>NW_012149308.1:1973267-2055667 GCF_000956105.1 Propithecus coquereli
GATTTTCAGAATTCACTATGCTTTACTTGAGTTCTCATGTTTCTCAGACCTGTTCCATACACAGTGTGGTTCACTCAAGGCGAGAAAATATTTTTCTTTCTGAGCATTTTAAAATCAAGAAATAGTTGCTTTTCCTTAGACCTCTCAACTTGCTAATACTGATTTAGAGGTCACGGAGCAACTCCTATCACCAGGACACCTCTCTTACGGAGATGATTCTAGTAGTTTTGACAGTATACATGGAAGCCCTGCTGTGTTAAGAGTTGACTATTTTTCCTGCCTGTATCAGAGACGACATGTGTTATACTCTGAAAATAAAGGCCATTCCATTAACATTCCAGTAATTTCTCTCTGCTGAAGTGTCGGGAACACCCTGCTGCACAAAATAGCAGCCAGGATCCTTTATCCTTTAAAAATTCCTCAAGCGAAATAGTCCAGGAAAGAGAACATTTAAGGAACTGACCCGCGGGAGAATAAGTTGATGAATGGTCAAGCAGGAAAGAGGCGGCAAAGGGCCAGAGCTCCTGGGCAGGTTTGGTCTCGGCATTTCCACGTCTGCCAGGCGGCTCCACCCCTGCCCTCCAGGTTCTCCTTCCCTTCTTACCTGCATTCCACAGACACTGCTACGTCTGAATGTTCGTGTCACCTCAAAATTCCTACGTTGAAACCCTAACCTCCAAGGTGATGATATTAGGAGATAGGGGCCTTGGTATGATTAACTCATGAGGTCAGAGCCCTCCTAAATGGAATTAGTGCCCTTATGAAAGAGACCCCAGAGAGCTCCCCCGTCCCTTCCACCTTGTGAAGAGGACACATCGAGAAGATGTTTGTCTATGAACCAGGAAGCAGGCCCTCACCACACGCTAAATCTGCCGGTCTCTTGATCTTGGACTTCAAAGCCTCCCTGACTGTAAGAAATACATTTCTGCTGTTTATAAGCCACCTGGTACGTGCTACTTTGTTACAGCAGCCTGAACAGACTAAGACAGACACATATTGAGCAGCTACTGTGCAACAATAAATCCAGACAGTCCTCACCTTCCAGGCAGTCTAGCAGGGGACTGCTAAGTGAACGTGAAGTGCTAGCACAGTGCAGTGAGGCACAGATCAGCATGGCCTATGACCTCACCCCATGCCATGCTCTGCTCAAACATCACCTCCTCAGAGAAGCCTTTCCTGAACACCTTATCTAGCCACTCCCCTCCACCACTCTGTCATCTGACCTGGTTTAACTTTCCTTTATAGTGCTTATCGCCACCTCATATTATACATGCCGTCCACTGTCATGGAAGCTCCCTGAGAACAGGGACTTTTGCTATAATCAACACTGCATTTTCAGCCCTGCAAACAGGGCTGGACACATACTAGATGCTCTGTATGTATCTGTTAAGTGAGTGAATGAGAGAGGTCTGCATATGATGCCCTGTGAACGCACAGAAGGGGCGAATTCGGTTCTGGCTGGCTCTGGAGATGACGGCTGAGCTGAGTCCTGAGGGATGAGCAGCTGGGCAGCTTGTTGGATGTGGGCCTGTGCAGTGCTCAGCTGTGTACATGACGCCATCCCATCTCCCTGGAGTTCCTTTAAGTAGGGACTGTTCTCAGTCATTTGGGGATTCTCAGAGGCATCTGGCACAGTGACTTGCATTCATTCATTGTGCGAATATTTAAAGCACCTACTGTGTGCCTATTACTATTTTAGATGGAGTGAAAATTAAATTTTTTTCTTCAAACTAAACTGCATAAAAAAAAGTCTGGGATTTTATTCAAGTCTCTTTGGTTAAGGAGAGCTTTTATAAAACTCAGATGATATGTCCTTCAAAATATAAAACGGTTTGAGAAACACAATCTCCTTCAAGATTTTCAACTTCAAAGAAACAGCAGAGAGCCAACTGTGAGCTTGCTTCTAAGAATCTATAAGCATATCTCAGAGATGTTGCGGGTTTGGTTCCAGACCACCACAATAAAGCAAACATTGCAATAAAGCAAGTCATGTGAATTTTTTGGTTTCCCAATACACGTAAAAACTATGTTTACAATATATTGTAGTATATTAAGTATGCAATATCATTCTGTCTTTTAAAAACTATATACTTAGTTTAAAAATACTTTATTGCTAAAACATGCTAATAATCATCTGAGCCTTCAGCGAGTCATAACATTTTTGCTGGTGGAGGGTCTTGCCTCAATGTTGATGGCTGCTGACTATATTAGGGTGGTGGTTGCTGAAGATTAAGGCAGCTGTGGCCATTTCTTAAAATAATACAATAATGAAGTTTGCCACATTGATTGATTCTTCCTTTCATGAAAGATTTCCCCATAGCATGAATGCTGTTTGATAGCATTGTACCCACAGTCCAACTTCTTTCAAAACTGGAGTCAATCCTCTCAAACCCTGACAGTGCTTTATCAACTACGTTTATGTAATATTCTAGATCCTTTGTTGTCATTTCAACAACATTCACAGCATCTTTACCAGGATAGATAGATTCCATCTCAAGAAACCACTTTCTTTGCTCATCCACAAGAAGCAACTCCTCCTCGGTTCAAGTTTGATCATGAGATTGCAGCAATTCAATCACATCTTCAGACTTCACTTCCAATTCTAGTTCTCTTGCTATTTCCACCACATCTGGAGTGACTATCTCCACTGAAGTCTTGAACCCCTCAGTCATCCATGACAGCTGGAATCCACTTCTTCCAAACTCCTGTTAATGTTGATATTTTGACTTCGTCCCATGAATCACAAATATTCCTAATGGCATCTAGATTGGGGAGGGGTGGCGTAGGCAATGCAAGACTGTCTTTTCTGCCCCCAATGTTAAAGCCTATCAGGGAAATTTAACAAAGAGATTGAAATAATAAAAAAACTCAAGCAGAAATTCTGGAACTGAAGAATTCAATCAACAAACTGAGGAATACTTCAGAGTCTTTCAACAGCAGAAATGACCAAGTAGAAGAAATAATTAGTGAACTTGAACACAGGCTACTTGAAAATAAACAGTCACAAGATAAAAAAATAAAAATAAAAAAGAATGAAGCACACCTAGAAAACAGCCTCAAAAGGGCAAATCTAAGAGTTATCGGCCCTAAAGAAGAGGCAGAGAGAGACTGGGGTAGAAAGTTTATTCAAACAAATAATAACATTCAAGTGCAGATGTCTTTATGATAGAATGTCTTTTTTTTTTCCTTTGGGAAATACCCCGTAGTCAGATTGCTGGATCAAATGGTAGCTCTATTTTTAGTTCTGTGGATTAATAAAGTGGTATATGTATACCATGGAGTACTACTCAGCCATAAAAAACAATGGTAAACTAATACCCTTTGTATTATCCTAGATGGAGCTGGAGCCCATTTTTCGAAGTAAAGTATCACAAGAATGGAAAAACAAACACCACATGTACTCACCATTAAATTGGCACTAATTGATCAACACTTATGTGCACATATGGAAGTAACATTCATCAGGTGTTGGACAGGTGGGAGGGGGAGGAGGGGATGGGTAAATTCACACCTAATGGGTGCGGTGTGCACTGTCTGGGGAATGGACATGCTTGTAGCTCTGACTTGGGCAGCGCAAAGGCAATATGTAACCTAAACATTTGTACCTCCGTAATCTTCTGAAATTAAAAAAAAAAGAAATAATAACCGAGAACTTCCCAAACCCAGAGAAATGTATCAATTATTCAGGTACAAGAAGGTCACAGAACACTAAGCAGATTTAACCCAAACAAGACTACCTCAAGGCATTTAATAATAATCAAGCTCCCAAAGGTCATGGATAAAGAAAAGGTCCTAAGGGATGCAAGAAAAAAAGAAAAGAATAACATATAAAGGAGCTCCAATACATCTGGCAGCAGACTTCTCAGTGGAAACCTTACAGGCCAGGAGAGAGTGGCATGACATAGTCAAAGTGCTGAAGGAAAAAAAACCTTAACCTTAAAATATCATATCCTGACAAAAATATCCTTCAAACATGAAGGAGAAATAAAGACTTTCCCAGACGAATGAAAGCTGAGGGATGTCATCAACACCAGACCTGTCCTACAAGAAATGCTAAAAAGAGTTCTTCGATATGAAAGGCAAGGACAGTAATGAACAGTAAGAAAACATCTGAAGGTATACAACTCGCTGGTAACAGTAAGGACACAAACACAGAATACTCTAGTGCTGTAAATGCAGTGTATAAACCACTTATATCTTCAGTAGGAAGATTAAAAGATAAACCTATCAAAAATAACTACAACAAGTTTTTGAGAGACGGTATAAAAAGATACAGATGTAAACAACAAAATGTTAAAAAATGCGGGGTGCAGTTACAGTGTAGAATTTCTGTTAGATTTCTCTTTGCTTGTTTGTTTGTAAGAGTTGTCATATGTTTAAAATAATTAGTTATAAAATGTTTTTTGAAAGCCTCATGGTAACCTCAAATCAAAAAACGTACAACAGATACACAAAAAATAAAAAGCAAGAAATTAAAACACTGTACCAGAGAAAAATAACTTTTAACAAAGGAAGGAAGGAAGGAAGGGAGGACCACAAAACAACCAGGAATCAAATAATAACATGGCACCAAGTCCTTACCTATCAATAATAACACTGAATGTGAATCGACTAAACTTTCCAGTCAAAAGACACAGAGGGGCTGAATGGATAAAAAACAAGACCCAACTATATGTTGTTTATAAGAAGCCTACTTCACCTACAAAGACAAATACAGACTTAAAATAAAGGGTTGGGAAAAGATATTCCATGCAAATGGAAACTAAAAAAGAGCAGAAGTAGCTACACTTACATAAGATAAAATAGACTTTAAGGAAAAAGCTGTAAAAAGAGACAAAGAAGGTCATTATATAATGATTAAGTCGTCAATTTAGCAAGAGGATATAATAATTCTAAATATATATGCACCCAACACTGGAGCACCCAAGATATATAAAGCAAATACTATCAGAGCTAAAGAGAGCGATAGACTCCAATACAATAATTGCTGGAGATGTCAACATTCCACTTTCAGCATTGGACAGATCATCTAGAGAGAAAATTAACAAAAAAACATTGGACTTAATCTTCACTCTAGACCAAATGGACCTAATAGATATTTACAGAATGTTTCATCCAACAGCTGCAGAATACACACTCTTCTCCTCAGTTCATGGATCATTCCCAAGAATAGGCCATATGTCAGGACACAAAACAAGTCTTCAAAAATTAAAAAAATTGAAATCCTACCAAGTATTTTCTCCGACCACAATGGAATAAAACTAGAAATTAATAACAAGAGGAACACTGGAAACTATACAAACACATGGAAATTAAACAATATGCTCCCAAATGGCCAGTGAGTCAGTGAAGAGCTTAAAAAGGAAATTAAAAATTTCTCAAAACAAATTAAAATGAAAATACAACATATCAAAACTCATGGGATACAGCAAAAGCAGTAATAAGAGGACTGTTTATAGCAATAAATGCCTACATCAACAGGGCAGAAAAGCTTCAAATAAACCACCTAATGATGCATCTCAAAGAACAAGAAAAACAAGAGCAAACCAAACCCAAAATTAGAAGAAAACAAATAATAACAACTGGAGCAGACATAAATGAAATTGAAACAAAAAAATACAAAATATCAATGAAATGAAAAGTTGGTTCTTGAAAAGATAAAGAAAATTGACACACCTTTAGCCAGCCTAAGAAAAAAAAGAGCCAAATAAATGAAATCAGAGATGAACAATGAGACATTTCAACTGAAAGTGCAGAACTTTAAAGAATCATTAGAGACTATTATGAGTGGCTATATGCCAAGAAATTGGAAAATGCAGAAGAAATGAAAAAATTCCTAGACACATAAAGCCTACCAAGATTGAACCAGGAAGAAATCCAAAACCCGAATAAACCAGTAACAAGTAACAAGATAGAAGCAGTAATAAAAAGTCTCCCATCACAGAAAAGTCCAAGACCTGATGGCTTTACGGCTGAATTCTACAAAGCATTCAAAGAACTAATACCAATCCTACTTAGACTATTTCAAAAAATCATGAAGGAGGGGATACTCCCAAACTCATTCTATGAGGCCTATATCAGCCTGATAACAAAACCAGACAAAGACATAACAAAAAAAAAAGAAAACTATAGGCCAAAATTGCTGATGAACATAGATGCAAAAATCTTAACAGAATACTAGCAAACAGAATTCAACAACACATATTATTCATTATGATTAAGTGGGATTCGTCCAGGGATTCGAGGATGGTTCCACATATGCAAATCAATGTGATACATCATATCAAAAAAGGACAAAAACCATATGATTATTTCAATTGATGCTGAAAAAGCATTTGATAAAATTCAACATCCCTTCATGATAAAAACTGTCAAAAAACTGGGTATAGAAGGAACTTAGCTCAACATGATAAAAGCCATATATGACAGACTCACAGCTAGTATCATACAGAATAGGGTAAAACTGAAAGCCTTTCCTCTAAGATATGGAACAAGATAAGGATGCCCACTTTCACCACTGTTATTCAACGTAGTACTGTAGTACTGGAAGTTCTGGCTGGAGCAATCAGACAAGAGAAACAAAGGGCATCCAACTTGGAAAGGAAGAAGTCAAATTATCCTTGTTTGCAGACAGTATGATCTTATATCTAGAGAAACCTAGAGACTCCACAAAAAAACTAGTAGAACTGATAAATTCAGTAAAATTGTAGAATACAAAATCAACATACAAAAATCAGTAGCATTTCTATATGCCAACAGCAAACAACCTGAAAAAGAAACCATGAAAGTAATTCCATTTACAATAGCTACAAATACAATAAAATACCTAGGAATAAACTTAATCAAAGAAGTGAAAGATTTCTACAATGAAAACTGTAAAACATTGATGAAAGAAATTAAAGAGGACACATATAAAAAAAGGAAGGATATTCCATAATCATGGTTTTGAAGAATCGATATTGTTAAAATGTCCATACTACCCATAGCAATCTACAGATTCAATGCAATCCCCATCAAAATATCAATGACATTCTTTAAAGAAATAGAAAAAATAACCCTAAAATTTACATGGAACCACAAAAGACCCAGAATAGCCAAAGCCATCCTGAGCAAAAAGAACAAAACTGGAGGAATCACATTTCCTCAGTTCAAATTATACAACAGAGCTATAGTAACCAAAACAGCATGGTACTGGCATAAAAACAGACACATGGACCAATGGAACAGAACAGAGAACCCAGAACTATATCCACACATCTATAGTGAACTTATCTTCAACAAAGATGCCAAGAATATACACTGGGAAAAGGAAAGTCTCTTCAATGAATGGTGCTGAGAAAACTGGATATCTGTATACAGAAGAGTGAAACTAGGCCCTTATCTCTCACTGTATATAAGAATTAAATCAAAATGGATTAAAGACTTAAATCTAAGACCTGAAACTATGAAACTACTAAAAGAAAACATTGGAGAAATGCTTCAGGACATTGGTCTGGGCAAGAACTTCTTGAGTAATATCCGCAAAGCACAGGAAACCAAAGCAAAATTGGACAAATGGGATCACATCAAGCTAAAAGCTTCTGCGCAGCAAAGGAAATACCAACAAAGTGAAGAGATAATCCAAAGAATAGGAGAAAATATTCACAAATTATTCATCCAACAAGGGATTAATAACCAGAATATATAAGGAACTCCAACAACTCAATAGGAAAAAAAATCAAATAATCCAATTAAAAAATGGGCAAAGGATCTGAATAGACATTTCTCAAAAGAAGACATACAAATGGTCAACAGGTATATGAAAAAATGCTCGACATCATTAGTTATCAGAGAAATACAAATCAAAACTACAATGAGATATCATCTCACCCCAGTTAAAATGGCTTTTATCCAAAGACAGGCAATAATGAACACTGGTGAGGATGTGGAGGAAGGGAAACTCTCGTATACTGTTGGTTAGAATGTAAATTAGTGTAACCACTATGGAGAACAGTATGGAGGCTCCTCAAAAAACTAAAAATAGAATTACCATATGACCCAGAAATCCCACTCCTAGGTACATATCAAAAAGAAGGGAATTAAGTCTATCAGAAAGATATTTGCATTCCCATGTTTATTGCAGCATTATTCACAATAGCCAAGATTTGGAATCAACCTAAGTGTCCATCATTGGATGAATGGATAAAGAAATTGTAGTACATATACACAATGGAATATTATATAGCCATAAAAATGAATGAAATCCTTCCATTTGCAACAACATGGATAGAACTGGAGAACATTATTGTTAAGTGAAATAAGGAAAGCACAGAAAAACAAATCTCGCATGTTTTCATTCATATATGGGAGCTACATATTAAAAACAACTGAGCTCATGGAGACAGTAGAATGAAGGTTAACAGAGGCTGGGCAGGATAGCAGGGAGCAGGGGATAAAGTGGGGATAGTCAATGGGGGCAAAAATATAGTTAGAATGAACAATATCTGAGAGCACAACAAAGTGACTATAATCAACAATAAGTTAGGCTACACTTAAAATAACTAAAAGAGTGGAATTGGAATGTTCCTAACACAAAGAATTGATAAAAGCCTGAGGTGATGGATACTCCTGCTCCCAAAAAAGACAACTTCCACTTGGATACCTTCCCCTTGGATGCCAATGTTGATAAAAAAAAAAAAAAAACCCAAAAAACTGTAACAATCAACAGTGAGTAAACTATAACAGCGGCAGTAAGGTGAGAGACATATTACCCTTTCCATCTTCTTTCTTCACATACTAACACACTGGAAGATCTAGAGACCCAGTAGAGAAGGGGAACAGAAGTTTAAAAAAGAAATGCTCCCTCCTAATGAAGCCTGGGCTACTGGCTCTAGAAAAAAGGGAAAGGAAGCACTTCAAGTTGGATATAATATTGCAGTTTTAAATTAGACCAGAATGAATATTTTAATACCCAAAAGTACACAGAACGTTAACAAATCTGAAATCTGCCCAGAAAAAGCAGCTTGGCAAAGCATGGTTGAAGGAAGTGTTTGTAGGAAAATAAAACCATGTCATATTTGTACCTCTATTAAAAAAAAAAAAAAGACTTGAAAGTCAAAATGACTCCTTGATCCATGGAGTGCAGAATGGATGTTGTGTTAGCAGGCATGAAAACATTGTAATCCCCTTGTACGTCTCCATTAGGGCTCTTAGGTAACTAGGTGCATTGTCCACAAGCAGTAATATTTTGAAAGGACTCTTTTTTTCTGAGCAGCAGGTCTCAACAGTGAGCTTAAAATATTCAGTAAACCATGCTGTAAACAGATGTGCTGTCATCTAGGCTTTGTTGTTCCATATACAGAGCACAGTCAGAATATGTTAGAGTAGCTTTAGTATCATTCTTGGGGGTCCTAGGATTTTCAGAATGGTCAATGAACATTGGTTTCTACCTAAAGTCACCAGCTGCGTTACCCCCTAACAAGAGAGTCAGCCTTGTCCTTTCAAGCTTTGAAGCCAGGCATTGACTTTTCCTCTTTAGCTATGAAAGTCTTAGATGGCATCTTCCTCCAATAGAAGGCTGTTTCATTTACATTGAAAATCTTTTGTTTAGTGTGGCCACCTTCATCAATTATCTTAGCTAGAGCCTCTGGATAACTTGGTGCCACTTCTATATCTTGTACTTTTATGTTATGGAAACGGTTTCTTCCCTTAAACCCCAGGAACCATCCTCTGCTATCTTCAGATATTTCTTCTGTAGCTTCCTCACCACTCTCGGCCTTCACAGAATTGAAGAGAATTTAGGCCTTGCTCTGTATTAGGCTTTGGCTTAAGGGAATGTTGTAGCTGGTTTGATCTTCTATCCAGACCACTTAAACTTTCTCCATATGAGCAATAACAGTGTTTTGCTTTCTTGACATTCATGTGTTCACTGGAGTAGCACTTTTAATATTCTTCAAGAACTTTTCCTTTGCATTCACAGCTTGGCTAATATTTGGTACGAGAGGCCTAGCTTTCAGCTTTATCTTGCCTTTTGACATGGCTTCCTCACCAAGCTTAATCATTTCTAGATTTTGATTTAAAGTGAAGGATGGGACTCTTTCTTTCACTTGAACACTCAGAGGACATTTGTAGGGTTATTAATTGGCCTAATTTCAATATTGTATCTCAGGGAATAGTAAGGTCCAAGGAGAGGGAGACAGATAGAGGAATGGCTGGTCAGTGGAACAGTTAGAACACGCGCAACATTGATCAATTAAGTTCACTGTCATATCATAGGCGCAGTTCATGGTGCCCCAAAACAGTTACAGTAGTAACATCAAAGATCACTGATCACTATAACAGATATAATAATGATGAACAAGTTTGATATATTGCAAGAATTATCAAAATGTGACACAGAGACACGAGTGAGCACGTGCTATTAGAAAAATGGCGCTGATAGACTTGCTTGACATAAAGTTGCCACAGACCTTCGATTTGTAAAAAACCCAGTATCTGCAAAGTACAATAAAGCAAAGCACAATGAAACTAGGTATGCCTGTAGCTCTCATTTCTATAGAAGGTAATACCTCCCTTGTTCATCTCAGTGAAATTTACAATAATAATGATGAAACCTCCAAGATACTATCCATGCAGGGATCAGGAGTCTATATCCAGGAAAAGAGAGGGTAGGGATCAGGAGTCTATATCCAGGAAAAGAGAGGGTAGAACCTAGAAATGCCCCAGTATGAACTAGGCTTCTCTTTCTGTTAATGTAAATGTCCCAAATTAACACCAGAGTAATAACACATGGGTGGAGGCTGAAAAGGCTCAGAAAAAAAGGGATATAGAGATTATAGAGCCCACATAATAAATTTAAAGAGGTTGCAAGGGAACAATACCAGAGACAGGCATACTAGCACAGAAAGGATGTAATGAACTAAAATAGATAAATAAATAAAAACATGCTATTAATTCAGTGATGTGCTATGAAAGGATTTTCCCTGTGTGGGACAGAGACATCAATAGCAGGTATGAGTAGTCTGTAAAACCCATGGTGATCTCTGAGAAAAATAATAGTGAAAAAGTCTCTGTTAGAAAGCAACACATTAGAAATAAGACCTAATGTCACCTTGAAATATTTTTAACAAATTCCCAAGTGTTCATTAAAGTTGTGTTTTATCCTATATTCTCTGAACTAAACTGATGTACTTTAACCAAGGTTTATATGGTTCTCTCTATATAAAAACCTTTCCATTTTCCCAAATTAAATCATATTTCTCTTTCTCTTTCAGTCCTACTGAAGATATTTCCATTGTACTGCTGGACTGAGTATTTACTGAGTCACTCATCAGTTACTAGTAGTAAAATATTTTAATGACTTAAGACAGTGACAATTATTGTAAATTTGTTTTTCAGTTACATGGTTTCATTGGTGAGTTTACCCAATCCCTAACGAAAAAGAGCCAGGCATATGGTGGTGCATGCATGTAGTCCCAGCTACTTGGGAGGCTGAAGCAGGAGGGTCGCTTGAGCCCAGGAGTGTGAGGCTGCAGTGCGCTATGATCAAACCTGTGAACAGTCACTGTATTCTAGCCTGGGCAACAAAGCAAGACCCTGTCTCTAAATAAAAAATTATATGTGTGTGTATAATACACATTTGCTACCAGGGGCGGCAGCTCACGCCTGTAATCCTAGCACTCTGGGAGGCCAACGCGGGAGGATTGCTTGAGCTCAGGAGTTCAAGACCAGCCTGAGCAAGAGTGAAACCCTGTCTCAAAAAAAAAAAAATTAAAAAAATAAATAAATACACATTTGCTTCATTAAAAAAACCATATTGCTGATCATGGCTGACGAGTTATTACTGTGTCTCTGTTAAAGAGACAGAAAACGAGGTTGAGGGGCGCGGGCAGCATGTGAGCAGGAGCCCAAGTACAATGGAATCACTTCAATCCAGATACAATCAAAGGAGAAAGAAGGAGAATGCCAGAAAAGCAGAATGGAATTCGCAGATCTAAAGAGAAAATGCTGAACGCATCACCTTGGAAAGTAAGAGTTGCGTATTCACCAGGGAATAAACCCCTTAAGGGCCCATCATTTGCCCAGAAAATACACAGAGAGTCAAGACAGGTAACTCAAAGGCCAGCATTTCTCTCGCTCGCCTCTTCTGGCTGGCCATGCCTCATGGGACAGCAGGAGCCATAACGCTGGATGGCACAAAGCCCCACCAAACTGACTCTCAATTGTCAGACTGTCTGGCAAAGGGGAGGGATGCTTACTTGGGTATCACGGGAGAAGATGACCTCTTAGTAACGCCTCCGGAAAACTCGCATCTTCTCAGAGGGGATCCAAGGCCACCAGTGGGAGTGGAAGTTGTCACTCGCTGCCCCCTCTTCTTCTCCGTCTGTAGGGGACACAGAACAGGATAGCCACAGTCCATGACTGGCACTACCCCCCCCAGTTTCTAAAAACAATACTCCAGATAAAACAATGCATAGTTTTCTTTTAGAGGGATTGATATGAAGCTACGATGCTTCACATGATGGGAATCTTTGCAGGGAGGCACTATGAGCTCATCACGTTTAGGTTACCCAGTAATGCCAGGCACAGTGGCATGTGCCTATAACCCCAGCTACTCAGGAGGCTGAGGTGGGAGGATCGCTCGCGCCCAGGAGTTGGAGACCAGCCTGGGCAACACGGTGAGACCCTATCTCTAAATAAATTAATTACATAATAGGTTTAAATAATTTTCAGCCTCAAAATGCAGAGATTTTGTTCTCCTCATTATCTTGCAAAGAACTAACAACAGAACCATACTATGGTACTGGACATACAGGAAGTGGAAGGAGTACAAAGATGTAAAATCACTACAGAAAATTATGAGCGGGTGAGATGTGGTTATAACATCCAAGACAGTGGGCTGTGGACACTGACAGTACGCATGGTATTATGGGGACTGCAACCCCACCCGGTCCTCTACGTCTTCCCCATCACCTCCCCTGACAGAAGGCAGAAGAGAATGGACACTGGTGCTGAGCCCACCGAAGGCGCTCCCTATCACACTTTCCTGCAGTAAATCCTCCTGCGGCCCCCACACCCACATCCGTCAATCCCCTCCTACGATAATCCACCCTACAGAGCCTGAAACGTGCGTTTCTCTTTTAAAAAGCTCGGGGCCACGATGGATTTGTAAAGAAAATACGGTATTACGAAATGCCCAATAGTATAGTCATGTGGCATTTTTAAAATAAGTGCACACATTATTTCATACTCCCTTCAATAGGTGAAGCTTAATTCTTCCCTCCCACTGAGTGCGGGTTGATCTGAGTGGCTTTTAGTGAGCAGCACGTGGCAGAAGTGACAGGTTGGGCATAAAAGGCATTGCAGCTTCCCCCTTGCACTCTCTTGGATCCCTTGCTTTGGGGGAAGCCAGCTGCCACATTTGGACACTCAAGCAGCCTTACGGGCAGGCCCACAGAGTGATGGGCTGAGGCCTCCTGCCAACAGCCACGAGTGAGCCGTCCAAGAGGCCCAGTCAAGCTTTCGGAGGATGCAGCCCTGGCCACCGTCTTGACCACACCTTCATGAAAGACCCTGTAGCAGAACCACCCAGCTAAGTCACTCTCGGTTTCTGACCCAAAGAACCTGTGAGTTAATATTTGTTGTTCTAAGTTGCCAAGGTTTGAGGTAATTTGTTATGCAGCAATTGATAACTAACAAAAGTAGCACGGCATATGTAATATGTAAATAAACATACATAAGTGGGGCACCTGCTCAACATTTACTTTACGATGGTGTCAGCACGCCATCACAGATGTTTAAAGACTGCTGTTGTCGGTGAAAATCCACCTAGAACCTCGGTTCTAGTTACCCTCAGAGGCAAGACTAGCTCAGAATCAGATATCTGCAAAGCAGCAGAGAAGATACTTGGAACATTTCTTCTCACCCTGTCCTCTGGAGGGCAGGCTATAATAACAAGGACATCATTAAGAATTTGCTCCAAGCCACCAAGATTTAGGAGGGTCCAAAAAGTTAGATGATTTTGAAAGGTTAGGGAAAATTTTAAAGCAAATCTATTCTTCCCTTTGAGCAGACCCCGGATGGAGACTGATGCAAACAGAGACCCCAGGTGATCGCAGGAAGTAATCACATTGTCGGATAAACCACAGTCTGGAGGAGCGGGCAGGTGGGTGGGTTTAAACCTACCGGAGAGGCCTCTGCTCCTGCAGGGGTTCCTTTTCCAGCATCTCCCGCGCCAGATGTAGATGTAGCCTTCTTCCTCTCAGTGTTTCGAGTGGGAGAAGACTTGTAGGAAGATTTAAGAGAGCCAGCAGGAGCTATACGAGGACAGGTATGAAACACTAGAAAGTTACAGTTATAACAGCCACAGAGACAGGGAGTGCAGATGGAAAAGGCAGGGAGAGCAGGGAGTTGGGAAGAACACACATTTCTGTTAAAATGGGACCTGGGCAATCCATATTCTCAAAATACCATACTTTATTATTGTACACAGAATGGATCCTACCCTAAAAAAGGCTCCCATACTCAAGAGTCAAGTTCATTTCGGGGGTTAAAAGTCTGCACTTTGGAGTCAGACAGACCTGTACTGCCGCCTCATAGCTGGATCACCTTGGGCAGGTTACTTAACCTCTCCAAACATCAACTGCCTTGTGTGCAGTAAAGAGTTACCACAGCAGGCCTGACTGCTTCCTTTAAAAGGCCCGCTTACAAGGCTGGCCCCTGGCTGGCATCTGGGGACGTGGATCTCAGGAGGGTTCCCTCCATTAACTGATGAGTGCAGAAACTGTTTGTGTAAATAATATGGTTTATGCTGAACACTTGCTTTCCTTTGGGGAGTCCGGAATTTG
Source organism: Propithecus coquereli (assembly GCF_000956105.1). NCBI lineage: Eukaryota > Metazoa > Chordata > Mammalia > Primates > Indriidae > Propithecus > Propithecus coquereli. The sequence goes on from NW_012149308.1 coordinate 1,988,093, forward strand.
GGTGTGTGCCTGGGAGGGGATGCCTACGTGATCAGCCCCCAGTAAAAACCTCAGGTACCAAGCCTCTAGTGAGCTTCCCAGACTGGCAACATTTCATGTGTTGTCATAACTCGTTGCTGGAGGAATTAAGCACGTCCTGTGTGACTCCACTGGGAGAGGACTCTTGGAAATTTGCACCTGGCTTCCTCCAGCCTTTGCCCCACGTGCCTCATCCTTTTGCTGACTTTGCTCTGCGCCCTTTTACTGTAATAAATCATAGCCATGAGTACGGCTGTATGCGGAGTCCTCTGAGTCCTCCTGGCGAACCACCAAACTTGGGGGTGGTCTTGGGGACCCCTGACACAATTAGTGTCAGAAGGGTAAATTGGCAGATTGACCTGGATTCACTGAAATATGGTAAAAAGCACTGTTTGGGAAAAAGAAGGATAAAGGGGCAGAGGACAATGCCCTTGTGGTGCCTGGGTGGCTATGAAGTCATCCATGGTATGAAACAGCAGCCAAGTTGCTGTCTGTTGAGAAAGATAAAAGTTCCCTGTGGAATTTGAAACTGACCGATGCAGCTCCAAGACAGTTGGCTCAATGGGTCCTCTGGCTGCTTTTGGCCATTTAGCTAAAGTGAGGGGAAAGTGCAGCTCAGCTGATTGACACCTTTGGTTTCTGTTTGTCCTCCAAGTAGAAGTGGGACACAACTTCCTTGCTTTTTGCCACCAGTGTGTAGGTTGGAATTTAAACTCTTGAGTATTGGAACCAGAACAACTCTCCATAACTGACTTTTTTTGCTGTAACTTTTGCCTAATGGAGCCTCTGGAAAAAGGGAAGATATGAAAAGAGAGGCAACTTCCAGACAGAGACATGCTTTTGGATTTTTAAAAATCAAGTAGGGGGTCAGGCGTGGTGGCTCACACCTGTAATCTTAGCACCATGGGAGGCTGAGGTGGGAAGGTTGCTTGAGGTCAGGAGTTCAAGACCAACCTGAGCAAGAGTGAGACCCCGTCTCTACTAAAAATAGAAAAATTAGCCGGGCATGGTGGCATGTGCCTATAGTCCCAGCTACTAGGGAGGATGAGGCAGGAGGATCGCTTGAGCCCAGGAGTTGGAGGTTACAGTGAGCTATGATAATGCCACTGCACTCTAGCCTGGGTGAGAGTGAGATTCTACCAAAAAAAAAAAAAAATTGAGGGACCATTGCAGACATGGAACAGCCCTCCACGGGCCCGAAACTGTGAAAACGTCCTGGATGCTGGACTGTTCTGGTCACATACAAGTGCCCACAGGACAGTGTGTATTCTCTGATGGGACCATCTAAAACCAAGCTGCTCACTGGCTCTGTATTTCTGATGCAAAGCCTGACTGCACTGCCAACTTATGGTTCCTGCAAAAGCTGTAAATTAAGAAGGGACATCACAGGCAATGTGACCCCTTCATCCACTCCTGACAGATCAGACCCCACCCACTCTGGGGGATGTGTCACTGCTGTTGACAACTTGTGTTTGAACAACAGAGAGTCTGACTCTACTTCCCTCACCTTTCTCCCAGTTACACACACCTTAGCAAGGCAACTTGTTAAATGCAGCCGTTCTCAGAAAGGGAGTGATCTTTTCTAGGCTGTTCACTGTATAAATGATCGGGAAGAAAAGGATAGAAAAGTAATATAACCCTATTCTGAAATGTTTTGAAAATTTAGAATTTTGTCCTAATACCCAAACATGACGTGTTTTTCTGGTTAAGTTGGATAAAATTTTTTTTTTTTTGTAAAAATACTTTTGTCCTTTCTTTGAAAAGCCTGGGTGAGAGTAGGGGATGACAGAGAAAATGTAAAGTTTTGATTACTGACTAGGACATGGAAAAGAACAAGAAAACCTGGCACTTGCGGTGATATAGGGGAGGGGAAGGACATCTGTGATCTCTGTTTTCCAGAAGCACTCCTGGAAGCTCTCCCCTCTTCATGAAGGAAAACTCCCCGTGGTGCTGCAAGCGCCTTGGATTCAGACCGACAGCTGAGCCTAGATGGCTGGCACGTGACAGCGTTGACTATGAGCTGGCAGGGGTGGGCCAGCTGCTGCACGTCCCCACAGAACTCCTCCAGATGCTGTCCACATTTGCCAGGCAGATGAAGTAGGGCCGCTGACAGAACTGTCTGGGACTGACGACCTCAGGAGGCCCCTTAAACCAGGGACTGAATCGAATCACTTGCACTGGACCGAGCACCCTGGGGTGGGAGGCACCATGTGGGAAGCCACACTGGGGCTGCCTGACCAATGCATATCCTGCTCGGGGTACCCTAACATGGTCAGCTCTGTTTCCAAGGGACCACACGAATCCCCGGGGATTGCACTTCTTTGTGTGTGCCATGACTATCATGATACTGCCTCAGCCCTGGAAGGTGTTCAGGTCAGCTTCGACTTACTGGCCAGAGCTGTGCTGGGTCTAAGTTGATGCCTCGGGCCAAGTAAAAAGATTCGTATAGCAACTGACCGAGGAAAGTCACCTGGCCGTCCACGACAGACTTTTATGGTTAATGGATTTGCTTTAACCGCTCAGTCCAGAATCCCGAAAGAACATAACTGAGCTCAATAGTGCAGGTTGGTCTCACCCTGCTGTGTGGAGTCCTACTGATAATCTTCTGTAAAGGTGCCTTGGCCAAGGGGTCAAGGGAGTAGACTGTGGGTAAACTGCAAAAAAGAGTTAACTGCTGTCACCGGGAAGGCCTGCTTACAAGGTTGGCCCTTGGCCCACATCTGTGAACTTAGATTTTGGGAGGGTTCTACCATTAACTGAAGAGGGGCTCACTGTGCCTAAACTGTTTGTACAAACAATATGGTATATGCTGGATGCCTGCTTTCTTTCCAGGAACCTGGAATTTGGGTATGTGCTGGGCAAGGGGTATATGTGACCAGCCCCCAGGAAAACCCTGGGCATTCAGTTTTTAACAAGCTTTCCTCGTTGGCAACATATCATTCATATTGCCACAACTCACTGCTGGGGGAAAGGCATCCTGAGTGGCTCCATTGGAAAGGACTCTGTCTGGGAGTTTGTGCCTGGTCTTCCCTGGACTTTGTCCCATGTGCCTTTGCTGATTTTGCTGTGTATCCTTTTATTGTAACAAATCATACGTGAGTACAAATATATACTGAGTCCTGTGAGTTCTCCTAGCAAATCATTGATCCTGGGGTTGGTCTTAGGGAGCCCTGGTACATTCCTCATTCTCAAAATGGGGATACTTCCTACTTGCTAGGATTTTTTGTTTGTTTGAGATATAATTCATATACCATAAAATTCATCCTTTAAAAAGTGTACAGTTCGGTGGTTTTTAGTATATCACAAGGCTGTGCAACCATGACCACAGTCTAATTCTGGAACATTTTCAAAAACATAACTCTTTATCCAATAAGCAGTCCTCCCTTTTCTTCCCTCCCCCAAGTCCTTGATGATCACTCATCTATTTTCTGTCTCTACAGATTTGCCTATTTCAGACATTTAATATAAATGGAATCATATAATTTGTGGCCTTTTGTGACTGGTTTCTTGCACTTAGCATAATGTTTTCAAGGTTCATCCATCTTGTAGCACGTATCAGTACTTTATTTCTTTTTATAGCTGAATAATATTCTACTTTATGGATAGATCACATTTTGTTTATCCATTCATCTGTTGATGGATATTTGAGTTGTTTCCATTTTGTGGCTATTTTGAACAAATTGCTGCATAAAAATATGGTTTTAATTTCCTTGGCTCTATACCTAGGAGTGGAATTGCTGAGTCATATGGTAACTCTGTTAAACTCTGTTAAACTTTTTGAGGAACTGCCAGATTGTTTTCCTACATTCCCACCAGCAGTATATGAGGGTCCAATGTCTCCACACCTTCACCAACATTTGTTATTTCCCCTTTGAAGAAAATTTCAGCCATCCTAGTGGGTGTGAAGTGATATCTCATTGTGAGTTCCATTTCCCTAATGATTAATGATGTTGAGCACTCTGTCATGTGCTTACTGGCTGTTTGTATATCTTCTGTGCAAAAATAGTATAACTGGAAGCAGCTACAACTAGGTAAAGCTTTTATGTCATATATATGTCATCACACTGAATATACTATCTTGGGAATGGAGACCAGACCTGACCTTATGTGGATATAGCATTGCTCATTTGCAAACAAAGAGAATGCCAACCCTCTAATCTTGACATGAGGCTTTGATCTGCTTTGATAAAGGTCTGGTCCAGTGTTTCTCAGATTTTAATGTGCAGGTTGGTTGGGGCCCGCGAGTCAGCCTTCCTACCAAGCTCCCACATGATGCTGCCGTTACTGGCCTGCGGACCACCACTTGAGCAGTAAGACTCTAGACATTTGTTGAGCGCTTACTCTCTGCCAATCATTGTGCTATCTCAGTTGCATGCATTATCTCATTTAATCCTCATAACAATTTAAAATAACTCTATTTTATAGATGAGCAAACTGAGGCTTAGAGAAGTTAATTAACTTACCCAAAATGGTAAGAGTGAGTGAGTGGCAGAGCTGGTTATGGGACTCCAGAGGCTGTGGTCTATGGGCTACTTTGCTAAACCACCTCTTAAGAAAAGTCTGCTAAGCTCCATAGCTCGTCAAGTGGATTTTTTTTCCTAATGTACATGCCCTGAGTCATAAAATCATTTACTCACCTCTATGACACTTAAAAAAACATAGAACAGCAAAACACTGGTGGGTAGAAAATGTTAGTAACCACTGAAGACATTTCACAAAGCCAGCAAATGGGAAGCAAAATACAAAAATTCAAGAATAAATCATAGGCTGACCAACACCTCTTCGGGCATTTTCCTTGGTGTCACCAGCTTGGCCTCTTTTACCTGAGTCACCGGCCCACTCAGAGAGCATAAGTGCACTTCTGCTTCTGGCTAAAGAAGCCTGTGTGGGTGTCAACAGTCGCATAACAAGAAAGGTTTCCATGGGACTAAGGTGCGTGCGATGAGCTGAGGGATGGAATCAAATGAAAATTTTAAAAAGCAAAATAAAAACAAAATAAAAGGTTTAAACAATACAGTGCCTGATGCAAATTAACTTTTGGGTGGTAGAACAAATGTGGAAAATAAAAATATTCTAATGAAGGATGGTTTTAGAGTTCGTCATAATAAAATAAAACAAATGATATGTCATTTAGAGTTTGGGACAGTGCATTAATTCTCTTGAGTGCCACAATTCACTCAGTAAGTTACTACAGTACAGTAACTGTATCACTCGAAGAGAATTAGCCCACCTCCCAAGATTATGGACTCAAGAAATCATTTACTCACCAAGTAAATCTAACATTGAAAAAAAAGATTATGCCTACATAACACTTGTTTTAGGTCCTCTGTTAAGAAATATTTCATAACATATTGATTTTTAAATGAAATATGTCAGCCTATAATAGTATAAAGATACATCCTTTCACACTTTTTCCACGTATAAGGCCAACAATTAAGTGAGAAGCACAAAAAAAACCCACATCCAACTGATTATCAGCTTTAATGAAAGATAATAGTATTCATAACCTAAAATTCAATTACTGGAATATTTTGATCATTTTGGAATGTATTATATGGCAATAGATTAACTTTTCCATTACTCTGTATTCTTTGGGTGCCTAATAACTAGCAAATAGTTTGGGGATTAAAATTTTTCAATTTATAATCCATAAGCAGATAATTCAGCTGTCAACAATCTGTAACAACATACTGCCATCTTTATATATTAATCAATGCAAAAATGAATTTAACATCAATCTAGAACCATGTGAATTAATGAAAACAAATGGAATACACTTGCTAATGGAAGAGCTATGTAGAGTTAAGCATGTAGGTGTGTTTTCTCGTCCAGCTCTTAATTACTTCTAGGTTCCTGGTGCTTACCCACGAACTTGATCAGAGATCAGCAGCGCTATGACCCTTACAGGGTCCCTAACACACATGACATGCCTCTGGGATGGAAATGCAAGGTCAATGCCAGTGAGACAAACCAGGAAGGCACACCAGCCTCTGCCAAGTCACAAACATCCTCCTGCTTGACCCCTCGGTGATGACGTGATGTGCTAAATACTCCATTGGCACCTGACACTTCAGTGTTGCTTTAAAATATGCATTTAGCGCCTGGAGAGCTTCCCTCCCTTTCTTAACCTAAATACTCTGAAAAGTATAAATTCAGACTTTCAGTCACTTATCTGAGCCTCTGTTAGAACATGGACCATGTTAAATCTACTCTGGTTCCAGAACTGGCACATGTCCTATGCATGTCATCTCCCACGGCAAAACAGAGTGCCTGAAAAGGCCGCCCATCCATTTCCTCTTTTAGAGGCCTCATATTAATTAGTTCTGCACTTCTGTTTTCATCTACAAAATGGGCAGGCCTGCAAACCACAGATGACTGCAGAGCCCATTTTATCACATATCTGAGCCTCCCGCACAACTCTGACTCATCACTTCTGCTCTTTCTGGCTAATCGATTGCATCCCATCACTGACTGGACAGTTACTTTTTTTTTAATTCTTTCTCTTTTTTATAGCTCATTTGCACGGAAGGACTATGGGCAGTTATTTTTCTAACGGTCACATCTGCCCACTGGTCAATTAATTCCTAGGCAGGATAACGCCTATATGCAATGAGGAAAATGGAACAGTCTTTCAGACTTGGTGATATCATTAATTCGTGTCCCTATTCAACAACAAACTGGCTCTAAAGAGCACTGCCACTTTCAAAGTCCCTTTAGCAAGGCCCTAGGGCTCCTACATTCAGACCAGGAGACTAGGACAATGGTGGTATTTGCAGAAGGCTCAAGAGGGAGCTCTCACAAAGGCCAATGTTAGGACGCTCACACCAGAAACAAACTGGAGAGACCAGGTCTACACGTTCACTTGCCTCGGTCTGGGGAATAGGATATTGCCACGGTGGATGAAGACAGGCGTTTACGCATGGGAGGCTCCGTCTGCTTTGGCAAATTCATGGTTGATGTTGAAAGTTTGTCACATGCTGCAGAGAAACGCATTAAAGACATTGGCAGTCACACCACTGTAGACTGAGAGACACATATCCCAAAGTGTGCTTCCTGTCCTCATCCACACACCTTCTAAATGCTGTGGCACAGCATGATCTGCCTCCATCATCCTGGCATCTCATTATCCTAATCTGGAAATGCCCAGGCTACAGCAGCCGCTGGTCACTGGCAAGATCTCTGCAATGTCTTCACCGTGCCGTTCTCTTCGATTTCAAATGTTCAATCTCACTAAATCGCTCAACTAAAGCCATGCTAATTAATCCCACCAGCAATTCATTTCGTATCCAGGGATTTTTCAGTATATTCACATCACATAAAAACAAAACCAACCTGGACCCAGAGACAAATCGTCACTAGGAACCCGTTCTATGGTCGGACTGAGATTGTGTGTGCTGAAATGGAACTTTTTCTGAAGGTTATCTCTAGCTCAGGTTGGAGGCAGATGGAATTTGTAATGCAAGGAGTTGTATTTAAAGCAGAAAGGCCTTTAGCAGTTGGTTTTCTTCCTCTTAGTAATGGATGGGATCAAAATGGCCCTCTCACAAATGCTTTAACTGTTTAAGGTTAGGATTTTAACACTGGCCTCTAGGTTTGGTGTTCTCACTTCCAGTCATTATTCCAGACTGCTTTCTAAATTAAACCATCACAGCAAACAAAGAGGTGCTGACAGTGCCCTGCTGAGCTATGCTGAAGTCTGGGGCAAAAGGAAAAACGTGTCCCCCTGGCTATAGAGGAAGCAAGCTCATCAGTAATATGTTCAAAGTCTACTCTGCTCATCTTGGTTTCAAATAAGAGAACTGCCATGGCTGACAATTTCTGCTGACCAAGTGATGATCTTAATTTTTAATTAAGCTAAAGGAAAAGTACAATATTATTATTATATTATTAAATTTGGTTTGGGGATAAATAAGATACTTAAACTTGAAATAACATGAGTTTTAATATTCTTGCTTTTCAACTTTTCAGTATTTTTTAATGTTCTGGAAAAAATTAAGCATTAGAAATTATATAAAACCATGTACATAGGAGTGCATATTCCCCCCACCCTTTCTTTTTTTTTTTTCCAAAAACAAACCTGTGCGACCAGACACATTTTCCCTTTTCCCTGAGATTCTGCTATGGCTCAGCATGGCACTGGTCTTTAGACATTTGACATTTGATTTGTTCTGGATTGGTTTGGATTAATTTTGATTTTTTAAAAATATTGCATTAAAATATTATTTTATCTTGATTATTGAGAGTTTTGGCACCCCCTTAAATTGTGTGCCTGAGTCAAGTACCGCACTCACCTCATCCTGGGCCTGGCCCTGCGTGCTGACTCCCAGTGAGTGCCACATGGAGTCACTCTACCTGCACCTCTGTGGGGGAAGGCCGGCACCCACACTACAGGCAACTCCGCCCTTGCAGCAAAATCTCTGTTACTAAGCACCACCAATAAGGATTATTCTTTGTCAAAGGAATGCCAGAAACCAAGGACATTTATTCCTACTGCTACTGTGACCTTCTGCATTGCTGATAAATACTACATCCCTCTTACATCTTATTTTTTCTTTGCCAGCTGAAGATGGGCTGAATTTCTAAAGTTATTATTAAATAGGAACAAAGTTTTGCCAGTTCTGTTCTTGATCTAGACCATAAATATTTCCCAGGCCTGTATCCAAAACAGAGATCTATTAGAGAGAGATGAAATCTCGCACAAAGCCAAATTATCTAATTTAGGGGATCCCCAGGGTTAGCAATGATAAACTCCCTACCACTCCCTCTCAAACACCTCTGCAGGAATCCATCGCGTTAACACCAAGCCCAAGTATTCCACTCAGAACTCTGTGTGATTACAGGTTTGGTAACCAGAAGTGATCAGAATACTCTACTACTTAATGCCTAAAACAGATAAAAAATAATGAGATTTCTAAAGCTCTAGATGTGTAGAATCAAACACTGACAAGATTTCAAGGTGAAAGTTAGTGAGCTGAGGATGAAATGTCTCCAGGGCACTCAGATGTAAGGCATGCACAGCTCCACGATGACAGAGGAACAAAGGAATATGGGCATGTCATTCACATCTCTAGAAAAAAGTTGTAACGGCTCAGACTAAGAAATCAACTGTAAAGGTATTTGAGACACATGGCGATGGAGGACGGTGATCAGAACAGAACAGTTATCACAAAACACCATGGCATGGTGATGCTCAGGTATACCATTGGTGGACTCGGCAGCTGCGGCAGTGGTCCCTGCATCCGGAGGGAGGGTGCTGGCTGCTAAACCTAGAGGAGGGGGTGGGGTATTTCCTGTTTCACCTACACAGCAAAAAAAAAAAAAAAAATCAGAGCAAAGAGGGATAAAAGAAAAAAAAGAGTCCCAATTTCTTATTTTTAAGTTTCTAATTAAGAAACTAGAAAAAGTAACTGAAATAGGTTGTTGACTTCTCACAAACGAAAAGTAAAGTATAATCACTGCCAAAAGGTTAAAAGCGCAATATAGCAAAGTCAAGAAACTCTCCCATAAACTTAAACCCATGTACTCTCAGAGAGAATTAGTACTCAACTCCTGCATAATAGAATGCTAAGATCACTGAAATGCAGTGAGACACTGAAAAGAAGGAAAAGCCACCCAGAGACCAGTAACAATCCATGCGTTAAATTAAACATTTGAAAATTTAAAGATGAGTATGAACTGGATAATGAAATAAGTCACCTTGAAACAAAATCAAAAGAGCAACAAAAATTTAAAATGAGGCAGGAAAAAGCCCAGCCCTCTTCAAAGGTAACTGCTGTTCTGCCTTTCCCCATCATGTCTAGAGTGGTGACTGAGCCTCCTGCAGTTTCCCTCCCCTGAAACCAGACCACCCCTGGGCTAGCCAGCTGAGTCCGGCTCCCCAGGCTCTGCATTCGGTGTCTTTGCTTTTCTTTTGCTCTCCCTCAATGCCCAGTTATTGTATCAACTGTCGTTTGTTACCAAGAAGAACGCACAGATCCCCTTCATAAGAAAGGCATACACAGGAAGCTTGGCAGTTTTAAACATTAAATCTGAAAATGGTACCTGCAAAGCTGTGCAAAGCATCCCCCAGATCCTGCGGGTACCCGGCCGTGCCCGTGATCTCCTGCCTGCCCCACGATCCCCCATCAGGGCCCTGCAATGCAGGGAGAGCCCTACACTCACCATCACGTCCTCCGGGCGCCGTGGCCAGTGATGCTCCCCACGAGCACTTCTTCTTCAGCTCCAGCTGCTGCGTGCGTTCCATGGACCGGCGCATCATCGCCTCCAGCCGCTCCTGCCCGGTTCATGCAGGGCGTCAGTGTCAACTGAGAACAAGATTAACCACCCAGCCCCACCGCACTGCTGTCTCAGTGTGCAGTGTGGGGTGAGTCACCAAATGGGGCTTTCTGTGCTTAGCATCCAAAACCCAGCACACGTGCTCTCTCCACCACACCAGCCGGTTCTTAGTGGGTGGAGAGTAAACAATGCAGCTAGGCTAGCGCTGCTAAACACGAACACCGAACACTGTGTCTCCTCCCTTTCCCTCCCTGGGGAGAAGCTGCCTTAAGGATAATGCCCAGCAAGCATTAACTCCTTGAGGCCTGTCTCAAGCCCCATCTTGCCCTATCCAGTAGGAGAACTGGAATTTTGCTCCAGAACCAATTGTATCCTCTCTGGTTGAAGGCAGAAAACATTCTGATATGAGAAAATTTAAATTAAAATATAATTCTGAGTTTTTGTAGCCTTAAATATAAATTTTTAGGGTGATACATGACATTGAGATCTACTTTGCAAAGCCCTGTGTTTATCTTAGAACTTCTTAAAGGGGAATCAATTGTTTTCTATATTGTAACACTTTTCTGCTACATGGTATTTTCTAGATAATATTGCATGTTTCAAAATTTAAGAGAGATAAGAGTAGGTAGACTTCTAGCCACAAAATAAAGCATCCATGCATTCCCAGAGTTAGGTAGGTTTAGGGAGGGGTGGGAAGATAGAACTCAACAATTTTTAATCAGAAGAGAAAACAACCACCAGGCTTCTCTCTTAACAAGATTTATCAAAAGCGCTCACCTGTATTACCTAAATTGTTATTTTCATAAAATTGTCCTTGGCATTGGAATGAAGGTGTTCTAATTCTGCACTCCCCACCACCTCGATGACACTGCAAATACCAACTCCTCTCCCCGCCTCCCCTAAGCAAGGCTGGCAGTTACAATGACACCCTTCAGCTCTCATAAAACCCAACCCTGAGGTGCTCCAGGAACTGGGCTAATCCTAGCCTGACTCCAAAACAAAAAGATACAATTTTCTTATGGCTTAAAAAAACAACCAAGCAAAATTAATTTAGGACAGTATCAGCTGAGTAACCATGACTTTAAAGATCGGGAAAAGGCTCTTTCATGTCACTTACTAGACACACATAAAGGTCCCTTAGTAGGTATCTGGATTTATCCCTTTTGTCTATACCAGAGGGATGAGATGAGCATTTTGTTTCTCCGCATCTTAGCCTCCTCTGCATAATTTTTCTCTGAATAGCACTTTGCTAAGAGACTGTCTCTCCAGGGACCTGTGAACAGAAAGGGGGATTTTTTTGCCTCCTGTTTCATTTTTGCATTGGCTATTAATTGTGCTCTGGTTTTTGGCCTGAGACTCTATAATCATGAGTGTGCACTTCCTGGCAGAGTCCTGTCCCCACGACCCTGGCCCATTAAATTATGATGGCCAACCCTGGCAGTCTACCCGATAAAGTCTGGGGCTTAGAGGGAATAGAATTCCTCCACCATTGGATGCCTGAAGTATGGCCACTCAAGACTAAGGCTGAACGGTATTTCATTACATGGATTTAACATAAAGTAGTTAAACGGCAACCTAATTTAAGTGTTGAAACCTTTCATCCTAGTGTGAATTTAGTATTGGGTGGGTTATGGTAGATTTCCTACATGCCAGAAGGACCTCACAAGACAGTCTTCTCTACTATGGCACCAATGAGAATGAAGAACACTGAGACTCACTGAGCCAGCCTCACCACTGAGCAGCTATCTGGGGGCATAATTATAAGGGGATGCTTACTTAAAGCCAGACCTACCCTGAACTGTTCAGTTACCTTTACAAAAACTACCTCTGCCATCTACCTCCAGTCCACTGAGCTGCTCCAAGTTCTACCCCTGGAGATTCACTCTTTGGATCTTGAGTAGGCTGATGAAAGTATAACTATCTCTGAGAGAAAGACACAGTCACTTTGTATGGCCCACTTTTGGAGAGGTGATGCAAAAGAGGTGGTAAACTTCTCTCTTCTCAATAGAGCTGGAGCCCATTCTTTGAAGTGAAGTATGACAAGAATGGAAAAACAAGCACCACATGTACTCACCATCAAATTGGTATTAACTGATCAATACTTAAGTGCACATATAGTAATAACATTCATCGGGTGTTGGGCAGGTGGGAGGAGGGGATGGCTGTATTCACACCTAATGGGTGTGGTGTGCACCATCTGGGGGATGGGCATACTTGTAGCTCTGACTCAGGCGGAGCAAAGGCAATATATGTAACCTAAACATTTGTACTCCTGCAATATGCTGAAATAAAAAATTAAAAGAAAAAAAAGAGATGGTAAAGCTCTAAGAGAAGAGGATTTACGGAACCCAAAAAAAGTCAAAATGGGGTGATTCAAACATGTCAAAAATAAAACTTACCCACTGCACTCTTATTGGAGGTTAGTCCTGTATAGATAGGTGAGTACTGCCTCACATTCATATGTACCTTCCTGTTCCTTCATGTGATGAAATAGAAAGAATTCTAGATTTGGAGTCAGGAGGTAAGGATTCGAGTCTCATCTCTGTCTGCCACTTTTTAGCCCTGTGACCTTGAGCTAATCATTTCACATTCCTGGGCTTTAGTTTCCTCACCTATAAAATGGGGATGATCTTACCTACATCACCAGATCACTCTAAATCTATGCGATCATGACTAGCATGTGGTAAGTCCTTAACCAATGCTAACTGAACCTGAATTTGAAGAGGAGGATTATTAACAGGACAGTTTAGACCAGTGGTTCTCAAACTTAAGGGTTTGTGCATCAGAATTCCCTGGACAGCTTGTTAAAATGCAGGCTGTTGGGGTTTATCCCCAGGGTTTCTGAGTCAGTAGATCTGGGGTAGAGCCTGTTGAGAATCTGCATTTCTAACAAGTTTCCAGGTGCTTCCAGTCCTGGGACCTCACAGTAAGAGCCACTGGTTAGAGAAAGGGCTGAGCATGAGAAACTGAGCAAGAGAAAGTCCCATCACATCAGAAAAACAGCATTAATAAGTATTAGAAGTGCAGACTGCAGTTCCTGCCAAGTTCTGGTTCTCCCAAGTAGCATCTGATCATCACCAGAGGACGGGGAAAGAGCAAGGCAAATTCTTGTCCCTAGAATATCCCTATCAGGTGGGGCTTCGTGCAAGGAAAAAAGGAAGGAGCCTCACTCCTGACTCCTTGAGCTTTGGCTCTAGATCTGCCTGGATGAACTTGGAGAAACGTGACCAAGGTGACCCGCTGAGCTCGCTGAGCAGCATACGCATGGCCCAGACAGCAGTCTCCAGCAGGAGTGGGGGGTGGCTGTACGTTTTCCACTGCTCTTATTATACATGTTCTGGGGATGACACTGCAGGAACAAGCCCTCAGTGATCCTCAGCAGGGCCCTGTAAGGGGGCCTTTCTCTCTGCAAACAGATGTCCACATCTGCCTTGGCACAGACATGAGGGGTTACCGAGAGCAACACCATGGCAACCACAGGAGCGTGGAGCCAGGGCAGGGCTGGTGGGGGTCAACAGGCCTCTTATGAGCTCCTAAATATCAGATCCAGGGAGGTAGGTCTTGCTGGGTACACAAACGCTTTCCAACAGGCTAGAGAAGCAAAATGGCTTGCGCAGGACGAACAATCTTCCTGCAGAGGCTTTTCTCTGGTTGACAGAGACAGAGCATGACAAAAAGAACTTAAATCTGATACTGAGAAGAGAACAGAGAATCTCTACGGCCAGGCAATGAGCAAGCAGCAACCCTCCTGGAGCTCTCCTTGAAACCACGGGGGCCAGCACAGAGGCTTTCCCTTGGAGAGGGGCTGCTGCAGTGTGGGCCCATCCCTTTTCCCTAAAGGTCACCCATGACAATTCCAAACAGGCCTCTGTATGGACAGAGCACCAACTCTAATGTGGTTAATGGGCCAGCCTGCGTGTGGCAAGTCCCTAAGCTATACCTGGATCTACCGGGACCCTGAGGGCAGGAGCAGGTGGCAGAGGAAGGCTGCTGCTTCCTGCAGTTGCTACACAACCGCGGGAGGCCCAGCTCTCAACCCTGCCCTGCTGTGCCCAGGGAGAAGAGGAAAGCAAGCTCAGCTCGTGCTTGTGCTGAAGAGGGTCAGGTGGCATCCTCTCTCTCCCCCGCCCTACTACATTAGGGGAGCAAGGAAGCACACAAGCAAATAGAAAATGATCTGGAAGCGAAACCACTGAAGATTCTGCTGCATCAGGATCAACCATCTGGCATGACATTCCCTCATCTGCAAGAAGGGGGAGTCTGACTGGTTAATTTAACATGCCTCCAGCACTAATGTTCTATAAAGGAAAATTATAGACAGAAATTGTCTCAAAAGCAGACCCCTGTGACACTGTAGGATGTGGCAGAGCATGGGAAGTGTCTAACATGACTTCACAGTGTCCCTTTGAGAGAAAGAGAGAGAGAGACAGACAGACAGACAGACAGACAGACACCAGGGAGGAAGAGGATAAGCTCTAAGTCATCAAGGAAAGCTCTAAGTCATCAAGTAATGGAGGATGGGAAGAAAATGGGCGAGTCCAGTGACTCATGACAAATACCCAGGTTAGGAAAGGAGAAATCTGTCTCAAGTTACCAAAACAGCCTATCACACTGTGGTTTTTTTTCTTAGTCTATAGACTCTTTTCTATAACCTTTTCTGGGTAGCTCCTTCTTGACCTTGCTGGGCGCAGTGGCTCATGCCTATAATCCTAGCACTCTGGGAGGCTGAGGCAGGAGGATCGTTTGAGGTCAGGAGTTCGAGATCAGCCTGAGCAAGAGCCAGACCCCGTCTCTACTAAAAATAGAAAGAAATTAGCTGGAAAACTAAAAATATATAGAAAAAATTAGCCGGGCACGGTGGCACATGCCTGTAGTCCCAGCTACTCGGGAGGCTGAGGCAGGAGGATCGCTTGAGCCCAGGAGTTTGAGGTTGCTGTGAGCTAGGCTGATGCCATGGCTTGTAGCCCAGGTGACAGAGAGAGACTCTGTCTCAAAAAAAAAAACAACAAACAAAAAAAGCCTTTATATTGTTCATGCTAAAAGATGAGTCACCAGAGTCATCATACCTTATGAATAAAAAATGATCATCACCTGATACAAGATAATGAATATATCCTTAAAATATAATTGTTAAGAAAATCTATAATCCAAATATGCTTTCTAAATATATATTCAAAGCCTAGTAATAAAGGACTCTATAGGGGTAATTATGTTCCATTCCTTCTTTAAAAGGTAGCCGGAAAGAAAGGGTGATTAAAGCAAGTAACTACATTAAAATTTAAATCCACTAGCATCTTGGTATTTGAAGGTAGACTCATTTTCCAGTAGTGACTCACAGGATCATGTTGTTCTCGAGCCTCACAGCTCTTGCTCTGGCCTTGTGTCTGCCCTGGAGGCAGAGACTCCCATCTGTAACCCTCAGGTCCGTAACACCCAGTGCCTACCCACCATCCCCCTCTGAGTCTTGATTTAGAGTCAGCAAAGGTTAGGCCTGGAAGAAGCCCTGGACACTGCCAAACCCAACCCCCTCACTTCAGAGACAAGCAAATCGAGGCCCAGAGAAGATAAGCAGCTCGCCCAACGCAACACAGCAAAGTGAATGGTTCTCTGTTTCCATGCCGGTGCTGCTGAAGAAGGCACGGTGAGCCCCCCGGAGAAGGTCCAGGGCGGGCTACGCTGGCACCCTGGGCATTAAACCCCGTGGGAGCTGCCGAGGTGGCAGGCGTGGGGACTCCCAGACCTCACCTCCTCCTCCCGAAGCTTCTGCTTCCTCTTCTCTTCCACTGCAGCCCTCTTCTGGTCCTCCCGTTGCCGCTGCTCTTCCAGTTTGCGCCATCGCTCCTCGATTTGCTTTTCATATTGGAGCTTGGCTCTTTTCTGTTTCTCCAGGATCTGCTGTTCTCGGGCGGCTAGGGAAGGAGAGCAAAGGAGAGGTGCCATTACTAGAGCACCCCGTGCCATTTGGGTTAAGACCAAAAACACCGAAGTAAGAGTGGATACCAAAAAAGAGCCTGATAGGATCCCAGGATACAGTGATGGAGATAAAGGGTTCCGACACCTCTGCCACTAGCTGGGTGACTCTGGGCATGTTAACTATATAATCTTTGTGCCTCGGTTTCCTCCTCTGTGAGGCGGGGCCAGTCACGTTTGCTACATCACAGTGTTGAGAAGATCGAAGGAGCCAATATTCATAAAGTACACAGCAAGTGCCTCGACAGGTGGCAGCTATGACGATGACTGGTATCAAGTCAAACTTGTACACAATGGGTAAGCCATACTCGGGGTTGAGAAATGATAGCTGTAAGGGCACATTCATTGAAAAACAGGTTAACTGTGCATGCGCCACGCACCAGACACTGAACTAGGTCACAGGGTAAAACACGTGAGTAAGATTGGCCTTATCCTCAAGACATTTACTCAGGGGCCCTTAACTCCACCTGGCCAAGTCAGGGAAGGGTTCCCCGGAAGACGCAATGCCTGAACCGACCAGCAGGAGACAGTCAAGGAGAAGAACTGGAAAGCTCTTCATTTTTCTCAATTCGATGGGGAAACCACTATCTACCTACCTCATGGCACCCTGTGGACAACATTCCGTACTTATCTGTCTGTACTCTGCAAGAGGCAAGATGGCCTTTCTCAAACAGGGTTCCCCGTCCTAACATATGAAATGAATTAAGTGCCGATTTTTCTCAGTTCTCCCAAGGATGGCCCTTCTAAATGCCCAGGAGAAAACCACTGCTTCCCTATCTTCACTTTCATATCTGTAGCCCCTAGCATAGTGCCTAGAACACAGCAGAGTTTCAAAATGTGCCAAGTGAGTGAGTGAACTGTCCTGAGAATTATAAAGTATTTGTGAACATGCCGGTGGCAGCGTAGGTTCACCCCCAATTCTTCAAGTTCACCTAGCAATTGTCCCAGTTCTCTTCCCATTCATTTGCGAATTTCTAAGGATCTTCAGAAGAGCGACCACCCTATCTCCACTCTCTTAAACAGCCAAAGTGCACAACTTACCCAGACATTTCTCTCTTTCTTCTCGTCTTTCTTTGGCCAATCTCTGTCTCTCGTCTGATTTCAAAAATCCATCCATGCCTACAAGAGAGAAAACCAGATGATTTTTCAGTTCTTCACTCCTGCCCTATCTGCTGAGTGCTAGGGGAACCGAGCGTGTGCCCTGAGTCTGGCTGCAGGCCCACATCATCCATCCCCATCACTTCATCCAAAGGAGGTCCGATCTGTCGCTCTCCACCACACACACACAGGCCCTGACAGCCGAGGGGCGGCAGGCACAGCTTCCATACGCCCCTGCCAAGTGCTGTAGTAGTGCCAACACCAGTGCCAGAGAACCCAGCCCTTTCCCTAAGCCTCTGTCCCCAGGCCTGGCCCTGGAGGGGTCAGAAAAAGTGCAGTAAGTGACAGAGGGGCCTGGCAGCATGCAGAGAAGCCCACCAGGCCTCCCCCAGCCCAGCTTCCAGGCCTGAAGCAGGACTATCTGGGGTAGAGGGAGAAGCACAAAGTTGACGAGATTTTGGATGTTGATTATTACATAGATACTGCACATTTTACCTTCTGAAAGGAGCCCATTGCTGAGGGACACATACGAGCTCCTAGGTGAGCACTGTGAAATACAACACTCAAGCTTGATTTTGGTTCTGCTAAGTTTGCACCAAGGTCAATCTCAGTATCTTAGAATCATTCAAATACCTACAACAAATAAGATGAAACAAATGACAGCTCCCCCCCACCCCCCAGTGCCTAGGAAATATCCTGGAGCTCTGCATCTCAATTCAAGCCCTGCAGGACACTGAAGGGCTTTCTAAATCAAAGATTAAATGGATCTTCGTGGTCGTTTCAGGATTAGAAATACTTTACTCTGCAACAATTGGTTGTACACAAGTACTATCTATATAATGTTTAAGCGCACCATTCTGGAGAAATCGACTGCAGCATTAATACAACCAGATTCACTTTCCCAGCATCTGGGCCTTCCTCTCTGGGAGCATCACACGCCGACTTCGTCACGCTGTAGCCCCAGTGTGTACACACAACGCTCAAAGGCAGGCATGATGTTAGTCGAAGGGGGGCAGGGAGAGAAAATCAGGTTTGTCCTTTCTCTAAACACTCTCAAGTTCTAGTCTGTAGCTCAAGAGTTTGATTAATCAGAACTAGTTCAGTGTGAAAAGCTACAACAAAAAGCCTAGGATGCCTGGACAGATGCTTCTATCAGCACCTGCACCAACTCGCCCACCAAGGCAGGACCTGCACCTTGCTCGGTATTGTCCCCACCACCCTCCAGATGTTAACAGGCCTGCCCTATGTTTAAGGTAAGCCTGAGAACTACTCAAAGTATTCTTCGAACAGAGGAAAGAAAGAAAAACTGAGGAAAAAAAGGGCTAAGCACATCTGAAACTGCTCACGTTACCTTGACGCTTTGCAAACAGAAGGCTGCTAGTTCCACGAACATGCATGATCGTAGGCTGCCCTCTCATGGGCACACGTAACAGTCACACCTTCAAATCACTTCCTTTCCAGAAAAGCTTTATTTATCATGCTCACAATCACCAGCAGCATCATAATAGGAGAGAGCAATTGAGCAGTTACTATGGACCAAGTGCACTGTTTGGATTTACTTGGCCAACCACCTTGTGATGATGGAGGCACTGTTACAATCCTTGTCTTATAGGTGTAGAAACAGAGGCACAGAGAGGTTGACCAGTCCTAGGTCACACTGTCAGAAAGTGGAGAAGTCAGATTCTGAGGCAAGAAGCTGACTCCTGGACCCGCACTCTTAATTACTGCTTTCCTATGCTGCTTCCTCGTCAAAGGAAGAAATGTAACACCTGGATCTTAGTGCTGTGACTCAGTGACACACACAGGCAACAAATCCTAACCTAGTCGCAAAAATGAGCCTGCAAATCCTGAGAGCAGAAGTGCAGGTCTAACTCATTAGCGAAGCACGAAGCAAGCACTACTGCGAGCCAAGCACAGGCCCAGCTGGGCACAGATGTGGGAACTGCCCCAGCAGGCTAATTATTGGCTTCCTTCCTCCTCAAACTGATGGTTTAGAGATGTTTGCTCAACAATAATTTAGAGAGGCTGATGCTGGGTGGGGAAGGGGGGTCGCCAGAGGACCCTGGGGGTAACTGTAGGTGCCAAGCAATTCAGCTTTGCTCCACTGAGGTGGGGTGGAGTGACTCGAACAGTCCAACATGGGTGACCCAGAATCTCTGCATTGTTCATTTGGTAGCCACAAGGCACACATGGCTATTTAAATGGAATAGAATCGAAATTCAATACAATTACAAGTTTGGTTCCTCAGTCACACCGGGCACATTTCAGGCACTCAGCCACATTTCTGGTAGCTG
The DNA here is from genome assembly GCF_000956105.1 of Propithecus coquereli. Taxonomy (NCBI): domain Eukaryota; kingdom Metazoa; phylum Chordata; class Mammalia; order Primates; family Indriidae; genus Propithecus; species Propithecus coquereli. The sequence goes on from NW_012149308.1 coordinate 2,007,748, forward strand.
CCACCCTGCACAGCACTGAATGAGAAGCCTGGCAGCTCCATCCTGTGATTCTCTCCTTTCACGCTTAGCTGCCCCGGGGGCAGATGTGCACCAGGGAGATCCCAGAGTCCAGTCAGGGTTGAGATTTGCTGCATGAGTTAAGACGGAGGCAGGGCCGCCTCCCTTCCTCCATACAGTGTCTGCCTGTCCTATTTAATTGTCAAGCAAAGATTTCAAGAACATCCACTGGAAGAGGAGTCGAACAGTTAACTCACACCTCCAGCGTCAACCTTGCAACTCTCAATGACTCCTGGAGGCTGCAGAGAAGCCCCTGAGCTCACCCTGAGGCAAGAAGGAGTGGAGCACAAACCATGGCCCCCATTTCTTAGGGGCCATCAACTTGACCAGTTATTACCACTATCACAACCCAGCCAGGTTTAAACCAGAGGAACAGAGGTAGATTATCATGAACATTAACACCAGGAGACACCCTCTAAAGACAGCATATCCAAGAGTTACTGCTGAATTTGGTTCCAAAAGGAAGTCTTTGTGTATGGCCTAAAATCCTAAAGCGTCCAGTTTTCTCATCCATTTGTTCTTTGTCCCATGCGCCTTATATGCGTACACATATTGTCTTTTTAAAAACCAGGAACCCAATTTTATCTTTGAACTCTATGAGAACTGATGGAAAAGAGATCTGTGCTTTCATGCTTGCCCGGGTGGGGAAGGGGTGGGAGAGAAGTGGGTAGCTATTACATAAAAGGCCACCTAGGGGTCCTTGTGTGGATGAAAATGTGCCTTATCTTGACTATACCAGCATCGACATCCTGGTTGTGATATTGTACTGTAGTTTTGCAAGATGTTACCACTGGGGGAAACTGGGTGAAGGGTACATGGGCTCTCTGTGTAGTATTTCTCATAACTGCATGTGAATCAACAATGATCTCAAAATACAGAAGTTTAACTATAAAAGCAAAAAAAAAAAAAAGTGGCTCAAGCATGAAGCCCTTGGAGGGACCAAAAGACAAAGAGGGAGCACAGGACACCTTCTCGGAGGTGCCCTACTCGGGAGAAGGACCAGAGCCACTCCTCCCCACTCTTGATGCAATAATGCTTCCCAGGGCATCGGTATTCAGGTAAATGTCCACCTCTGAAATGGAGGCCTTTTCCTGGGCAATTCATTCCTACAAGAAACTAGAATAAAACAGGGATCTTTAACAGCCAAACAACTATTTTATGTTAACAGAACAGCATAAAATCTCATACTTCACTGATTTGCTCTTGCTTGGAAAAACTTCCCGTTATCCTTGGGCTGCAGCAACCAGTAAAACTAATTTTAAAATGAATTTTATTAGCCTGAAGCACTTTCCTACTGGAATATTAATGAGCTGATATTATTCATGGTACTGGTAAGAACCATTATCAACACACAAAGTTTTAAAGGGAGGCCAGCTGTGTTTGACTTTAAAAATTTAATTGCCATTAAGTGAATTTTAAAATAACGTTTCCAATCACACTCACATCTGTACGACTGCAACGTCTAGGAGAAAGAAAGGAAACTAGGAATGAAGAGTTCATCCAATAGGAAGTCCAATGAGGGCCGCTCACCTCCCCTGGGGAGTCCTTCCTGATCCCTTCCGGGGTTGCCAGATGCTCCCTGCTCTGTGGACCTGCAGGCACTGACGCTTTCCCATCTTGGCGGTGACTTATTTGTAAGGTGATGATCTGCTTAAGCACACGGAAGCCACCGCTCCTCAACTTTGGCTACACAACGGAATCAACTGGGGAGCTTTAAACATATATAGATCCTGGATCTCCTAGAGGCCGATCTAGTCCGTCTCGGGTGTGGCCTGGGCACTGGTACTTTAAAAGCTCCCTATGTGATTCTGACGTGCAGCCAAGCCCAAGAACGGTCCTGGCCCACTGTCCCCACGCTTGAGCATGCATCAGAACCACCCAGAGGGTTTGTGAAATGGACTATACTGGACATCACCCTAGAGTTTCTGACGGAGTAGGTCTGGGGTGAGCCAGAGAGTCTCCCTTTCCAACAAGCTCTCAGGTGAGGCTCATGCTATTGGCCCAGGGCCCACAACTTGAGAACCAGTGTTCTAGACTAAGCTGATTCTAGAGGGCAAAGCCCTCCCTGTGGCTCCTCTCTGTCCAGAGCCCAGCAGAGTGGGCCCCAAAACAGTCTGCAGAAGGAATGACTGACGACCTGCACACATTCCCCCAGAGCGTTAACCTTTGCCAAGGTTGTTATTGCCCCACATGCTACTGCCTGGGTCTGTCCCTTTTTCTCTTTTAAAAATTGGGGTCTCACACTCCTGGGCTAAATGATCCTCCCGCCTCAGCCTCCTGAGTAGCTGGGACTACAGGCACGTGCGCACCATACTCAGCTCTGGGTCTGTTCATTTGACCCTTGCCCTCTAAGCTCTTGTGTTATCTCGAATCTCCAGCACCTTACGGATTGGGAAGTATTCAAAAAGTTGCTGAATGAAATGGCCTCATGTCCCATCGAGGGAAACCTTCCCCATTTGTAGAGCATTTTAACCTCGTATCAGAAGTGCCATTGAAAACAACCAACATTTTAAAGCATCTTTGTACCCATTATCCTGCTAGAGTTGTGGAGGGAATACAAAGCAAACGAAGGAAGGCGGCTTCCTCTGCTGTTTCCACAGCCCAATACACACACACACACACACACACACGCGCGCGCGCGCGCGCGCACACACACACACACACACACACCTGCACACACACATGCTGAAACGAATCTTTGCTCTAAATTCCATCAGAGCTCTGTCTCTCACAGCTCTTTTCCCTCTTTGCTTCACACGGGGGTCCTTCCCTCTCCCATTCTCGGTTCTCAAGTACAGGAAGCTCCACCACGGGCCCTCTCCCGCCAGCCCACCCCTCTCCAGTCCATCCATCAGGATATAAACTTTTCTTTTTGATACAGAGTCTCACTCTGTCACCCAGGCTAGAGTGCAGTGGTGTCATTATAGCTCACTGCAACCTCCAATTCCTGGGCTCAAGTGATCTTCCTGCCTCAGACTCCCGAGTAGCTGGGACTACAGGCGTGTGCCACCACGCCCGGCTAATTTTTCTATTTTTTTAATAGAGAGGGGGTCTCACTCTCGCTCACGTTGGTCTCAAACTCCTGAGCTCAAGCAACCGTCCCGCCTCAGCCTCCCAGAGTGCTAGTCCCAGAGTACAGGTGTGAGCCACTGCGCCTGGCCAGGATATAAGCTTATTAAGGGCAGGGCCTATGTCCCCATTTCTTCTTGTAGCCTCCAAAGGACCTAGCACAGTATTCTGTACACAGGAAACACTCAATAAATGCTGAGTTAATGAAGGGGGAGCAGTAACATATACTACTAAGCACCTACTGTGTGCCAGGCCCAGTATGGGTATCAAGACATATTTCTTTATTTTCCATAATCCTCTGACAGCATCAGGACAAGGATGATCACTCCGATGGCCTCTGTATGACCAGACCCTCTTATTTAAATTTTCAAAGCCTCAGTTTCCCACAGTGAAAAGCGGAAGTTGGCACTGTTTCCGAACACTAGCTCTGGGGACTCACCCTCTAGGGATGCATCACCCTGCGGTGAGAAAGCCAAGCTGCATAGAGTGGCTCTCAGGGAAATGCTCCAATCAGGAGCCACAGCCACGTTCTGAGCCACCATCAACTGTTAGCCTTGCGAGGGGGCCATCTTGTCCTTCTAGCCCCCGGCTGCCACCTCAAGAGAGACATCAAGTGAGAACCACCCCACAAAGCCCAAGCAACACAAAACCCTGATAAAGGAGACAGCATCATAAATCACTGAGTTTTGGGGTAGTTTTTTACACAGCAGTGTAACTGGAGACTGTCAACTGATCAACCAAAAGCAAATAAGCAGCACTTTCTGAGCGTCTACGCTACTGGACCCAGTTTTTGCACTACCCTAGACTATTCAGTCTCATCTGCTCGAGGACACTGGCACCTCAGTCACTTGTCACACTTCTGAGCCAGAACTGCTGTAGTGATGGCTCGTGCTCTTCCTTCAGTCACCACGCCCTGGAAGCTGCTCCCACCATGGTCCCTGACAGGGGAGCCCCATGCATGGTACCAACAGACAAGGAGCAAGCACAGCAATTTGCCATCGATCAGACAGACCTGCAGAGGCTCTGGCTTCACCAGAGGCTGCCCATGGCAGCCAGGAATCATGACCCAGAGGACAAAGGGGTTAAGGCCCTATGGAATGCACATCAACTACTGAGAGACAGGAAGGTGATAATGGATAAACTGTTAGCTCTTTCTTCTATTAGAGAACTGCTCTGAGTCACAGGGATCTCATACCCTCTCTGGACATGGCTTGTGGGTCCAAGCAAGCAGCTGTGTTTGGTTGCAGAGTCCTTCTCTGGCTTACATTCCTTTCCCTTCACTCCCTGGGAGCGCAGCCCTCAATAAAGTGCTGGTATGTGTAAAATAGGAGGGAAACCCGTCTGCGGATGTTCGTAGCAGCATTATTCATCATAGCCACAAAGTGGAAACGACCCAAATGTCCACGGACTGTTGACTGACTGTATCAGTCAGGGCTGTCCAGAGAGACAGAACCAATAGGATATACACAGATACAGATATAGATACAGATATACGAGAGGGGATTTATTAAGGGAATTGGCTGACACAATTATGGAAGCTGAGAAGTCCCATGACAGGCCATCGGCAAGCTGGAGACCCTGGGATGCCAGTAGCATGGCTCAGTCCAGGTCTGAAAGTCTCAGAACCAGGGAAGCTGATGGTATAATTCTCAGTCTGAGGCCTGTTGCTCCATGAATTAGTATTAAACGTGTTTGGGGACAGGATCTGTATTAGGAGTTTTACAGAGCTTTGCCCTGAAGGAATAGGTGAATGTGTTGGTTTGCATTTCAAATGCTGTTACACTCAGAAGGGCGTCTCTGAAAGGCAGTAGCAGCTGTATCCCACGAGGCGCCGCGTTTCTCAGACCTAAAGAATTGGATTTGCTTTGTAAAACACAAGAGAATCTGTTAAAAACTATAGGCTGAGAGCTGACAATGGAGTGCCCTCCGGAACAAACAGCTTCCCAGAAAGGACAGCTTCCCAGATGGCCAAAAGCAAAGCTTTTGTTTAAACCACTCTAGACTACCTGTCTCCATTCACAATAACCTAATAAACATGGAGCTTACATATCTCTGTTTAATCCCTCTGTTTAAATGATAAACTTACCTTCGAATTTAGAGATTCACCTTTGAAAGACTTTGTAACCGTTTGCTCAAGTAAATAGAATTAGTTAAAGAATCTGTAGAACCCTTCTGTAAAAGCCTTTTGAAAATCTGTTAACCTGAGAGATACTACCTGTTGTTATGTAAATTTTTTACCCCTGACAATTGTTCACTATTTTCTATAAGTTACCATGTAAGACCTCATTTGGGGCTTTTTTGAGACCAACGGAGAGGTCCGAGCCCCCTGAGCTCCCGCTTTGCCTATAATCTTTATAAACTTATAAAGCTATATCTTTGTCTCAGTGTATTCTTTTATTTCTTCCATTTTCCATTTCTCTCTTATTATTTTCTTATCCCTTGCAACTCTACCAAAGGGACCCGGTTTTTTGCAGGGAACACTGGCCACGTTCCCCACAGAGGCCAAAGGCTTGAGAATGGGGTATGGGGGGTTGGAGGGGTTCTGGGACTGGTATAAGTCATGGAGCCCCAGGCCAGAGAACCTGGGGTCCTGATGTCCAAGGGCAGGAGTAGGGTGTGTCCCAGCTCCCAGGGAGACAGAGAAACCATCTTTCCTTTGTTTCTATCTCAGCCCCCAGCCAATTAAACGCCACCCACCCACACCAAGGGTGGATCTTCCCCACTTAGTCCATTCAGACTCACAGGCTAATTTCCTCTGGAAATGCCCTCACGTACACACTCAAAAACGATGCCTTACCAGCTCTCTAGATATTCCTTGGTCCAGTCGACACCAAAAATAAACCATCGCATTGGATAAATAAAATATGGTACATCTGTACAATACTGTTCAGCCATAAGAAAGGAAGGAAGGGGATAGGAGACACTGCGAAGGACTGCTAGTGGGCTCAGGTTTTCTTTTTAGGGTGATGAAAACATGCTGGTATTAGTGGTGATGGTTGTACAATATTGTGAATGTACTAAATGTCACCAGTTTACACTTCAAAATGGTTAATGTTATTTTTATGTAAATTGTATTGCAATAAAAAATTTTGCAATCCCTCCTCCAAATACAAAAAACCTTAGGGAGAGTTCCACAACAGGGTTTAAAATCCATAGCCTAGTTAATCTTATCTGTGGCCTTATTCCAAGGCTTCCGGCTTACTTGTTTTTCTTTTTCCTCCCAAATATCTGGATGATACATCTGGTTCCAAATGCATATATATATGGTACATTTGAGTATGTAAAAGTCATATATATTTCTGTAAAGTATCTTTGCCACACAATCCCAAGAGCTTTGTTATTAATTATGTTTTATAAAATTCTGGGGGAAAGATGAATGTTGGAAAGCTGAAAGAAAAATAAATAAGTCTGTTACTGCTTATTTTAAAAAAAAGAGGGAGATGAAAAAGTTGGCCAATAAATGATAAATGTATTGTGATAAACATATGTTTTGATGATTTCGTGAAATGATGTGTGTGAAGAACTTTCCATATAATAAATGCTCATTAAATATTAGTGGTGATTATTTTTTGAAGAGGGGGTTATATTTCCAGATTAAAGAAATAGAGACTCCAAAAAGTCAAGTGACCCCCCTCCCATGTCACATTAAGTGGGAAGATTGTAATTATTTCTCTGACCCTTAATACACTGTGATTTCTCCTGGAGTTTGCTACTTTCCTGGGGGAGGGTAGGTGGGATCAGATTCAGACTGGCAAAGCGCAGGAGGTAGAAATTCCAGACAAGGGTAATGGTGTATGCAAAAATATGCTAGAAAATCACAGTAAAAGCCTGAAATCTAATCGAACTTCAATCTTTCGAGTGGGAATTGAAAATCAATTGAGAGAATCTCTAACCTTTTTCATCATTGCATGAGGATACATTGTTTTTGTTCAGAAAGCATCACATATTCCTGCCTCGTGTTTTTCATTTAAAATCTCAAAACTAATTGCAATCCCATAAGGTCAGTAGACTTTCCATTTAAATTCCTTTCAGTGCAGGGCTAAATTGCAATTCCCTCCATAGCTCAGGATGACTGCTTTAATGCAATGGACTGTGATGAAAACCAACAGCAAAATTGTCTGGCAACCTAATTTTTCTTCAAAATGAAATTCGTATCCATTAAAATAACTCTGAGAACATCAAAAAATCAACCCTTAACTGTGAAAATCAGGGCTTAATCATACCAGTGGACAATGCACAAAAAAGAAAACCCTGATAAGTCAGTTTAATGTATGATTGGCAAATCATGGAATTTCAGGTGGAAGAGCTCTCAGAGGCCCCGTTCAACAAGAGAGATGGGTTTGTTCCATTCCTTTCTCTACAGAAAGAGAACTGTCTTTATGTTCTTGGCTTCCTCCACTCTACCCATCCAATATGTTAGATCAGTTCTTGGGCTTTTGTTATGCAGACGGAGAATTCCTGTGGGTAGAAAGAGTTTCAGGAAGAGAAGTGAATCAGCTTTGATTGGCACTGGAAAGGGGAGCAAATGATGAAGGGGGAAGAGAGAAGGAAGTGAGAGAGAGATGGGAGACAAGGGCGCCAAGAGCCAAGCTGAGCTGCCTCTGGGGAGAGTTCTGACTGGAAGTTGAGCGAGAAAAGGGTTTCGAAAGACTCTTGGAAGGTACAGGGTGTGGGTGTGTGAGTGCATGTACACATAACATTGGGAGCCAGAGGAACAGGCAAAGAGCTGCAGGTTAGGAATTCATCTTCTGATGCTTTTCTAATCTCCAGTAAATGTATGAACTGCTTTTAATCTTCTTTGACTACTGAATTCTGTTTCTTTGGCTATCATGTGGGGTTCTTACGTTCATTTGGGATATTTATTTTAGAGACAAATATCTAGGCAGGAACTAACCTCAAGGGAACCATAGGGTTACAGAGACCTAACTGTGGCCATTTACTGCATTTTCTGTCTCTGACAAGAGCAGAACCAGATGGCTTCAACTTGAAATTTGTGTCTCAGGAAGATGCCGTTTCTTACAATAGATTAATGAGTCTTCTGAGAATTTTTTTGCAGGGGGGAGGCTCTAATCCAGTGATTCTCGAGCTTTAACGTGCATCAGAATCCCTGAGAGAGCTTATTAAAAACAGATTGCTGGGCCCCACCCCCAGAGTTTCTGATTTAGTAAGTCTGAGGTGGAGCCTGAAAATTTGCATTTCTAATAAATTCCCAGGTGATGCTGATACTGCTAGTCTGGGAACACACTTTGAGAACCAGTGATCTGATCCATTTCTCACCTGCTATAATCTGAACTGGCTTAAATTTTCTCTTCAACGGTGAAAAAAAAATTCACTATTATGACCCAGTTCATGACTTCCAACATGTCCCTTTCAAGGATAATGTCGTAATTTATACTTTTGAATAAGGCAGGCTGGAACTAGCATTTAAGTTCAATAACCATTGACTACAAGGATGAATGTGTAGATATCCAGGCATCAAATGCATTTTTTTAAAAAATGTGGCTGGGTGCGGTAGCTCACATCTGTAATCTCAGCACTTTGGGAGGCCAAGGCACGAGGATTGCTTGAGGCCAGGAGTTGGAGATCAGCCTGGGCAACATAGCAAGATCCTATCTCTACAAAAAAATTTAAAAATTACCAGGGCATGGTGGCACATGCCTGTAATCCCAGCTGCTCAGGAGGCTGAGTCAGGAGGATTGTTTGAGCCCAGGAATTCGAGGTTATAGTGAGCTGTGATCACATCACTGTACTCCAACCGGGGCAACAGAGTGTGACCCTTTCTCTAAAAAAATAATAAAAAATAAATGTCCTCTTGATTTCTTATCTTCAGCAAAGAGTGTATCATTACTAATCATTGTACGTTTTTGTCTACACATGTAGACACACGCCCCTTCTGGTAAATCAGATCCTGTCTTTAGCAGGATAAGTAATTTCTTACTAAAAAAAGGGCACAGAGATGACATCTCACAAACACTAATTATGAAGGTGGTATATGATGATGCTGTTCTTCTATATTCATACACTCATAATCAGTCCTCCCAGGATCTCCTGCGCCAGCAACTCAATCTGATAAATAAGCTCCCCAGAACCAAAAGATAGTGTGCCATGTTATAAAATTCAGCTGTGCCCAGTTTGGAGAACTGTACACATACTTATGGGCTAGACTGTCTTCTTCTAAAGGCACCATTTCTGAAGCACCTACTTCCTGCCAGGTATTATGTTCTACAAATATTATTTAATGCTCACAATGATCCTAGTAGCTGGGAGGCCCCCCATTTTATAGATGAAGAAATTGAGACACAGAGAGCTTAAGAAATCTGTCCAAAGTCGTACAGCTACTAAGCAGCAAAGCTTGAGTTTGAGCCAGTCTGGCTGACTCAACATTGAGAGGCAAGACTATCTAAAGGAAGGAGCACTGACTTAGGGATCTAGACAGCCAGAAACTGGTAGCTATTCCGAACACTAGAAAGATGGCAAAGCAAGAGGAAAGAAAAAAAATCCCTTTGGTTCCAGAAAATCTGAAAAAGAGGAAGGCTTACCAAGGCCTCAAAGCCACCCAGGCAAAGCAGGCACTTTTGGCAAAGGAAAGGAAAAGGGCCTAGGTTTAAGCGACTGGAATTGTTTCTACATGATTCCTGGTGGCAGCAACGTGACAGGGTGCATCTCAGATGCCTAGAAGTGAAACCTCATGCCTTGGAATTGCTGGATAAACATTCCTTGGCCTTTGTTGTACGCATCCAAAGAGTTAATGGGGTGAGTTCACTGGTGCAAAAGACCATCGCAAGACTTCGCCTAAAGAAAATTTTCAGTGGTGTCTTTGTTACAGTCACTCCTCAGAGCCTAAAAATGCTGCGTATAGTGGAACCTTACGTGACCTGGGAACGTCCAAATCTGAAGTCTGTCCAGGAACTCATCTTGAAACGTGGACAAACCAAGGTCAAGAATTAGACCATCCCTCTGACAGATAACACAGTGATCGAAGAGCACCTGGGGAGGTTTGGTGTCATTTGCTTGGAAGACCTCATTCATGGAATTGCCTTCCCAGGGAAGTATTTCCAGGAGATCTCATGGTTCTTGTGACCTTTCCAACTCTCGGCGGCCCGTCATGCTACCAAGAATAAAGTGGGCTTCCTCAAGTAGATGGGCTCACCTGGCTATCGGGGTGAGCGCATCAATCAGCTCATCCACCAGCTGAACTAGATCTAGAATATCTGAAAGCACAGTGCATTGGGAGCATGTGTTGTTGGGTTTTGGAATTATCAAGTATCGTCAGAGAAGATTATTTTCTGCTCTGTCTTCAAAAATGAAGGGAAGGGTCAGGGAAAAGACAGTAGGTTATGCTCATGGCAGGAACCTCTCATCACAGTTCAGTTCCAAGGAAAAATTCCAGTGTTTTCCACTTCGGCTACTGCCATCTCTGAAATCAGCACGTGCGGTGGAGAAAGGAGTCCTGCTTTGTCAGATCTTCTACCCGAGGTTAACCATTGGTGAATGAATGACTCAAGCATGTGTACAAGGATCCCTAAGACTCCTGCAACAGTGGTCCAAGCCCAGGGGCATACTTGAATCTGGGTATTCCCAGGGCTTTGTTTTGAAAAGACTTGAAATACAATTAGGAAGGAGAATGCAGAAAAAAAAAAAACTGGTAGCTATTCCTACTGGGATGCACAAAGGAGGATGATAAGGAAGAGGAATGGGTTTGCCGGGTTCAGTCAAATCACTGCTCAGCACACACTAACAGCGTGACTGTTGGGGAAGCTTCTAAGCCCCAGTTTTCCCATCTGTTAAACAAGGAAAATAATACTATCTGTTTCATAGGTAATGTGGAGCTTAAAGAACAATACATGTAAAGCTCTTAGCATATATTAAATTCCTAATAAATACTGGCTAACAGTATCATCATCATCATCATCAGTTTAGATGTGGCCCCTAAATGAGAATGTAAATGCAAATGCTTGGGACATATCCACCATGTGGAAAGCATTAAGTGTTCCTCAACATCATTATCAACATCTCGCCACTGCCATGTCTACTACTAGTCTAGAACCGGCCCCTGACCCTCCCAGATCTTTAAAGCCTGCTTTCAAATCAGCAAGGTCTTCAGCTTGCCCTCAGCCTCCAGTGGGAGACCCACTGGACAGGCTGGGCCTCTGACAGACAGTTCAAGGACTACTGTGTTCGTGAGGGCGCCTGGGCCAAGGCAGGGTACATATTTGCCAAAACTTACAGAACGGTACACTTAAAAGTTGTACATTGTAGTGTATGTAGATTATACCTATTTTTAAAGCTGTAACAGCTGCAACAACAAACAGAAAAGGCAAAATTCAGTGCTGGCCCATCTGCCATATGTTATTAGTTCCCAAAGCTACAAAGAATAACCTTGTATCTCCCAGGTGGCCACATCCTCACTATGGCCTTGTGAAGAGGTTGGGGGCACTCAGACTCCAAGGGCAGCATGGGAAACAGGAGATATGCCCCTCGCCAAGGCCAGCACGGGAATTGAAGTCACCTGCAAAAGCCCAGGGATTGGCTGGAATTTCAGGGCTCTTAAAGGGCATGGCAAAAAGCCCTAACCTCACTGGTAGAATTAAGGAAATAAAGAGATATAAGAAGCCGGGTCCATGATCCCAAACCCTTCTTTGAAATTGTTATCTTCCAGGGTCACTGTTAACCTGCCTTTCTCATGCCTTTATAACCTTCTCCACCCCAGACCAGATCCCAGCTACAAATGTCCTAATGGCCTGGCTCTTTCTATAGCTACCAGTAAAACTCTCCATTGGATTGCCTTCTCATTCACCCATAAAGCTCAGCCCCCTCAACCCTGAGGGCTTCTTCTTGGCTCCATCCATGTGGCCTGCCCAACTGTATCCCAGTCAAGGGACCTTGGGTAAATCCCTTAGTATCTCAGCAACTTCGAGCTCCTCTTCTGTAAAATAGGAACATTACTGTCTACTTCCCAGGGTTATGGGGCCCTTGTGAAAATGCTTGGCAGGCAGGGGTATTCACAGTTGGCTCCCTTCCCTTCATGATATATGAGAACATAGACCAAACAAGTTGTGGCAGATGCTCACTGGGCTCAAGCTCCAGGCCATGAAATCATTTCACTCTTCCCAAGAACCCCAAAATTCCCCCAGGAAATCCCCCACAACTTCCCAAGAGGCCACAGTTTCCATTCTAAGACTTGCTCTTGGCAGGGTGCAGTGGCTCACGCCTGCAATCCCAGAACTTTGGGAGGCTGAGGTGGGAGGATTGCTTGAGATCAGGAGTTTGAGACCAGCCTGAGCAAGGCAGCGAGACCCCATCTCTACAAACAGTAGAAAAATTAGCTGGGCATGGTGGCGCACGCCTGTAGTCCCAGCTACTCGGGAGGCTGAGGCAAGAGGATTGCTTGAGCCCAGGAGTTGTAGGTTGCAGTGAGCTATGATGACTCCACCGCACTCTAGCCCAGGTGACAGAGTCCCCAAAAATAAATAAACAAATACGACTTGCTCTGCTGAGCTGATAAATTCACTTAGAAGATAAACTCGAAGGTAGCTAAGGAAGACATAGACTAGAAAAATTAAACTCAATTGACCTACTGAGCACCATGATGTGAAAGCTTAACTCCCACCCTGGCTCCTCAGTTGGGAGGCAGGATTTACCTCGATTCCTATGTTTCTACAATAAATGAAATACAGATATGTATAATTTCAAAATAACCCAATATACACAGTATGCTCTATTCACAGCATGATTTGCTACACAGGAAACCTACACAGCTAAGCTCAGGGGTCCCTAAGATAACCTGGGTGACTTCACGCTGAGGATTATTTCCCCAGCCTTCTTCCCCATGTGGTCATCACAGGATCATCTCTTCTCCAAATCTATTCTTCCCTCTCTGTGTGCTTCTGGTCATCACAGAATTGTTTTGTGTGTGCCGGTTCTTAGCCACAAGAATTTGGACTGTACCCTTCCCATCGGGAGTGATCACAAAAAAATGATGCAAGTGGGGCTGGCACAGATAAGCGAACATGAACAGCAGAGTGAGTACAGAGGTTTCTACCATGGACAGGGCATGCAGGGCCAGGCATTCGAACTTGGCCACAGGTCCTTTAGAGATGGAGAGGCTCTGACTTGCAGGGCTTTGGTATGAGCTTCTGGAGTCTCACCTAATGCAGGACTCCAATCGTGTAGACAAAATGACCCTTGAAAAGCCATCCATCCCCCAGCAAGTACAGAGAAGGCAGCTGGTACAGTACCTGGGAGCAGGGGCTCCAGAGTTGGCCTTGGTTCCAACCCCATGGAGATCATACCCACTTACTGGATAGCTAGGAGCATTAATTGAGAGGGAGATATTGGAGGGGGTGCAGGGAAAAAGAGAGAGAAGCAACTGCTTGGAACACTGTCTGCTACAGTACTGCTCAGTAAATGTTAGGCATCATTATTGCTAAGCCTAACCCAGCCAGCATTTTCCTTCAAAGGTGGGACAGAGGCTGGTTCTGGGGTTACATACCAGGAGAGGCGGATGTTTGCAGTGAGGGCTGCGTCATGTGAAAATGAAGCTCCCAACTCTCCATCCCGAGATAAGACTCAGAAAGGCCTTGGGCTTCTGGAGAGAGGGCCAGACGCAGGGGGGAAAGATAAATCTTATTTGCTTCTTTTCAGCAACAAAGTACAAGAGACTTACAAACATCTCTTTGAAACTGTGGACAGAATCCAGCAGGTAACAGCTGGTAAAGAGAAATTACCTGCGGAGTTCCCACTATTAGTAATGTCACTTGATTTCTCTTCAGGATGATGTGTATGTTTAATGACCGTGAAAGTAAAAGATGTATAAAGGATCAAAGAGGGTCACTAGAGACCCTTCTGGCCAATCTCCATGCCACTCCCAGGCCAGTTGCCCATAAGGTCCCAAGTCCCTACCATAGGACAAGCTGTGCTCTTGAGTATGAGCGAGCCAACCAGAGAGTTCCTTGTCTCAAGCTCCTTATTTTGTCCTCATTCCCTGAGTATGTCCACACACTGACATGTTCACGGTCGCTTGGGGTCCCTCCATCCTCGCTGTTATGGGGTTTGCAGGACCCTTCAGACCCCTTCCCTGAGGGCAGCCCCTTGTTCCTAGGCCGACAGCTCTTCCTCTGCCATCTCACTGATCTGACCTTTAACCACTGCTGAGCAACTCAAGCCTCCCAATGTAAACCACCTGCCCTCCTGGCCGCCCTCTTCTGTCTTGGCTCATGGCAATTCCAGCCCCACATCAGAGATGGTCCCAGTTAGGCCCTCGAGTGGAGTGACCACTGACAAGGCTACTGAAATGCAATCCAAGTCATCAGTGCAGTGCTCAGGCCTGCTCCTCTCGCCACCCTGGCCTGGGTTCCAAAAGGATTACTTAGTTTTAAAACAAAATACAAAGGGGAAATAAAGAGGCTAGAAACGGAACTTAAGTATCTCTGAGGAAAAAAGTAAGAAAAAAAAAAAAGGAAAAGAGGCTAGAAAAAAAAAATCACACTTTGTATTGCAAACAAGTTGGAGACATATTAAGAATGATTTTGAAAGTTGCAACCCTCATTCCATTTATCTCTGAAAAGCACGCCCAGCAGGGTTACCCCCAATCCCAGGCCTACAGACCTGTGCATCTGGCATCGTCGGCCCAGCTACAACATAATTCTTAAACAAGGACAATCTTCAAGGGCACTTTGAGGCCTTGAGGCAAAAACAGCTTCCTGGCACAGATAGATTCTTTTTAAACCATGAGAGCAGAGCACAATTTTACCTCTACGCAACATGGTCCAGGGCAGTCGGGCTGGCCTTTTAAACAGCCTTGCAGGTATCTCCAGCTTGTTGATTAAATTTCCCCCATCCCACACCCCTCCAGCCCCCCACCCAAACCCTGCTAAAATCCTCTTTGCGAAAACAAAAGGACTGTGAATCTTAAAGTTCTACTTATTACTGCCAGTAGTTGAAAGTTTATTTTGAAAATAGTAAGACTACAGATTATGATATTGACAAGAGAAAAGGCAAAACATGGACCTAATATTTGGTTCTGGGAATGCTTTCTGAAAATAATGAGGTCTTCAGGGGTGAAGTTACAAGGTTTACTGAAATATAGGCTTCTCTTCGGGCTGTTCCACAGAAAAGGTCACTGCTATTCAAAAACACCACATAAGAAAAGTGCTTTTGTGCACTATAATTATGCCTGAGCATGGGTGCTTTGACTATTGTAGCTGTCACTATTTCTTTCCTTGTTTTTCACTGCAAGAAGATAAACATTGATGATATACGTGTTTTCAAATCCTTCGTGTTGCTTTTCAGCTGCAAAAACCGCCATCAAAGAACATCAATATGCTGTTGCTATTTAAGCATGCTAGCCCATCATAGCAATTGGGTTTTGGATTCACCACATTATTTTGAATTAGCCAAGCTATCATACTTAAAGGCCACTTCATGCATTTCTATTACAGCCGACCAAAAACTAGTGCTTTACATGACCAGTGGCTTTAAAAATAGCATGCTACACAATCCTTATACTCTAATAGTTCTCAACCAGGGGAGACCGTGCCCTCCAGTACTTGGCAATGTCAGGAGATATTTTTGGTTGTCACAACTAGGAGGAGAGGTGCTACTGACATCTAGTGGGTAGAGGCCAGGGATGCCATTAAACATCCTATAGTACACAGGACAGCCCCCACCCCTAAACAAGAATCATCTAGCCCCAAAAGTTAGTAGTGCCAAGTGTGAGAAAGCCTGCTGTGGTAAGCTACACTGCATCTGACAAATAGAAAAACCTCCTTTACAGTGTACACACCTTGCTTCACGCCGCATCAAAATACAGTAGTAAAGCCAGAAAATGATAAAGAGAATAAACACAATTCCCATTTGGCAGTTTTGGTAAAAACTGTAACAATCTGAAACAATAAGAAGAAGAAAATTATTTTTCAAAAACAAAGAACTGATAAATTTTTTATAGATGTTTGATAGTATCGATGGGCATAGTTTGTTCTCCTGGGTAGGACTGTGGCTAAATGCATTAATAGTAACAGTCAGGGGTTTATAACAGTAACTGTGGAACAAACTGCTCCAATCCCCCTTGCCTGCATGGCTCTGCAGTGCAAATGTGGTGGGAATCTGCAAAGGAGACACACGCTGAGCTGCCCTCAGGATCCGCAGTGAGAGTTACTCGGCCAGGCCACTCCCCTCAACAGGACGGCGCCAAGGAGGTCAAACACATTCCATCCGCCTTCACGTGACCTTCACAGGCCCTACCGGGCAAGTAAGTCCCCTCCTAAGGACATTAGTAGCAATTATACTTAATAATAATCCCTGCTGATGGAAACAATTCATGTCTCTTACAACAAATTTCCTGCTCACTTACTGTGGGCACCGGGGAAGAGGGGGAGGAGGGAGAGGGATGGAAACAGTTTTAATTCCTGTAAAAACCCATAAGCATTGAAAACTGGGTTTACCTGATTTGATCAGCACTAAAAGGAAGTCTTATATATTTGATCGGAGTTATTAAAAATACAGCATTTCCCTACAGGCATGTTTTTACCATAAAGAATCAGTAAAATGTAGGCTGCCTCACAACTGCAGCCATTGCATCCCTTTTTATAGTAACAGGAAGGACGTCTCTGTTCCCAAGGTAACCTGAGTTTCTGCTCATCAATATGGCACTGAGTGAGTACTTTCATCGAGCACAGTATCAATCTTCTGAGGTTTCAAAACTGGAGTTCTCTGCATGATGTTACTATGCACACGGCGTATTAGCCAAGGCGGTCACCAAATGTAAGAAACAAAGATAAAGAGAGCAGGTATAGGGTAAGATACTTGGCCAAATTTTTCTCTAGGTGATAATTCAAGCCAATAACAAGCTATCTGGTATAATTCACCCTAAGAGCTTTACTCTATGCAGTGTTCATGGGAAACATGTGAAAGCTAAAGGCATTTCAAACATGGGGCGGGGGGCCTGAGCTACAGCCAGTCCTTCTCAGAGTCCTCTCCCCACTTTCCTTTTCTTGCCCTGTCCCTCACATTGCTGAGATCCATGCTCTGCACCCAATCCTGTCCTCCCAGATGTTCCTGTCCCCCAGCCCACACAGGTGGGTGTAGGCCTGGGCCCATGGAAACCTTGTCCCCTCATTTCAGCTAAATGAATAATCCAGATGAGAGTTTATGAGGATCTGAATGGAAAGGAAAGGATAAATTCTACTACGGAGGTAGATGCTACACAAATCAGGCAACTGAATGGAGGTGGGGAGGACAGAGTCAAAGGAGACCTGAGGTTTTGGACCTGGGTAGCTAGGAGAACAGTGGTTGGCACCATTTACAGAAATAGAAGTGGCTGGGCATGGTAGCTCCCGCCTGTAGTCCTAGGTACTCAGGAGGCTGAAGTGGGAGGATCCCTTGAGCCCAGGAGTTCAAGGCTGCCATGAGCTATGATCACACCACTGCACTCCAGCCTGGGTGACAAAGTGAGTCCCTAATCTCTAAAAAAAATAAATAAAAATGGAAAAAATAAAGGAATGGGTTTGTTCACTTTTAATCTCTACCAGACTGAGCTCTTGTAAAGTGAGGGCTACGTTGGATCTATCACAATTCATAGGGTTGGCATATGTTAGGCACTCAATAAACATCTGCAGCGTGGACCAAGAGCTTTTTTTAAGCACTTGTCCTTAGACTCTGTCAAGGCTATTTATAGTACCTTCTGGGGATTTTCACACTAAAAGAGATGCTGCTGAAATAGAAACTAGAAGAGAATGAGGATCAATACAGACAACAGAGATGACAACCAGGCTCTGTCTCTCCAGCTGAGCTTGACCAACTGGCAATGGCTGCCTGGAGCATCATGTCAGAAGGCTGTCAAGGCCACTTCCAGGTTGGATGGGAAAGGATATGGTGATGATGGGAGTCTGGCATGGAGTGGTGGGACAGGGAATATCAACATCTGTGTCACACACTTTTAGCCCTCACTGGATGAAATAACCGAGATGTTTTGAGCAAAAGAAATTGACTAGCCTGCAGACTAAGAAAAAAAGAGAGAAGACGCAAATAAATAAAATCAGAGATGGAAAAGGAGACATTACAACTAATACTGCAGAAATCCAAAGGATCATTAGAGACTACCATGAGCAATTACATGCCAATAAAGTGGAAAACCTAGAAGAAATGAATAAATTCCCAGACACATACAATCTATCAAGATTGAACCAGGAAGAAACCCAAAACCTGAATAAACCAGTAACAAGACAGAAGCAGTAATAAAAAGTCTCCCATCAAAGCAAAGCCCAGGACCAGACGGCTTCACTGCTGAATTCTACCAAGCATTCAAAGAAGAACTTATACCAATCCTGCTTAAACTATTCCAACAAATCAAGAAGAAAGGGATACTCCCAAATTCATTCTATGAGGCCTGTATCACCCCAATACCAAAACCAGACAAAGACACAGCAAAAAAAGAAAACTACAGGCCAGTATCTCTGATGAATATAAATGCAAAAATTCTCAACAAAATACTAGCAAACAGAATTCAACAATTCATTAAAAATTCATTAAAAAGATTATTCATCATGATCGAGTGGGATTCATCCCAAGGATGCAAGGATGAGTCAACATATGCAAATCAACCAATGTGATACATCATATCAACAGAAGAAAGGGCAAAAACCATACGATCATTATTTCAACTGATACCGAAAAAGCATTCGATAAAAGTCAACATCCCTTCATGATAAAAACTCTCAAAAAACCAGGTATAGAAGGAACTTACCTCAATATGATAAAAGCCATGTATGACAGACACACAGCTACTATCGTACTACATGGGGTAAAACTGAAAGCCTTTCCTCTAAGATCTGGAACAAGACAAGGATGCCCACTTTCACCACTGCTACTGAACATAGCACTGAAAGTTCTAGCTAAAGCAATCAGACAACAGAAAAAAAATAAAGGGCATCCAGATTGGAAAGGAAGAAGTCAAATATCCTTGTTTGCAGATGGTATGATCGTATATCTAGAGAAACCTAAAGCCTCAAAAAAAAAAAAAAAACTAGAACTGATAAAAATATTCAGTGAAGTTTCAGAACACAAAATAAACATAAAAATCAGTAGCATTTCTATATGCCAACAGTAAACAATCTGAAAAAGAAATGATGAAAGTAATCCCATTTATAATAGCTACGATTAAAATAAAATACCTAGGAATAAACTTAACCAAAAAAGTGAAAGATCTCTATAATGAAAACTATAAAACGTTGATGAAAGAAATTGAAGAGGACACACAAAAAAATGGAAATATATTCCATGCTCATGGATTAGAAGAATCGATATTGTTAAAATGTCCATACTACCCATAGCAATCTACAGATTCAGTGTAATCACCATCAAAATACCATTATATTCTTCACAGAAATAGAAAAAATAACCCTAAAATTTTTATGGAACCACAAAAGACCCAGAATAGACAAAGCCATCCTGAATAAAAAGAACAAAACTAGAGGTTAGGTTAGGTTTGGTGGCTCATGCCTGCAATCCTGGCACTTTAGGAGGCCAAATTGGGAGAATCGCTTGAGGTCAGGAGTTCGACACCAGTCTGAGCAAGAGCAAGACCCTGTCTCTACCAAAAAATAGAAAAATTTGCCGTGAATGGTGGTACACGTTACTCGGGAGGCTGAGGCAGGAGTATCGTTTGAGCCCAGGAGTTTGAGGCTGCAGTGAGCTATCATGATGCCAACTCAGGAAACATAGTTAGACCTTGTGTCTAAAAAAAAAAAAAGAACAAAACTGGAGGAATCACATTACCTGTCTTCATCACCTGACTTCAAATTATACTACAGAGCTGTAGTAACCAAAACAGCTTGGTACTGGCATAAAAACAGATACATAGACCAATGGAACAGAATACAGAACCTAGAAATAAATGCACACATCTATAGTGAACATATCTTCAACAAAGGTGCCAAGAATATACAGTGGGGAAAGGACAGTCTCTTCAACAAATGGTGGTGGGAAAACTGGATATCCATATGCAGAAGAATGAAACTAGCTAGAGCCTTATCTCTCAGCATACACACAAATCAAATCAAAATGAATTAAAGACTTAAATCTAAGACCTCAAACTATGAAAGTACTAAAAGAAAAAACTGGGGAAATGCTTTAGGACATTCATTGGTCGGGGCAAGGACTTCTTGAGCAATACCCCCAAAGCACAGGCAACTAAAGCAAAATTGGACAAATGGGATCATATCAAGCTAAAAAGCTTCTGTATAGCAAAGGAAATAATCAACGAAGGGAAGGGACAACTCACAGAATGGGAGAAAATATTTGCAAACTACCCATCTGATAAGTGATTAATAACTAGAATGTATCAGGAGCTGCAACAATAGGAAAAAATTAAATAATCTCATTAAAAATGAACAAAAGATGTGAATAGACATTTCTCAAAAGACAGACAAATGGCCAACAGGTATATGAAAAAAATGCTCAACATTATTAGTCATCAGAGAAATGCAAATAAAAACTACAATGAGATATCATCTCACCTCAGTTAAAATGGCCTTTATCCAAAAGACAGGCAATAATGAGTGCTGGTGAGGATGTAGAGAAAGGGGAACGCTCCCACCCTGCACAGTGTTGGTGGGAATGTAAATTAATGCAGCCACTATGGAGAACAGTATGGAGGTTCCTCAAAAAACTAAAAATAGAACTACCATATGACCCAGTAATCCCACTGCTGAGTATATATCCAAAAGAAAGGAAATCAGTATATCAAAAAGATATCTGCCCTCCCATGTTTATTGTAGCACGATGCATAATAGCCAAGATATGGAATCAGCCTAAGTATCTATCAACAGAAGAATGGATAAAGAAATTGTGGTACATATACACAATGGACTATTAGATAGCCATAAAAATGAATAAAATCCTACCATTTGTAACAACATGGATGGAACTGGAGAACATTATGTTAAGTGAAATAAGCCAAGTACGGAAAGACAAATCTTGCATGTTCTCACTCATATGCGGGAGCTAAATATTAAAACAGTTGATCTTATGGAGACAGAGAGTAGAATGATGGTTATCAGAGGCTGGGAAGGGTAGCGGGGAGCGCGGAATAAAGTGGGGATGGTTAATGGGTTCAAAAATATAGTTAGAGAGTTAGATAGAATAAATAATATTTGATAGCACAACAAAGTGACTATAATCAATAATAAGTTAGGGTATACTTTAAAATAACTAAAAGAGTGGAATTGGAACGTTCCTAACACAAAGAAATGATAAATGCCTGAGGTGATGGACACCCCAATTACCCTGATTTCATTAATTCAAATTGTATGCCTGTATCAAAACATTGCAGGTACCCTATAAATATATATAACTACTATGTACTCATAATAATTAAAAATAAATTTTTTTAAAAAACCAATAAATAAATTAAAAATATATAGTCAGATAGAATAGACAATATTTGAGAGCACAACAAAGTGACTATAATCAAAAATAAGTTAGGGTATACTTTAAAATAACTAAGAGTGGAATTGGAAAGTTCCTAATACAAACAAATGCTAAATGCCTGAGGTGATGGAGACCCCAATTACCCTGATTTGATTAATTCACATTGTATGCTTGTAGGAAAACATCGCATGTACCCTATAAATATATATAACTATCATGTACCCATAACAATTAAAAATTAAAACAAAAGAAAGAAATTGACTGGCCCGGTCTTTGTGGTCACTTGAAGATGCCACGTAGCAAACTCACCAGTCTTTTCCAGGCCTAGAATGGGTACTCAACAGCTCTGACTCATGAAAGGCAGTGTGCTGCATGCTTTAGATGTATTTTTTTCTAATCCTTAACACAACCCTAAGAAGTAGGTGTTTTTGTAATTCCTTTTGAATACATTTCTTTTTTATTTTTTAATTGACATATAACTTATACATATTTATGGAGCATATGTGATAGTTTGATACATGCATAACAGTAGAGTGACTATAGTTAACAATATTGTAAAAGAAAATAAAATTTCAGGACCCTTTAAATTTATTATGCCAAGGGGGCAGTTAAGCCCTGGAGACTGAGTCAGGTAGCAAGTTTGCAACTTCTGCTTCTTACGATTGTAGTTTAACTCTCTTCCTCGTTGCTTCTGTTATATAAATGACTAGGAGAGACAAGAAACCAGATTCCCCCCTCGCCCCCTTTCAATCACTGATCTTTGTTACAGATTAACTGCCTCCTTCAGTGTCCTATACCAAACTCAGATCAGACAGTACTAAAACCCCATGACTATTATATCTTCAGTGTGGCGTGGAACGTTAAATATACCTTTCCCGAAGAAAAAGACCACCTCAACTAATCAAATCATTGTAACTATGTATTGACCCTTACATAACAAGATGTTGAAATTCTGTTAAACTTCCCTGAATTTTATCTACATAAATGATCGATCCTAAGCTTCTACACTTTGGAACACTGACTTCTGTTCTTTGGAATCTGTATTTTCCCCAGCAGTTGTCCTCAAACTCTACATTTGAATAAACTCTCTTTAAACTAGATTCTGACCTTTTTGATTATTTCTGGTTGAGAATATATTGTATATTTCAAAGTAGCTAGAAGAGAAGATTTGAAAAAGTACATGGTTTGGTTTTTTTTTTTAAGAGATGGGGTCTTGCTATATTGCCCAGGCTGGCCTCAAACTTTTGGGCTAAAGTGATCCTTCCACCTCAGCCTCCTGAGTATATGGGATGACAAACTCATACCACTGCACCTGGCTAAGAAGTAGGTGTTTTCATCTTCATTTTACTGATGGGAAACTGAGGTCCTGAAAAAATTTTTTCCCAAGACAACACTGAGGGAGGAGCTCAGGCAATATCTGAAGATGCTTCTGGGAGGCGTCTAATGCCTGGCCCCTGAGGGTCTGAAGGCAGAGCTCACACCCAACTCCAGCCACCTCTGTGATCATTTAGAGGTCCTCTCAGGCTAAAACAGATACAGGACTTGAGTCATCAGAATGCTCGCCATTTTGTTTTAAGAAATTGTAGAGGAGCAAAAAATGTCTTGCCTCCACACTTGTAGGTTCTTTGGCTGAGCTACGAATTAAACTGGCATATAAACAGATTAACAGGACAAAAATCATATTTAATTACATTTGTATGTACGTACGGGAGTCCCACAAAATATGAGACTTCAAGAAGGGTCAGATGATTAGAGCTCATATACTATCCTGAGCTACAGAAAAGAATAAGGAGCTTAGGGCTTCTGGGGGGGCGGGGTGCCACAAGTTATAGGAAGGTGAGGAGAAGAACTGTATGGTGACTAAAGGCTATCTTGTCATGTCATGCAGATAAAAAGTCTCTTAGGTAATAAAAGTCATCTCCCAGCAGCCCTCAGAAGAATAGGTGAAAGTCTGTCTAGGCTGGTGTCAAGGAGTTAATCTTCCCTGGTTGGTAAGATTCCAAGGGAAGGGATTCACGACAATCAAGATCCATCTTTAGGCAGATAAGGGAAGTTCAGGGAAAGCCCCTCCCTGTATTTGCTGTTCTCCCAGTACAGTCTGAAGTAACCAGCCTACCAAAGTGGCATATTCTGGGGTAACATTTCCTGAACTGTTTCCAAATAAAACAAAAGCCCAAACTTCCTCTCCAAACAGCAGCTTACTCTTTCTCACAACCAAAGTGCACTCCAGCACACAAGGAAAGGCTGGTCAGATCTTGTTCTAAGAGTACACTGTGCTCCTCTCTCACGTGGTTCAGAAAATTCCACGGCAAGGGCCTGCTGGTACTTGTTCCATTCCCAGCAATATGGAGATGTAATGGAACAGGAGATATATATAGCATGCTCAGGAACAAACACTGCTGATGTCTTTTCAACACTGAAAATAATTAGTAGATTCATTAAATAGGGCCCTTGCTACCCTTTTTTTGTCAAAGTTATTTGTTTTGAGCAAGATGGTTTGCCTTAATTACAGCAACCAGTGGCCAACAGTAAATGATAATATTTTCAGATTTATCCACAGGAAGTTACAATATTTACAATTCTCAGCAAGAACCTAAACTTAACCAAATCTTTCTTGTGTTAATGATGTCTATAATTAACACACCATGTTTATGAAAATTTATTTAATAAAATTTATAAAGAGACAAGTAAAATGTGGATGCTACCAAGTTTGGTGTTAACTTGCCAAACTCTAGGCACATTATAACATAAAGTGGGCTTGCATTCCATTCAAAAGGCTTTGGTTTATTCCTCACAAAATGTAACCTAGTGCCTTGTATATAGCAGGTACATAATAAACTATGGGCTCTTAATAACAGCTAACACTCATTGAGCTATTACTCTGTGCCAGGTGCCGTGTTAAGTGCTTTACATATATTATCTTATTTAAATCTCACAACAACTTCATGTGGCTGGATTTATTATTCTCCCCTTCCACAAAGGGGGAGGAGGCTTCCAGAGAGGTGAAGCATTTTGGTTCAAGGTCGCCTAAGTAGTAAAAGTAGCAAAACCAGGATTCAAACCAAGGGTATCTGGCTGCAAAAGCAAGCAAAAAACTATACTGAACCAATATTTTCTCAGTGCCAATTAGAGTGCTTCTCAAGGTAAATAATATTTGCAGATTTTGGAACTCTAATTTGAATATTAAATATTGTTTATGTTAAGAGGAGGATCAAGTGGCTGAATTTGCACATCTGGAAACTACATTTGTAAGGCAAGCATTTGATTTCTGTCTGGCACCCACTCGCATGGGCCACAGGCTGAAATCTTACGTTTCATCACCCCCCAGACCATGATACTGATCAATCCCAGGACAGCTTCTGCCCTGCTCTCTCTCACTGGCCTAGCTGTCACAGTCCCTACAGACCAGCCGGTGAAAAGAAAGCCGGCCTCACAGTGACAGAATCAAGGCAGGTGACTTAGAAGAGTGTTCCAGGGCTTAACCACACTATCCATCCATCCCTGCTTTTTGGATGAATTCTAGCAGTTGTGCCCTATTCACCAATTCATCCAGTTTGGGAGTTATTTAAGGAGGATTTACAGGTAACCTGCTAATATCAGAAGAGAAGAGGGAGGGAGGGAGGGAGGGAGGAAGAACAAAAGACAAGAATGGAACAGGGAGGGGAAGAAGGGTTGGTGGCTTATACTATAATTTAGAGGGGGGAAAAAAATCACTGTTAAACAAGGATGCAAGATTACTGGCCAAAAATCTGTTGAGACAGAGTCCATCAGTGGTTGGGTTGCCTAGGGTTTGGGGTTGGGGGGAAATGGGGAGTGACTGTTCATTAGTGTGGGGTTTCTTTGTAGGGTGATGAAAATATTCTGGAATTGACTGCGGTGATGCTTGCATGACTCTGTGAATATGCTAAAAACCACGGAATGGTAACACTTTAAATCGGTGAATTGTATGGTATATTTAAAAAAAAGAAAAGAAAAGAAAGGAAAGCTGGTCAAATAAATATCTGAAAACCACAATAAAACCATGCCCACAGCATAATATATTAAAACCACAACTACATGATGAGACCAAGCAAAACCCAGGGCATCCTGGTATGTACAAATGGCCCATAATAACAAAAGCAGATGAGTTTTACTCCTTGCTGCAAAGCAGAGCAATCTGAATCTGAAAATCAAATATTTAAGGCATTTATTGTAAACGACCTGTTTTATGTTTGGAAATGCGAGAATTTGGGACCAGAACCAGAGAAGGAATACAAGCAGTTCGAGCCAGGGAAGGCCACGTGACAAAGCAAACACAACGTGCAGGCCTGTCTGCTCCTACAGAGCCAGGCTCCCAGAGCATTGCTGGGAAGTCTGACCCATTTGTTCTT
Source organism: Propithecus coquereli (assembly GCF_000956105.1). Taxonomy (NCBI): domain Eukaryota; kingdom Metazoa; phylum Chordata; class Mammalia; order Primates; family Indriidae; genus Propithecus; species Propithecus coquereli. Next base: position 2,033,670 of record NW_012149308.1, read on the forward strand.
CAGCATCCCGTTCCATAAAACAAGGCCTCGCGAGTAGCTGAAAATATGTCAGGTAGCAGGGGAGCCCTTCTAAACTTCAGGCCTGAAAACCTTGCAGTGGGCAGAGTATTCTTGCTAAAGACTGGGAGGCATTTCAAGGCTTTGGTAGAAATATTCTTTTTTAAGAGTCTCATACATAATCCTGAAAGTCCCCTTCCTTACACCCCAAGACACCTCCAAGATTCTCTCTCTCCCTCCAGTTCCTAAGAGGCTATAAAAATCAGTGACTAGTGGGAACGACTGCACAAGCTTGTGAATATACTAAAAATCACTGAGCCGCACACTTCACAAGGGGGAAATTGATGTTAGGTAAATTATAGCTCAATAATAATTTCTAAAGTATTATTTAAAAATCAGGGCCAAACAGAATTACCATATGACCCAGCAATTCCACTTTTGGGTATACAGCCAAAAGAATTCTAAACAGGGACTCAAATAGATATTTGCACGCCCATGTTCATAGCAGTATTCACGACAGCCAAAAGGGGAAAGCAGCCCACGTGTCCGCTGACAAGTGAATGGATAAACAAAATGTGATCTATCCATACAATGAAATATTATTCAGCTTTAAAAAGGAAGGAAATGATGGCACATGCAATGACACTGATGAACCTTGAGGACATTATGCTGAGTGAAAGCAGTCAGTCACAAAGGATAAATACTGTGTGATTCCACATAGCTGAGGTACCTAGAATAGGCAAATGCAGAGAGACAGAAAGTAGAATAGTGGTTACAAGAGGCTGAGGGGAGGGGGAATGGGGAGTTATTGTTTTAATGGGTACAGAGTTACTGTCTGCGATGACGGAAAAGTTCTGGGAATAGACAGTGGTAATTGTTACATAACATTGTGAATGTACTTAATGCCACTGAATTGTACACTTAAAAATGGTTAAAATAGTAGCGTTTATGTTATGTATACTTGACCACAATAAAAAACAATTCCAAAAAAAATTAAGGCCCTCACTTCTAAGAATCCACACTTGATAATCTGCTTCAGGGTAATGAGGCAGAACAAAAAAAGACTTCAGAAAATGAAGAACCTTTTTGCATTACAAATTTAAGGAGGTCAAAACACTTTAACTGCATTAGTCAAGTTTCAGCTGATGGTAAGATTGAATGCTTATACATTCAACTTGGTCATTTGAAAGAAAAATCTAAACTATTGCAGCTTGAATGAACATCTATGTTCTCCTCTCTATTAAGTAGCCTACAACTGTTAGACAACCCCCTAGACCAGGAATGTCTCATGGAACTTTTTGCAATGACAGGAATGTTCTATATCTGTGCTAATTGGGTTACTGAGCACTTGAAACATAGCTTGTGCAACCAAGAAATTGAATTTTTAATTTTATTTAATTTTAATTAAGTAGCCACACATGGAATTCACTACCATATTGGCCAGAGTCTAAACTCCTAAACTTAAAAACTTACAGCATGCCGCACACTCCTTTTTTTTTCTTTTTGAGGCTGTACCAACCACCCCTTTCCTCTTCCACACTGTCTTCTCTAGCCAAAAGCCATGTGTAGTTTCCATAATTCTAGAAAATCAGATTATCTTCTCTTGAGCTCTGGGCCAATACTGGTGTGGGAAGAAGCATCTAGAAATGTGTGTCAAAGAGGGGCAGGGGGCAAAAAATAAGAATGTTCCTTTCCTTCCCTGTGTCTGTGGAAAAATACTAACTGCATAAAGTGGGAAGAGAAAGCTCGCTTAGGACAATGAGAACTAGGACCTAGGCTAAGAGACTTCGACATACTTACAGGAAGAGGAAAAGGAATTCTATTCGCTCGACAGCCTCCTGAATAGGGCACGACTGTGTACTTTAAGAATTTCAATTTACAAATTAAGTTCTGAGTGGGGAAAAAAAAGAAACACCATTCCTGTGCAGAAACTGGAGAGCATGGCCAAAGATACCAGTCTCCAGTAACTATGTGGTAAGTACCTGGAAGTGCTGTCCTGCTAGGCCACCCAAGTGTAAGTGACTGTCCCTCCCAAAGAAACCTCTGGGCATGGTGATGCACACTTGTAGCTACTCAGGGGGCTGAGGTGGAAAGATCGCTTGAGCCCACGAGTTCAAGGTTACAGTGAGCTATGCACTCCAACCTGGGCAACAAAGCAAGACCTCATCTCTTAAAAAAAAAAAAAATCACCTGCTGCAAGGACTCATAACATGCACAAAAACTGACCCTAGTCCTCCAGCCGGAATGAACTGCTTGCTCGTCTATTGCCTTATGGTCCATTTTTAAATTTCCAATTATGGTACTTTTCAGTGCTTGACTTGGAGTACAGTAAACTAGAGACAGCCTATCTCACTAAGTTACTAGCTCCTTGGAAGACAAAGACCATATATAAATATATCAATATAAGTATATTGATATAAACACATACTATAACAAAAATATCTTTTATGTCCATAGACATCAGTCTGGGACCTTGTCCTGGATATGTAGATAAGCACACCTCCTACCTCATGGAGCACTACCTACGTGCAAGACACTGTGCTAAAAACCTTTCCATGCGTTACCTCATATAATCCTCCTGTCAACCCCATGAAGAGCTTCAGTTATTATCCCCATTTCACAGGTAAAGAAACTGAGGCTAGAGTAGGCCGAGAAACTAACCCGCAGCCCCACAGCGAGTTAGTGGCCAAATCAGTATCTGATCAGATTAAGGTGTTAAGTGGTAAATTCTTAATGAAGAAAGAGGTGAAAGGACTAAATTGTGGGCAATTTGTGCAAAAGAAAATAGAAGAGAAACACTAACATCACAGAAGTAAACTCTAAGCAAAAAGTCCTATCAGGAGGGTTGAAAGAACAGGGGGTGGTGTAGCCCATGGAAGGGCTCTTGGTCACCACGTTTTTGGAGACTGGGAGGCTTTGCAAAAATGATGCTGAGGGGTTGTCCTGCCTGTGCACAGAGGGCATAGCAAGAGGAGAGATGTTTGCGGCAATGTAAAGAATCTCCTGTCCAGGAGGTGAGGAGTGCCCCTCCGGCCTCAGAGAATAGTGGAGATGTATGTCCTGAAAAATGTGAATCACCACCTGCTTACAGGGGGCAGCCCAGCAGCCCACCCCACACTCTCTTGAGATCCCCTCCAGACCTGGAGTCCACAGAGGGGAACTCCAAAAGGCCAGTCCCTCAGCCTCCTTGGTCCAATACGGTAGGGAGTGGAAGGGAGCCCGAATCCTGGAGGGACAGTTCCCGGCACGAATGCAGCCAACTGACCACCTCCACAACTCAAATACAACAGGCAGGGAAAAGTGGACATCCAAGCAGTCACTGGGATTCCACAAACACACAGCCACAGTACTGTTCAGCCTGTCCCAACCCTCGTGGTGTGTATACCGGCCACACCACTCAAGGCCCAGGCGTGCCTTCATTCTGGCATGGCTGGCTTGTTTCAGATCGGCCTGTGAATCACACATATAATTATTCAAATTACTAAAGCTGCGACACTGTCACTATGGCTTTAAACAGCGACCAATAACTCTGGCACAGGCCCATCACGGTAACTCCTATCCTGATACAATATTTTCCTCCAAACACCGACAACCTTTTGATCCAAATACCAACCAGTCAGGTTTTGGCTGAAGACAGAAGTCTTCTGCCACACTGCAAGGTTTCACAAACACACACATACACACACCTCCAAGGGTCAAAGTAATGCCAAGCCGCAGGAACACTGCCAACAACTCAGCGGCCTTTAAAGACAAGAATGAGGGCTGGAAATTTTATAGCCCTCATGAAAGCAGGTGTGTGCCCAGCAAAGTAAACTAGGGAATGAAACAGAAAGCAGAAAGTGGCTACTTGCATCAGGATGTTGTTTCTGAAGGAAGCCACGATCCCGTCGGCCTTTTGTCTAATACTAATCCCACCTTCCAGGTTTCTCTCTCTAGAGTCAAGACATCTGGGCCCACCACCCTGGGTCCAGCGACATCAGAAATTCATTTCTACTCTGGCTTCACCTTTCTCAGACATTCCAGCCTCAAGATTCCAAGGCAGGTTTAGGTCTACACACAGCACTCACTGAGATCAAGAAAGCATTACTTACCTTCGAGTCTTTCCTTCTGCAAGCAAGAAGCTGTAGTGTGTTGCTACATGAGCAGAGTCCGGAGAAAAGGAAAACCTGAGTGCGTGCAAAAGGTCCAAGATCAGACTCTCCAGGAGCCTGCCGGAACTGCATTTTCCTCTCATTTACATATACAGTGAAGTCATTTCTAACCAACGCCCTTAGGACTTGAGGCCCAAGTCTCCTTCTAGGGCATTACTCACTTACAGATTAACTATCTTGGGAAAGACAACAGTGTGCAGAAGCTAGAAACCAGGTTCTTTCCTCTGGTCCTATTTTTATTATTATTTTTTTTAATAGAGACAGGGTCTCTCTCTGGTTTCCTGGCTGGAACTCCTGGGCTCAAGTGAGCCTCTCGCCTAAGCCTCCCCAGTAGCTGGGATTACAGGTGCAAGCCTTTGCACCCCAGCCAATATTTTTTTTTTTTTTGGATTTACTGTAGAGGCAGGCTCTCGCTATGTTGCTCAGGCTGGTCTTGAACTCCTGGGCTCAAGCGATCCTCCCATCTCAGCCTCCCAAAGGTGCTAGGGTTACAGGTGTGAGCCACCGCACCTAGCCTGGTCCTACTTTTATTTGGGAGAAATCCTACCTATCTCAGATCCAGGGGGGCTGAGGCAGAGTCGGGACTGTAAGCACGGGCTTTCATTTATATCTTCAGCTCTGCTTCCCTGCTCTGCTGAAGTCCTCAGCATCCAAGGACCATTTATTAAATCGGCTATTATATACTCCGCTTCATGAAGCAGTATTCAGTTTGGCCCAGAGGCATGTAAACAAATATTCATAATATAATGCTGATAAACTGCAATAAAGCTATCACTGGAGCAAAGGAGGACACATTGCCTGGGGTGGTGGGCTATAGATATGCCCCTACATCCCCACCAGAATAGATATAATTAAGAAGTCTGACGAATACCAAGTACTGACAAAGACTGTCATGCACTGCTAGTGGGAATGCAAAATGGCATAGTCATGCGGTCGGCAAAATTATGGCCCCCCCCAAAGACGTCCATGTTCTAGTCCCCAGAACCTGTAAATATGTTACCTTGTATGACGAAAAGACCTTTACAGATATGACTAAATTAAGGCTCTTGAGATGGGGAGATTATTCAGGATTTTCCAGGTAGGTCCAAGGTAAATCGCAAAAGAGGTAGGAGAGTCAGAGTCAAAGAGAAGAGATGTGACAATGGAAGCAGAGGCTGGAGGGAGGGAGGGAGATTGGAAGATGCTACGCCACTGGCCTTGAAGATGGAGGAAGGGGCCACGAGCCAAGGAATGCAGACAGCCTCTAGAAGCTGGAAAGGACAAGGAAACAGATTCTCCCTTAGAGCCTCCAGAAAGGTTCTGCTGACACCTTGATATTAGGACTTCTAACCTCCAGAATTATAAGATAATAAATTTATTTTGCTTTAAGCCTCTAAATTTATGGTAATTTGTTATAGCAGCAATAAGAAACTAATACAAGCCACTCTGGAAAATACCTGGCAATACCTGCTAAAGCTGAACATAGCCTATCCTATGACCTAGCAATTCCACTCCTAGGCATATACCCAACAGAAATGCATTTGTATAGGCACCAAGATATGTGTACAAGCATCATGTTCATAGCAGTTTTAGTCAAAAGAATAAAAAATTGGAAATAACCCAATTGTCCATCAGCAAGAGAACAGAATGGATAAAACAAATTGTAGTATAGTCACACAATGTAATACTACTCAGAATAAAAAGAAATGGGCCAGGCACAATGGCTCACACTTGTAATCTCAGCACTTTGGGAGGCCAAGGCAGGAGCATCATTTGAGGCCAGGAGTTCAAGACCAGCCTGGGCAATGTAGTGAGATCCCATCTCTACCAAAGATATATTTTTAAAATTAGGTGGGTGTAGGCCGGGCGCGGTGGCTCACGCCTGTAATCCTAGCACTCTGGGAGGCCAAGGCGGGCGGATTGTTTGAGCTCAGGAGTTCGAGACCAGCCTGAGCAAGAACGAGACCCTGTCTCTTCTACAAATAGAAAGAAATTAGCCCAACAACTGAAAATATATAGAGATAAAAATTAGCCGGGCATGGTGGCGCATGCCTGTAGTCCCAGCTACTTGGGAGGCTGAGGCAGAAGGATTGCTTGAGCCCAGGAGTTTGAGGTTGCTGTGTGCTAGGATGATGCCACAGCACTCACTCTAGCCCGGGCAACACAGTGAGACTCTGTCTCAAAAAAAAAAAAAATTAGCTGGGTGTAGTGGCACGTGCCTTGTGAGGCTGAAGAGGGAGGATCACTTGAGCCTAGGAGTTTGAGGTTACAGTGAGTTATGATTACGCCACCATACTCTAGCCTGGGCGACAGAGTGAGACCCTAAAAAAACTAAAAAAAAAAAGAATCACTCACTGATATACCTATAACAATACATGTAAATCTTATAGACACACTGTTGAGTAAAAAAAAAAAAAGAAAAAGAAAAGATAAAAAGACATAAAAAAGGATATATCTGATGAAAAAGTAGTTCTGGAGATGGATGGTGGTTACACAATATGAATGTACTTAATGCCACTGAACCTGTACACCTAAAAATGGTTACATGATAAATTTTGTTATATATATTTTACCACAATAAAATGTAATGAATCTATTTTAATAAAATTTAAACAAGCAAACCTAACCTATAGTGAAAAGCGGTGAGAACAGTGGTTACCTTTGGGGTAGTAGGACTAGTAGGAGGCACATGGAGTCTTCTGAGTGCAGGAAATGTTTAATTTCTTGATCTGGATGTTGGTTACATGGGTTTATAATAAAAATTCATCACACTGTACACCTCATATTTGTGTACTTTAGCTTCCAAGTGCCAATTTTATTTGCACATGATTTACTTGCATTATCATAATCAACGCTGTAATGAAAAATGGAAGAGAAAGGAAAAACCACCAAAAGTGTGTGTGGCTGGGGAAGGCTTCTGGGAGGAGGTGAGGTGTGAGCCAAGTACTGAAAGATGAACAGGGTAGACATGAACAAACACGGCAGACACAGAGAGGAAGGGAATTCTGGGCAAAGGAACAGCATGTTCATGAGTAGTCAGGTGCAAAGTGTGCTGGCCGTTATGAGCTGGGGGTGGTCACTGGGAAGAGAGAAGGGGCTGCAGGGGTGAGTGGCAGCCCCATGCCAATATACCTGAAAACCCCATTGGCACTTTAGACCGTACTCTTTGGAAAGTGCTAGGCACACATCACAGGAGCTTAAAACGAGACAGTGATATGACGGATCCATGAAAGAGAGCGTGACCTGGAGAGACAGACAGAGACCCCTAAGGTTCTCGCAATACTGGTCAGGCCCTAGATGACAGGGTCTGACCCAAGGCACTGGCCATGAGGATGAGGTCATGAGAGATGGAGGCAGCAGAATACCTAGGTTTGGCTGTAACGGAGGAGGGGGTTTCCAAGCCTATGTGGTTGTGATCCCGCTAACAAGAAAGGGGAAGACCAGCCAAATCCTTTCCTCTATGTCATGGGCCGGCCATGGAGGATCATAGCATCTCAGAGTTGGAAAGCACCAGTAAGATCAGCTAGCATACCATCTCATTTTATAGACAAGCAACCAAGTTCTATGGGCCAATGCCTGAGGCCACAGTTTATGAGGAGCAAGCTAGAACGGGAGAGCTGAGATTTATCTACTTTAGTAAGCACATTCTAGAGAATAGGGAACATGACTAATTCAGCTAAGGTGTCCATTGCCCCCAAATGCTCTCGCCAACCTTTCTCCCTGCCACAGGGTTCTCTGGCCCCGACTGTGGTTCAGGTCCCTGCCAACCGTTTGCTGGAAAAGTTCTGCCCACAGTTCACCCAAATCCTGTATAGGTAATGGTTTCATCTAATGGTTTGGTAATGCCTTGTAAGTCAATCTGGTCTCTCCAACCAAACTGTGTAACCAAAGACCCTGGCCTCAGTCTTTACTCTTCATTCAGTCATGCCAAGTGAGACAGGGACAAAGAAGGGTTGGCTGACCATGGGTACTCCAGGGCCATCAGAAGCCAGAAATAAATCTTGTCTACTAGTTCCCTCATCATCATACAGATCTGATATGAACCACAAGAATTCATTGCTAAGGAGTTAATTGCCCATTCTATTCTTGGTGGCCTACAAGCATCTGAGAGTGGTTGAATGACAAGTGCCAAATACCAGAGCTTGTACAGGAGAAACTAAGAGTAGATGGAGTAACTTCTTTGAGATCTGAAAATCATTCCTCATTTCTGATCCTAATCTGGCAAGTTAGTCGACATCTAGTTAATTGCATAGTCCAATATAGAAGCCACTACCACATATGGCTATGTAAATTTAAATTTTTAAAATTAGATACGATTAAAAATTCAGTTTCTCAGTGCTGAACAGCCACATGTGGCTAGCGGCTATCATATGGAACAGTTCAGATCTAGAATATTTCCACCATCACAGAAAGTTCTATTGGATAGTGCTGTACCTTGTGTTTACCTCCTGCTTGAACTGATTAAAGAAGCATTCACTCTGAAATCATCTGAACATGCCAAAGTGGAAATAACCCCTTTAATTTTCAAGCAGTAAAGATAAAATTATTAATATTTACCACAAATAACATTCAACACTTCTCAGTAGAAAGGCATTTAGTCCTTTCAGGCCTCTCAGTTAAAACTGAGAGAAACTATTAATAAAACACAACTAAAAGAAATTAAAGCTGAACAGGGTAGAGTGAAACAGTCCATTTCTCTCGCTTAATTGTTCTTCTATAAAAAGGGTTAATCTCATCTCAGAAGATTAGGGATATGTGGAAATTAATGGACCATTAATAAGAAGCAATTATTCTTTAGGAAAATTCGTGACTTACGAAAATAAAATCAAGTGAAGTGGAAATTTAGGTGGGTGAGGAGAAGAAAAAAGGAGAGCAGGAACATGCTTTGCAGTGAGAAAACTGCAATCTGAATTAGTAATTTTTAAAGAGAGCTTTTGGTCTGAAGACGTAACTCAAACTGCTTAAATAATATTGGTTATGTAGCTAATGAAAACCATCACTGTTAAATTTTGTTCATAACACATATCTCCAACAGGGGAAAAATTACCCAGGTGCAAGGAAAGCTTCCATCGAAGACTGTCATAATATTTCACCACCATTGTCACCCCTGACTGGTGCTCATGAAAACTGAACACATACAATTAATAAGGTAGAAGAGCAAAGCCTCCTAAGAGGTGATACTACCCCCATGTAGTAATACAACGCAGTCTCCCTCTCTTCTAAGTGAAGTGCTGAAAATGCACGCCTAGTTGCTGAAGGAAGAGAACATACAGGAATTCCACTGGGGCGAGGGTTGTTTCAAAACAGAAGCACAGCAGGAGAACTGTTTTGCCCAGTTTACGATTCAGATGGTTATTCAAGCTAATGGCACATATTACTGCATTGTTTTGAAACAGGGACACAGAGCACTGCTTAATAAAGGGCTTCAGGTGCCTGGTGAAAGACGCCAGCTTGCTCTGTATGTATGTATTAATATGTATGTATGTATGTGTTTATTTTTTCCTGGTGTTCCTAGGAAAGATCTATGTATTTATTAATTTCAGGTACTCATTTATGCCACCCCTCTCCTTCCTCCTTCCAGAAGGGAGTAACGCTGCTTATATAAAATAGAGCAGAAATAAGTAGGGAGAGTGGGTGAGAACAAGAAAAACAAGGGAAGAGATAGAAAAATGGAGCTGAAAAGGAAGTTAATCCAATGTATCTACCATAGCAACCAGGGTACCACACTGGTTGACTTGCTAAATCAACAGTCTACTCTTAAGGACCCAGTGTCCAAAGGTGAAGAGAGATCAACCACTCAGGAAGGGGACAACTTGGTTTAGGCAGGGACTCATCCTACAGGTCCTGAAGTGGGTGGTGGGTAATTGGCCCTGCCCAGTAAGGCCATCTATCTACAGCCAATGCCAACTCTCTGACATCAAACCTGGAACAGGGGAGGCAGAACAAGTCTGAATACGCTGGAACCACCCAATAGCAAAGCCTCGGAGTTAGGGAATCTGTGCTGTCCAGTCAACCACTACTTGTTGGTCAGAATCAGCAGGTGGCTTCTGTGAACAAAGTACTAGGAAGATATGACACCAGCCCTAGGGGGCAATGACCAGATCTAACCCCACAGAGCCCACTCAATCCCCCCTCGGCAGACCCTACCTAGCAGGAGAATTCCTCAACTGGACTCCAACACTGAGCCTGGGAGGTCCTGAGGGGGCTAATATGGCTCTCTCCTCCCATAGTTATGGTTTCATGTTTTTTTTTATACCATGTTTCTTAGTCTGTTTTCTGCTCCAGAATACCAAAGACTGGGTAATTTATAATAAACAGAAATTTGTTTGGCTCACAATCCTGGAGGCTGGGAAATCCAAGAGCATGGTGCCGGGATCTGCTCTGCATCTGGTGAGGGCCTTCTTGCTGCATCAATACATGGCAGAAGGGCAAGCAAGCACGTGACAGAGAGAACGCAAAAGGGGGCCAAACATGATTTTATCAGGAGCCCATTCCAACCATAACTAACCCACCTTTTTGATAATTCATTCATGAACTGCCTGTCAGCCTTTTGTCTAAGATCAGGTGATTGACATCCATTCATAAGAGCAGAGCCCTTGTGGCCTAATCACCTCTGAAAGGTCTCACCTCTTAATACTGCCACAATGGCAATTAAATTTCAACAGTTTTGAAGGGGACATTCAAATCACAGCACTTTTCTTTCAACCCCATCCCCTTTCCACAGTCTGTGAGGTCCCTAAGACAACAATCTGTGTGTGGACCCCACTAACCACAGCCCCAGCACACTCTCTTCAGCCACACTGGGGAAAGCAAAAGCAGCTTCTCCCTTTGAGGGCCTGGTGATCCTGGCCCGCTCTGCCTTATTGTAGGGGAGACCATCTTATCAAAATGCCTTTCCATTTCCACTAACCTCACCCGCGGAGAAGAGATCCAAGCTAGACTCAGTACCATAGCACACATACTCTGCTTCATACCATACCTCACAGCACAGTAACCACACTTAGTACCACGGAACACTTAGTGACTATGAGGCTCAATCTAGACCACAGAACTTTCTGTGCCGTCCGATACAGTAGCCACTAGCTGCCGTTGGCTACTGAGCACCTGAAATGTAGCTAGTCCAGATGGAAATACGCTGGAAGTGTAAAACACATGCTGGATTTCAAAGGGTTGGTGCAAAGAAAAGAACGTAAGATATCACTCGTTAATAATGTTTAATACTAATTACATGTTGATAATATTTTGGATATATTAGGTTAAATAAATTATATTAATTTCAACTGTTTCTTTTTTCTTTGAATGTAGCTACTAGAAAATTTAAGATTACATATGTGGCTAGCATTCTATTTGTATTAGCCAGTGCTGACCTACACTATTATTTAGTATTTTTCTTTAAACTGACATTTTTCGCTTTTTACTTATTCTGGAAATATTCATGAAACTACAGTTTGATGAATTAGTTGTATTTTTACAATACCATTAAAGAATCCACAGGACTATTAACCTAAAGTTATTAATAAAAAGATAAGTTTGTCCACATGTAACCTAAAACCCTGTCATGTACCACACCCACGACAGAGATACTCAAAGTGTGGACTGTGGACTGGTGTAAGTCTCCTTATTAGTCATTATCAGCCCACTACAAGGGCATAAATTGGAAGCACTCATTTAGAAACATTTACAGCAATTTGCCATCCATTGGTATCGTTGAATCTAATATTTAAAAATTGGGACTTGTATTTTCCATGTCTTTCACATTTTTCTAGCAAGTCTTCTTTATTGTGTTTTAGCAAGATATTGGTCAACAGATTAGAAATTAGGGGAAAAAAAACAACTCCAACCTGGTCCTTTACCACAGTTAGTTTGAGACACACTAGCCTCGTGTATCGGAGAATCTTCTAAGGTCCTTCCAGAGTGATGACCCAGTGGCAGAGCAAGAGCCTCAAAGCTCAATCACACCCAATCAGGCGTCCTATGGCAGGAAGCAGATTTAGGACGTCTTCACAGATCCTCAACAATAAAGGCTGGTACAGAGAGGATGGGGAACCAGGAAATTCTTTTAAATGGAACTTCTCTTCCTCTAAGCATTTTAGTTGATGACACTTTTTTTTTTTTCTTTTGCTGTAATTCTAAGAAATGAGGTCCTCATCACCTTTGGGGAGAAAAACAACTGTGTACTAAGGAAAAATGCATACAAAATCCTTGTAAGATGTGGATAGATCTTGAGAGGTACTGGAGGTGTGGGAGACACATCTCATGTGAGAAAGGAGTTCGTTATTATCTATCTGTGGAGACACAGTGGCATGGGAGGTTAAAAATTCTCAACTCTGGAGTCAAACACACTTTGGTTCAAGGCCTGGTTTGCCACTTACTGTGTGCCCTTGGGCAAATCACTTAACCTTTCATAATTTCAGCATACAGTCAGCCCTCCACATCCATGGGTTCCACACCCATGGATTAAACCAACCATGGATCAAAAATATTTGAAAAAAATTGATGGTTATGTCTATACTGAACATATACAGACTTTTTTTCTTGTCGTTATTCCCTAAACAATATAGTATAACAACTATTTACACGGCATTGACATTGTATTAGGTATTGTAAGTAATCTAGAGATGATTTAAAGTATACAGGAAGATGCGCATAGGTTATATGCAAATACTATCCATTTTATAACAGGGACTTGAGCATCCTTGGATTCTGGTATCCATGAGAGGTGCTAGAACCAATCCCCCACAGATACCAAGGAATGACTGTACTTACCTGTTATAGCAGAGAATCTCCAAAAGGGTGACGAACAATCCCTCCTTTCCCAGCGGGTGCATGCCTCTCTTCACATCAACAGCTGAAGTCTATTTCCCTCCCCTTGAATCTGGGCTGGCCTTATGACTTGCTTTGACCACTGAATGCAGCAAAGGTGACATTCTGGAAATTCTAAGCCCGGGCCTTAAGAGAAATGGCAACTTCTGCTTCCTCACTCTTGAAGCAAAGCTGTCAGTTAGGAAGTCCAGGACAGATTCCCTGTGATTAGGCACCTGGACAATTAGAGGCCACCTTGGACATCTCAAGCCCAACTGAGCTCCCAGCTCACTGTAGTAGCATGAGTGACTCCAACTGACGCCAAAGGGAGCAGCAGAACTGCTCAACTGAGCCCAAGTAACCCCCAGAATTGTGAGAAATAATACGTTTTAGAGTAGTTTGTTACACAGTGATAGGTAACTGAAACATCTCTAAAATGAGGATTAGCCGGACACGGTGGTGCGTGCCTGTAGTCCCAGCTACTCAGGAGGCTGAGGCAGGAGGATGACTTGAGCCCAGGAGTTCGAGGCTGCAGTGAGCTATGATGATGTCACTGCAGCCTGGATAACAGAGTGAGGCCCTGTCAATCAATCAATCAATCAATCAATAAAATGAGAACAAAAACAGTATAAAAGGAGCTTGTGAGAAATAAAGCAAAATAATGTATAACCAGTGCTTACGCTGGTGCTTGGCACATAAGTGCTCAACAATTAGCAGCCGCTACTATCCGAGCAGGCCAAGTGAACACAGGTGCAGCGTATCACTGCAGACTGCTGTGGCAGGTTACACTGAGGCCCTGAGGGCTTTGCAGGCCCTGAGGAGCGAGGGTGCGTAGGAGGTGAAAAGGCAAGCCTTCAGGCTGAAAGCACGTCTTGCACCTGAAGGATGGAATGTGTAGAATGATGGTTTCCTAACGCGAAGACCCACCATGGACTTCTAGGCGACCGCACGTGTGTATGCCCCAGAGGCTGAAGACTGCCATGGCAGGGGCCTCGAGGTCTGCATTGCTACAGATCAGTGCTTGGGAGGCGAGGGGGATGAGGAATGATGGCTGATCGTTCTGAAGCTGATTGCGGTGATGGCTGCACCACCCTGAACATACTAAAACCCATTGAATTGGGCACTTTCAATGGGTGAAATGTATGGTATATGAAATTTATTTCAATAAAGCTGTTATTACAGAAACTCAGGGGTGGGGATCAAGAGACTGAGACGACAAAGGAGCAAGAAGCATTCTGAAGGGTTGTCTGCAGGCTACAAGGCACCAGCCTATTTGGCGCTGAGAGGAAAAGCTGGTATTTTTAGATGGTGAAAGAACCTAGCACTAGCCAGAAGCTATGAACCCTGGGGACAGACCCGGACATTCCGAGGGATCTCGGTCATTTCGCATGACTGCTGTTCCTCAAACACATTGTACATGTGTGGCTCACTCATACCTGCTTTCCTTTCACTTAAATCACAACCTGAACTCTGCTAATCGCAAGGCTTCTAAAAAGAGAAAAAGTTCCTAGGCAAGAGGAACAAATGCTCCCTGACAGAAAAGCACATCAGGGCTTGCGTTCAGGCTGACCTCAGAGGCAGATGAGGGGGGATCCAGAGGCCTAGTCTTCCGCAGAGCCTCAGAGTACAAGATAGCAGACTCCACTTTCAAGGGTGGCTGCCATAGATGCTAAGTGGACAGTGAGAAATCCCTTCCTAAAGGCAGCTACCCTCAACCACCCCCTCTTGCTGCTTCTGGTGGAATTCCTTGCAGAAGAAGCTGGAGGGCAAGGCCATGGGAAGTTTTCAAATCCTGGAACTGCTGCCAGAGCCAACTCCGCACACTGACAGCCCCCCAAAACCAGGTAGTATCATATCACCAAGCAATAGATCTCATTCAATCCTCCCAACAAAGCTCACCAAGACATTTACCGACATCCCCCAGAAGTCCCATCTTTGCCCGACCCAAATCGACCCTGTGAATCCTTCTGTTTTGTAAGTCAATCAGTGTAATTACTACAGAGGACAAGATGTTCTTTGAAAAAACTAACGATTGCAGAAGATGGGGCACCTGAAAGAGAGAAAAACATCCTTTAGTATTGGAGACGAAGAAGGGTTAGAAGTGATAGGCTTTGAGTAGTTGTTTCACCACACTCAGGACATCAGAAGAGAAACTGGTGACGGTCAGAAAGACTTTCAGCAGTTTGTCCTGAAGGTCCTGCTAAGTGCAAGTCCTATGCTGCCATCAGTAAACAAAGCCAGAAGCCCCAAACCAAATACAACTGTGCAGGAAGTTGGAGGTCCTTCCCACTGCCAAAGGGCCTCTAGAAGTCAATATGCACATGCAAACTCAATTTGTTCTTTCCAGGCAGCTTTGAGATTAAAATGTTCAAGAATGATTTTAAATGCAACTTTGAAACAGGACGAAGAACTCTGCTTTCTTGGGGCCCTAACTCTCAGCCTTTGCTGCTTGGCCCCACCCTACTTTGAACCCCTGGAAGAGGTTCTGCTTCAGGGCAGAGGATGGAAGACATGCAGGTTGAAGGACATGAGGGAATGCCACCTTACCTCAAAGTAATTCCCTCCTTCCTAGGGAACAATGGGCAAATGAGTTCAACTCAGTAAGACAATTATTTATCTGCAGAATGCACTGGAAAACTCAACAAGTCTCAGAAAACATGCTTTGCAGTTCCATGATCTCAAACTTCTCCTCACCAATACACTTCTTGAATCCAACTCATCAGTATTTACTGAGCGCTCAACCCAGTGTAGCTGCTTCAGCATAATGCAACTGGGAAACCTGTGCTCAAACACTCCGAGGAGGGCTGGGAGGTGGCACTGAGGGAGGCACCTGGACCTGGACCCAGGCTGTACCCTCAAGCTAATGATCTAATAGAGGAGGTGCATGTAGCTTATAATGGCTAACCAGCTGGAGCACTCAACTGTGTGTTAGGCACTGCTTTAGAGACATCAATTCCTTCATCCTCGAGATGTATCTCCCAGTGTTGCTCTTAAGTCCATTTTAAAGGTGAGAAAACTGAAGCTCAGAGATGTCAAATAACTTCCCCAAAGTGACACAGTAGGAAGGGAAGAGCTGACATTCACATTCAGGCAGTATGGACCTCAACCTATTCAGCACAGAGTCTGGCAGTGAGCACCCGATGAACATCTACCTAGAAGAATTGGAAGGTTAATGTAACACGGGCAGAACAGAAGAGTGCTTTGCTGGAGATACTGCAGGAACAGACAGGAAGTGCATGAATTCTGACAGGGACCCTAGAGGAAGTGAATCCCTGAAGGGAAAGGGGAAAAGGGGGCATTTCAGGCTGAGGGGAACACAGGACCTGTGTGACAATGATGCAGTCTGACGTGACAGTTGAGATCTGGTGAGTCTATATGCTGGCTAAAGGTATTTAAGCAGAGCAAAATAACAGGCACTTGCGCATTTGTTATATTGTGCATGTAACACAAGCACTAAATAGAACAGTACATTTGGTAATTTCCAGCCCTGCGGTAATAAAAAGGAAAGAAAGAAGGCATCGCTGGTGGGTAATGGGAACATGCACAGGATTTCAATATCAGAAGAACCTGTTGCTAGAGGAAACCACCAGAGGCATCCCCTTTCCCTCTTCTGCAACAGCTCCCAGGAAAACCACTGGCCAATTCATATTCCCCAACTGTGCCGACACGAAAACGTTGGAGAGCCTAAACATCTCAGGCCTTTCTGTCTTTTGTAGTCTGCACAGCACTCAGCACAAGCTTACGAACAACGGCTGACCTTCTAGAACTGCAGGCCCCAACCCCCGGGCCACAGGCCGTACCAGTCAGTAGCCTGTTAGGAAATGGGCTGCCCACCACAGCTTGAGCTCTCTACCACGCCCCCAGCCCCCACGACACCCGCCGCCAGTCCATGGAAAAATTGTCTTCCATGAAACCAATCCCTGGTGCCAAAAAGGCTGGGGACTGCCGCTCTAGAAAACCAGGTTAACTCTCATTAGGAATAGATCCCAAATGATAAAGCCCTGGATGACCAAGAATGATCAGTATCCAGGACACATTATAATAAAACCTCAAGAACCATGATTTTTCTGAGGATGACATTACTTATCTAAGTACCCGGCCTCGCTAACCCCCAAAAGGACAAACCATGGTACCACCTGTCACCTAAATTGAACACTCCAATTTTACCATACCAACCTTAATGCACGTAGAAGTTTAATACTTTAAACCTTCACACAACATGTCTTTCCACATTCCCAATTTCAAATGAAGAAAAATAGTCTTAAGCTAATTCATTAAATGATTCTACAATAAAGTTTCCCAACAGAACTTAATAAGAATCCCCTCATTAAGTTCCTTGAAATACATTAAAATCCCAGATTAACTGAAGGTCCAACCATACCGCCCCTCCCCACCTCTCAGTACAAAAAAGCATCTAAATAATCTATCATTAAAATTCTCAACCAAATAAAAATGCAAACTTAACCTTCCCTTTCCAATGTTTTATTCTACGAGCTCCCCTCTGCCAGGGAGAGCTGGCTGTGGTGGGTGGGTTCTGGGTTCTTCCCTAGCAGATGCAGTGTGAATTTCTCAAGCAAAAAGGATGAAAACGGAAGTACGCATGCAAAAGGTAGTTATATCACTAGCCTGTGATATTTATTAAATTCTGCCTCTAACAAAAGCATAATGAAAAACACAAACTAGAAACGATTTAAGCCATTCCTTCCTGCTATGAATGATGCAACTCAAAGTGCAATCAGGAAAATTGTCCCCATCTCCATAAAAAGCATGTTTTAAGTGACTAAAAAACATTTCCCTTGATTCCTTTTCTTGTTCCACCTTCCACCATAGTGAAGAAATACTTAATATCTTCACTATGTAATAATTCATCGAATCACATACTTAAGATTTGTGTGTTTTTTACATGCATCTTAGACTGCAGTAAAAAATATTTTAAAAATAGCTTGCATTATTAACGAAAAAAGAAAAGATGTTGCTAGGAAAAACAGCATGAAATCGGTTTCAACGTTGCTTACACCCCCGCATTACCTGCAACCACTTTACAGAACGTTAGCACTAGAAGATGCAAGACCTTATCTAAAATCCTGCGAATGTCCTCACAATCTCCCGTTTCTGGGCAGCCAGTACAGGGACCAGCCCCCCCCTCCCCTCCCCATGGCTCCCAGCAACTGCAGCCTCGCGGGCTGGGAGACTCTTTTGCCGCGCTGCCATGTGAGGGGGCCAGGCCAGACACCTGGGCAGCGTACCCGAGACCTCAAGGAGCGCATTCAGACGGCAGGAGCTCCCGGCTGACCAGGAGATGCGCCCTACGCCCCTGTCACTGGGTGACATGCCTGTTTTGCTACCTGCGGATACCAAGAAGCGCGAAGCTGAGCCACCTTCGCCACAGGCTACAGCTACCTCTCGTGCGTGTTTCCCAAGATGCAGAGAGGGCGGGCGCAGAGGCCAGGGAGACCTCCAGGAGCAGGCTTGGTCCACCCCAGTGTCCCCCACGCCGGCTGCTCCTCGAGTACAGGGACGAGACCTCCAGACCCCACTCAGGCACCTCCATCCCAAACACACTTGCCACCCACCCTAAGCCACCCCCAGGCGCACCTACTCACCCAGATCACCCGGGGAAGGGACCCCACCACCGGCACAGCTAGGGGCGCGGCCCCCGGATCCCGCGCCCAGTTGACCCGGGGTGGAGTTAAAGGCATTTATCCAAGCTCTGCGTCGCTCCCCCGCCCCCGCCCCCAACGCTGGAGGACCGCTGCCCTCCTAGGCCCGCCCCGCCCTCCGGGGGGCCGAAACCCCGACGCGCCCGATGCACTCTGGTGTCCCTACCCGGAGGCCGGTGGTTGGGTGGCGAGGTCCGCACCGCGCCCGGTTCGGCCATCTTCCCGGGAAGAGGGGTGCCCCGCGCAGCCCCCTCCACCCGGGATCCCACCCCGAAGCCGCCGCCGCGCTCCATCGGGATGCGCTGGCCGCACAGGCGCACTACCTGGCCCGCGGCGCAGCACCGGGACCCGCGCGCGCCCGCATGCGCACGCGTCCTCACGCAGCGCGCGCAGGCCGTGCACGTGCGATGTGCGCACCGGTTCCCACGCAGCGCGCGTACGCCGAGCACTTGCGATGTGCGCACGGGCTGTCACGCAGCGCGCGCACATAACGTGCACATGCAATGTGCGCAACAGTCCTCCCGGCGCGCGCACGGGCACGCGTCCTTACACACTGCGGTACATACGCAGCGTGCACACACAAGGCATGCGCACACCATACAGCGTGCACACAGTTCTTCATACAATGCTTACACGCAGCATGCACACAACAGGCACACCTGGCGTAAACGCACCTCCCCACACAGTGCGTGCACACACCCAAAGCGTGTATAGATGTAGGGCGCAGTTTCTCACACAGCGTGCACACACATCCTCACACAATGTGTGAACACAGTTCACACCACGTGCACACATGTGCTCACCCAGCACGCACACGTCCTCACACGTCCTCACACGGATGGCACACTGGTCGTCCATACGCACCCAGCGCTGCAGCCTTGGAAAGAGTTGCTGGCTAGGACCTCAGGTGGGCGCCACTTGGGCCAGTGCCCAAGGAGGACCCTTTTTTCAAGCACAGTTAGGTTCCAGTTCTCAAGGTGCACGAGCGACCTGCGCTTAGTAACCATCCCCGCCCACCTCACCCCAGGCAGGCGTGGGGTCACCCAGGGTGGGACTCCAGCAGGCCATCTAGGTTGATCTTCAAGGAAAGGCAGGGGCAAGCCGTAGGCCGTTCTTGGCTTCCAACCACACCCCACTCCCTAGCCAATTCAGTTCCTCTTCTCCTCCGGGGTAAATAATGTGCACTTCAGAAATCTCTGCGATGAGAACCTCTCTGGGAAGAAACATAAGAAACTGCTAAACGTGTTGCCTAGGGAGTAGGGGTCAGGGAAGGGTGTGTATTTTGGAGGGTGGTGGATTCTTTCCACTGGACGTCCTTTTATCCCTGCCATGTGCATTTATTATCTTTTCGAAAATACTGAAAAAGACATCTTTGCACGGCCTGCTTAAGCCTCCAGGTGTTTACCCAGGCATAGCCTGCCAAGTGATAGCGCATCCCGGTCGAGCCCCAGGCTGCACGTTTTTCTCTTGGTCGGCGACCAGCCTGTAGGTTTTATTCCTACCCTTGGGGAGAGAGGAATACATGATTAAAAATGAAGCTGAATAATGGTACAAGTTTTCTTTCTGGGATGAAAATGTTCTAGAATTAAGTATATTGTGGTGATGATTGCCTAACTCTAAGTATACTAAAAATCATTGAATTGTACATTTTAAATGGGTGAATTTTATGCTCTGTAAATTATATCTCAAAAAAAAAAAAAAAAGCAGCAGCAGCTAAAACCCTCAGGAACCAGCATTCAGATTCTTGGCAAAAAGCTTTGAAACAGTTCCTTTGTGACACAAAAATGTTTTCTGTGATGAACGTGTTCCCTGATGTGCCCAAGGGTGTGCCAGGAGTAGGGTGCCAGAAGGGGAGTTTAGATGCAAATGAGCAGCAAAGTGGGCAGGTTGGGGCTGGTGCCCTGAGCTGTAATGAAAGCTGCTTCTAACCCATTAAGATAGAGCCAAGTTAATAAGAGCATGGGGGTTATCACTTTCCCCCCTTTCTCTTAGGGACCTTCGGTGTGAGTTTAATTCATCCAACTCTTGAGCCCATGGCCTGCTGACGACATCTGTGTGTAGTAGCATCCCTCTCTACTTCTATTCTTTCTCTTTTTCCTTTTCGTTCTCACTCCCATTCCTCCCTAGTCATAGACACCTCCTCTGACATTTTTGTAGCCCTAATTTTGAAACATGTAGTGTTGTGAAGATACGCGTGCATTTTAAATGTATATAAATATTGCACCATAGCTGTCATTCTATTTGTTTTTCCTTGCTTGGGATTGTTTTCAAGATCTATACATTGCAGCGATATTACAAATCTATGAAAAATGATTAGCCATTGGATCTGGTTTACCCTTCTGTAAATTGCCTGTTCAATCTTGTCCATCTTTCCACTGGGCTAATCTTGGTTTCCAGAGTTTCTTGTATTGTAGGTAATTCACTGGGGGTTTAAATGTTGCAAATATTTCGCCCTAGTAAACTAAGCTTTTCTAAGATTAGCAAATTTCAAAAAAAATTTGACAAAATTTATTAATATTTTTACTCCATTTATCATTTGCCCTCATCTATTCTCTCCTCCCCATATATGTATTTTTTGAGGCAGAGTCTTTTTCTGTCACCCTGGCTAGAATGCAGTGGCGACATCATAGTTCACTGCAACCTCCAACTCCTGGGCTCAAGGGATCCTCCTGCTTCAGCCTCCCGAGTAGCTGGGACTACAGGCATGAACCACCACGCCCGGCTAATTTTTTCTATTTTTAGTAGAGACAGGTCTCCTTCTTGCTCAGGCTGGTCTCGAACTCCTGACCTCAAGCAATCCTCCCACCTCACTCTCCCAGAGTGCTAGGATTACAGGTGTGAGCCACCGCCCCGGCCCTATATTTTTCCTCAACTGTTTGAGGATAAGCTGCATATGAATACCTCCACATGTATTTCCTGAGATTCTGAATGTTCTTTTACACAACACTAGAGCTACCAACTTCAGTAAATTTAGAAAGGATACAATAATTTTATCTAATTGGCTGCCAGTTTCTCCACTGCAGAGGTACTGATTTTCTCTTGCAATAAGCAATCCGTGGGGAGGCCCTTTCAGGTCGTACAGATAACCTACTCTTCTCATCAAAACTTCTCTCTAGATTTAGCATTCATTCATGGTTCTTGCTTGACCCAGTCTTTTTCATGATGGTTACAAAATAAAATTTATCAATTCTTCACCTTATAGTTTAAGAGGTCTTATTTAATATATACTTCCCTAACCACACGATACTCCACATTTTCCTCTATGCTTACAGACCTACCTTTACTTTTAAGCAATTTTCTTCTGTGTATGTTGTGAGGTAGGGATCCAAATTCATTTTTCTCTGCAAAGTGTAGTTTTCTCAGCACCATCTATTTATCCTTTCCCCAATGATTTTTTTTTTTTTTTTTT
>NW_012149308.1:2056562-2108712 GCF_000956105.1 Propithecus coquereli
AAGTGAGTAGTTATAACAAGATGTAAGTTCCAAAACTCTAATTTTTACTTGAAAGTGCTACATTTGCAATTTCAAGTATTTGCCAACAAATACTGTAAATTTTCCTTGAAATGGCAAGCTCACCTGTGAGTTGCACCTATCAATATTGACTTTACTAGAAAATATAAAAATTTTATCAATCCAATAAACCCAATGCATTAACATAACATACTTATAATGAAAAGTAACCAAGTCCCCCCCCCCACCAAATTTGAGATGGCATTGTTTCACATTTTCACAAATCTCGTTTATTGTCTGGCTTGATAGAAGACAGTCTCATATCTGCTTTTGTATTCAATGTATTGTAATCTGTGGTTTTGGTTAAAGTATATGAAGAAAATGTAGCCTCAGAGGTATGTAGCTGGTAAGGGAGCATTTTAACAGTCTTTTCAGGTAACGGTGTATGTTTACCCAATCTGGACAAGTGGTAAACTCTTAAAAGTTAGTTGCACTATGGACTCTAATAACATCAAATCGACAGACTTTTTATACTGTTAACATTAAAATCCATTGGTCTACTTTAAACTTTGAATGAACTTTGTAACTTCATACATTTGGAAAACTTGGAAAATGTTGGTTGACAGAGCTAGGAAGTTCTTCCATATGTTGACATTTTTCTTTCTATAATAATAAAAAGTCATTCATTAAAATCACTGATTTCTTCTTTACTGTGAAGCTGTCAAGCATATGATAGCAGATAGTAGTTTTCTAAAACTCTTAATTTTTTGCTCGAAAGCTCAAATTTTACCACTGGCAACAAATACTGTCAGTTATTTTCCTTGAAGTGACAGGCTCATTTCATTCATTTTTGCAAAAATGTTGAACACAGACCCAAGTTTGAAGAACCAGTTTGTCAGTTGTTCTTTAAAGTAAAAATGATGTTCAAAGAAAAACAGTACCCAGTTCATTTGCAACACAAATAATCACAAATGCTTTTCCTTGAGACAGTTGTACTGAGGTATACATAAGTGCTTTATGCAGTACTTCCCACTTTGTCACATAAAATATTAAAAAGATGTGGACTTAAAGGTTGGGATGCCCACAATGTATGAGATTAATCTCATTAGATTAGTAAATTTTACTGTACTGTCAGGGAAATTTTTTTTTTTTAAGAAGATAGGGTCTCACTGTTGCCCAGGCTGGAATGCAGTAGCTCTATCAAAGCTCACTGTAACCCTTAACTCCTGGGCTCAATCAATCCTTCTGCCTCAGCCGCCAAAGTAGCTGGGAATACAGGTGCATGCCACCATGCGCAGCTAATTAAAAAAAAAAAAAAATTTTAAGAGATGGAGTCTTGCTATGTTGCTCAGGCTGGTCTTGAACTCCTGGCCTCAAGCGATCCTCCTGCCTCCGCCTCCCAAAGTGCTGGGACTACAGGCATGAGCCAATGCACCCGGCCAGTTGTACACATTTATGGGGTACAGAATATTTAGATATATGTATTCAATGTAAAACAACTGGCATATCCGTCACCTTAAACATTTATCATTTGTGGTGGAACATTCAAAATCCTCTATCCTAGTTATTTGAAAATATACAGTGAATTGTTAACATAGCCACCCCACAGTGCCACAGAACACATAGAACACTAAAGCTTATTCCTCCCATCCCCTTGTAATTTTGTATGCATTAACCAACCTCTCCCTATCCCTGGACCCTTCCTAACCTCCAATAACCACAATTCTGCTGTCTACTTCTATGAGCTCAAATTTTTTAGCTCTTAAGATGAGTGAGATCATGCACAGACCCTAGAGTTTTGAATAACTCTCTGAAAATGGGAAATTAAATCAGATTAGCATATTCTAAATGTGTATTCACGTTCTTAAGTAAAACTTTTCTTAAATTGTAAGTTTATTTCTATATTTGCTTTTGGTAGATAGCCTTAATCAAATTAAGAAACTCCCATTATTCTTAGATTCCTACATGTTTAAAAATCATAAATATGTATTAAACTTTATCAAATCTGCAAAATCCAACTAATTCTATACCTGACAGTACAGAAATCAGCAATGGGACTTTCCTCAGATTTGGTCCCCACGTTAGGATCTACCACGATCAACTTGTGAACTGAATAAAACCAATCGGAACGGTAAAGACTGGCCTTTTAAAAGTGAGCAAGCTAGGTGTGGTGGCACACACCTGTAGTCCCAGCTACTCACTCAGGAGGCAGAGATGGGGGGACTGCTTGAACCCAGGAGTTCAAGACCAACCTGAACTACATAGGGAGATGCCACCTCTAAAAAAAATTTTTTTTAAAAGTGAGCAAGTTGGCTAGAAATATTAGTATTTACTTCACTTACAGGTCTTTGCATACAAAAAAAGAAATGTCTGTTGAATATGATTTTGGCAATTTGAAGTTATTCTGGACAACTGATTTACCATTAGAAAATGCCTTCTTTAGCACATGTTTGTGAAAAATCTACTCACTGAGAAAATGCAACCCTATATTTGGAGTATGACTAAATGGATTCATTCAGATCAACCAACCAAAGATAGAAAAATAAACAATGGATAAAGTGTTAGAGTATATCTTTTCCTTACATGTCATGATTAAGTTTAAAAAGAATACAATTTTAAGAATCACCATGAATAAAAGTTTAAATAGTTAAGTGTTATAAACAGTTTGAAAAGAATCAATTATATACACTGTTGAAAGTTGTTTCATATTTTATTTTCTAATTGAAGTAGTTTGTATCTGATTTCTTTACATCATTCCAAATGATGGTAAGGGAAACCTCCAGATCAGTCAGTACTAATTAGCTGTCATGAATCTATAGTAAAAGGACTCATTGAAGACTTAAGAATGAAATATTACCAGAGCTATCGATAATTATAAACTTTCTCTAAAGAAATATAAAGCAGTTGGTATTTTGTAAAACATCTTCAAGCAACTTAGAGACTTCTATCTTAAATTCATCCAGTCTTATATTGAATCAAATGAGGTTGCTAACAATTAATTTAAATACTGTGTCAAAATGAATATACAAATACATATTCTACATGTTCCTTCTATCCTAAGAATCAAAGATTGTACAAAAAAGAAATGGTAAATGGAGAATATAGAAGACATGCATCTTCTATTTTACATAGTCCTGGACATCGAGTGAAAAGAGGCAGACACTGCTCTAAGTGCATTACATTTATAAATGTCTAAATTATCAATCTTCCCAACAACTCTGCAAGACAGGTACAGTTCTCATCACCCTCATCTTACAAGTGAGGCCCCTGATGCCTAGACAAGCTGGAGAAGGTGCCCATGGTTACCTACAGGTGAAGGGCAGAATAGGGACTAGGGTACAGGCCATCTGAACCCAGGGCCCATGCTCTTACCTCTCCAGCACATTGCCTCACAAGTACCTTGCAGCTGGGGTTTGGGGGCAGGGTGGGGGGAGGGAGGACAAAGTCCAATATGCTGTCCAAATTGCTCAGTTCATTGTATACCTGAGAATCTAGTGTCTTTTCACACTTGTAAGACTTAATTCTTAAGATTTAAGATTTTGTTCTTTTCTGAATAGGAGGTAAAAAAGCAAGGATTCAAAAAATGGTGGTTTAGGGTAAACCAAAAACACAAAGTAGTGTTCAAAAGTACACAGGAGTTCAAACAGTATAAATGAAACTTACCCTTACTAAGCAGGATAAACATTTCATACCAATACAAATCCTTCTCATCTTTATGACAGTAAGGTAACATAAAGAAACCTCACTTTCATTCTGCTACTTAAACTGTCAAGCCACACACAGTCAACACTGGCTGTTGTTAAATCTGTACACGATACAAATAATCTAACTAGGTATTTCAAAGCATGCTTTTTTTTTTACCTATTTTATTACTCAGAGTTACTCTGAAGTTGACACTGACAGCAGTTTGTACCTATTAAAGATGTTATTGAACATCATAATTTAATATTTACGTATGGTAGATGAAATTAAGTTAAATTACAATTCACAAGTTTCGTAAGTTTTGTAAGCAACTATTTACAGCCACGATTCCATAGATGTGGTAAGTAAACCAATGGCCATTCCTCAATAAAATCAAGAATTTCCATCATGCACAGTTTACAGGCTCCTGAAGATGTGGTCTCTTTAGAGGCTGGGTGTTTAAGATAATCAGCAGTCAAACAAATCTTGGCAAATCTTTTTTACACAAAAGCTTGGTTTTTTTAGCCACCTTAGTAATACAACATATTTATACTCTAACTGGAAGTGGAACAAACACTGCATGAAAAATGCAACCCCATCAAATTCATTAGTAATAACTATTACACTCTCTTAACAGTAAAAACCATTATTCTTGGATTTCAAACATTTTATTTTGTTTCTGGGCATAGCTCATAGCATCGTATTATAGGAATCAAAGCATATAACCTAGAAAACAACAAAAAATTTAAAAATCAAAAAAACCTTCCTGAAGACCACTTCCATTCCTTATTTGAAATGTAATCAATGAAACTATACAGTTTCCACATTAAATACAAATTAGTGAAAGAATTCCTCCAACTAGTGTTGTATATGAGCTACAACTTTACGTTATAATCATTATGATTTGAGATTTTCCAGAAAGAACAGCACTAGATCGGGCTGTTACTATCTAGGCAAGGAAAAAACCTTGACCACCAACCAGCGAATGCTTGAATTAGGGTCACAGTTGTAATTTTTAGACTAACCATATTTGTTAGAGGAGGAAAGCAGAAAAATATTTGAGTTGCACTATCCCTATCAGGAACTATATCACATATGGCAAGCTCAAACATTCTTGGTAAAATAACACGGAACGATCCATATATACTGTAAATTCATCAAAACACTTATGCACAGAAGCCTAAATATCTCAGGAGGTTTAGATTACTGATGAAGACAATCACTAAGTCAATTCTTCAAGGCTGGTTTCTTAGGAGTATTAAAAACCGGCCTTTGATCTCAGATTCATTCCACCAAGGTAAGTACTCAGGAATGCCAGAGAATAAGAAACAACCACCACAATTATGCACTCTTAATTTCTATTCTTCAACTTAATGTTTTATAGTACCTCAGATTTTTGAATCCAGAGTTTGCATACTTAGGAAAGGAACTTAAAGTGAGAGTAGATTAGGGAAGATTCGCTTTTTTCCTTGGAAGCCATGTGAAGGTTTATTACCCCGTGTATTACTTTTCATCACCAAAAAGTTCTCTGGAGACCAAAAGAAAAAAAGTATCACAAGCTACATGATGGATCTCATGTTTTCAAGTTGCACATGATTTCAATGTGGCTAATGAGGTCTACCTAGTTCAGCCCTAATTTCATTTGATTTGAGTGAATAACTAAAAACAAAATAAGGAAGGGTGAATTTAGTTCCCAACACAAGGGGAAAAAAAAAAAAACCTCTCCACATAATAAAATACATCCTTAATACAAAGTAAGGGTATAATATACTCTGCAGCATGACATTTTATTATATTTCTCAGCTGTAGTTCTTCCATTCAGAAATTGGAGACCATCTTTTCATTAAGTTGTTATTCCCTTCTCTTTCCCCAGGTTAGGGATATGTTGAAAACAGCATGATTTGTACAAATTGTTATGAAATTAAATTTTCATTCATATATATTTTAAGTGTTCATAAAGCACTCAAAATTGTAGCTTACATGTATGACTTCTGAAAATAAAATAACACTTTTAACATAATCTTTCTGTTCTGTAAAAATATTCTACACACATGCACATGATCAAAACAATCTTTTCATGTTTGGGAAATTTTTTCTGCACAGAAAAAAAGTCAAGAATTATATCAATATTTCCAATGTTATGATAACTGGGTGCCACCTAGTGTTCAACTTCTGTAATTCCCAAGCTTACAAATTCAAAATTGCTATTAAAACCCAGGTTTTGAAAAGTACATTTTAGAAATGCTTTTTTGGATAAGTTTATGGTGGCAAAACGAGATCATGAAAAGAATGTACATAATATCAAAATTAGTATAAAAATAGCCACATGCTACTTAAATATGTAAAACAGACTTATCATTTTTGACTTCAAATGCAGATTTCTGCCTCCCTCACATTTTATCAAAATCTCAAAGAACATCTAGGTAACTGGAATACACATATAGATTCTGTACAGTCAATAGGCTAGTCAAAACTAGGGCTTAATCGTAATTCATGTTGAATACAAGGCAAATGGTTTATTCGAAACATCCATTATACTGTGTCAAAATGAATATACAAATACATATTCTACATGTTCCTTCTATCCTAAGAATCAAAGATTGTACAAAAAAGAAATGGTAAATGGAGAATATAGAAGACATGCATCTTCTATTTTACATAGTCCTGGACATCGAGTGAAAAGAGGCAGACACTGCTCTAAGTGCATTACATTTATAAATGTCTAAATTATCAATCTTCCCAACAACTCTGCAAGACAGGTACAGTTCTCATCACCCTCATCTTACAAGTGAGGCCCCTGATGCCTAGACAAGCTGGAGAAGGTGCCCATGGTTACCTACAGGTGAAGGGCAGAACAGGGACTAGGGTACAGGCCATCTGAACCCAGGGCCCATGCTCTTACCTCTCCAGCACATTGCCTCACAAGTACCTTGCAGCTGGGGTTTGGGGGCAGGGTGGGGGGAGGGAGGACAAAGTCCAATATGCTGTCCAAATTGCTCAGTTCATTGTATACCTGAGAATCTAGTGTCTTTTCACACTTGTAAGACTTAATTCTTAAGATTTAAGATTTTGTTCTTTTCTGAATAGGAGGTAAAAAAGCAAGGATTCAAAAAATGGTGGTTTAGGGTAAACCAAAAACACAAAGTAGTGTTCAAAAGTACACAGGAGTTCAAACAGTATAAATGAAACTTACCCTTACTAAGCAGGATAAACATTTCATACCAATACAAATCCTTCTCATCTTTATGACAGTAAGGTAACATAAAGAAACCTCACTTTCATTCTGCTACTTAAACTGTCAAGCCACACACAGTCAACACTGGCTGTTGTTAAATCTGTACACGATACAAATAATCTAACTAGGTATTTCAAAGCATGCTTTTTTTTTTTACCTATTTTATTACTCAGAGTTACTCTGAAGTTGACACTGACAGCAGTTTGTACCTATTAAAGATGTTATTGAACATCATAATTTAATATTTACGTATGGTAGATGAAATTAAGTTAAATTACAATTCACAAGTTTCGTAAGTTTTGTAAGCAACTATTTACAGCCACGATTCCATAGATGTGGTAAGTAAACCAATGGCCATTCCTCAATAAAATCAAGAATTTCCATCATGCACAGTTTACAGGCTCCTGAAGATGTGGTCTCTTTAGAGGCTGGGTGTTTAAGATAATCAGCAGTCAAACAAATCTTGGCAAATCTTTTTTACACAAAAGCTTGGTTTTTTTAGCCACCTTAGTAATACAACATATTTATACTCTAACTGGAAGTGGAACAAACACTGCATGAAAAATGCAACCCCATCAAATTCATTAGTAATAACTATTACACTCTCTTAACAGTAAAAACCATTATTCTTGGATTTCAAACATTTTATTTTGTTTCTGGGCATAGCTCATAGCATCGTATTATAGGAATCAAAGCATATAACCTAGAAAACAACAAAAAATTTAAAAATCAAAAAAACCTTCCTGAAGACCACTTCCATTCCTTATTTGAAATGTAATCAATGAAACTATACAGTTTCCACATTAAATACAAATTAGTGAAAGAATTCCTCCAACTAGTGTTGTATATGAGCTACAACTTTACGCTATAATCATTATGATTTGAGATTTTCCAGAAAGAACAGCACTAGATCGGGCTGTTACTATCTAGGCAAGGAAAAAACCTTGACCACCAACCAGCGAATGCTTGAATTAGGGTCACAGTTGTAATTTTTAGACTAACCATATTTGTTAGAGGAGGAAAGCAGAAAAATATTTGAGTTGCACTATCCCTATCAGGAACTATATCACATATGGCAAGCTCAAACATTCTTGGTAAAATAACACGGAACGATCCATATATACTGTAAATTCATCAAAACACTTATGCACAGAAGCCTAAATATCTCAGGAGGTTTAGATTACTGATGAAGACAATCACTAAGTCAATTCTTCAAGGCTGGTTTCTTAGGAGTATTAAAAACCGGCCTTTGATCTCAGATTCATTCCACCAAGGTAAGTACTCAGGAATGCCAGAGAATAAGAAACAACCACCACAATTATGCACTCTTAATTTCTATTCTTCAACTTAATGTTTTATAGTACCTCAGATTTTTGAATCCAGAGTTTGCATACTTAGGAAAGGAACTTAAAGTGAGAGTAGATTAGGGAAGATTTGCTTTTTTCCTTGGAAGCCATGTGAAGGTTTATTACCCCGTGTATTACTTTTCATCACCAAAAAGTTCTCTGGAGACCAAAAGAAAAAAAGTATCACAAGCTACATGATGGATCTCATGTTTTCAAGTTGCACATGATTTCAATGTGGCTAATGAGGTCTACCTAGTTCAGCCCTAATTTCATTTGATTTGAGTGAATAACTAAAAACAAAATAAGGAAGGGTGAATTTAGTTCCCAACACAAGGGGAAAAAAAAAAAAACCTCTCCACATAATAAAATACATCCTTAATACAAAGTAAGGGTATAATATACTCTGCAGCATGACATTTTATTATATTTCTCAGCTGTAGTTCTTCCATTCAGAAATTGGAGACCATCTTTTCATTAAGTTGTTATTCCCTTCTCTTTCCCCAGGTTAGGGATATGTTGAAAACAGCTTGATTTGTACAAATTGTTATGAAATTAAATTTTCATTCATATATATTTTAAGTGTTCATAAAGCACTCAAAATTGTAGCTTACATGTATGACTTCTGAAAATAAAATAACACTTTTAACATAATCTTTCTGTTCTGTAAAAATATTCTACACACATGCACATGATCAAAACAATCTCTTCATGTTTGGGAAATTTTTTCTGCACAGAAAAAAAGTCAAGAATTATATCAATATTTCCAATGTTATGATAACTGGGTGCCACCTAGTGTTCAACTTCTGTAACTCCCAAGCTTACAAATTCAAAATTGCTATTAAAACCCAGGTTTTGAAAAGTACATTTTAGAAATGCTTTTTTGGATAAGTTTATGGTGGCAAAACGAGATCATGAAAAGAATGTACATAATATCAAAATTAGTATAAAAATAGCCACATGCTACTTAAATATGTAAAACAGACTTATCATTTTTGACTTCAAATGCAGATTTCTGCCTCCCTCACATTTTATCAAAATCTCAAAGAACATCTAGGTAACTGGAATACACATATAGATTCTGTACAGTCAATAGGCTAGTCAAAACTAGGGCTTAATCGTAATTCATGTTGAATACAAGGCAAATGGTTTATTCGAAACATCCATTTACTTACTGGAAGTGGTCAAAGTAGGAAAGGCAGCAATGCATTTTTTTCTTTTTTAAAATAGGAGATGTGGTCTTCTATCTACCCATAAGCTCCATTACATCAAAAGAACAAAGTAGGCTTAACATCTCACTTAACGTAATTCAGCATTATCAGTTTTTAAAGAAACACAAATACCTTAGAAACAAATCAGTCTGCTTTAACAAATTGCATTCATGCTAATGAAATTTTAATCTTCTTTAAGGGTGTTGGCCAAAATCCATACTGTAGGACAATCTTCAGAGAAATTGGAATGTAAAATGTTGAGTTCGATTTAGATCTGGAAGGGAAAAAGAACATCAGGCCAAAAGGAAAAAGAATTCTTATATTCCAACAGCCTACTACATATAAGGGAGACTTTCACATCCTTAGGCTATCTGGGAAATAAATCCAATTTGAAGACCAAATTCCACATACCAGGTTTTTCTCAATTCCAGCCTGCTATTAGTAAATCTCTTTTGTAATGTTAGTATCTCCTTTCTTCTTTTTGTGCTAGTGATAAAAAATTTCACATTTTGTGGGTAGGAGGAGACACGGAGGAGCATGATCTCTTTAAGAACAGGATAAGTGTGATACTGACCTAATCTTCCTCCAAGTCAATCTTGTTATAGGAGTGATGGCTAGAACACCTATAAACCACATGGAGAAATGTCTCGGAAAAGTAGAGTTCTCAGGTGATGGAGAGCAAACCCTTACAAAACGTTCAAGAAAACTCAAACTCCTTTAATAACCACTGTCTTTATCTTCTCTTTTCCAGCCGGCCAGCTGGGTCCGGTTCTGAGGAGGCACTGGCACAGATTCAGAACTTTTTTTCTGAGAAATCTTAACTATAAATCCTCAACCTATCATTCTGGTGTATGTGGCTTCATATTCATGCATGTTCTCTGGTTAAGTTCCTTAATTTTCTAAAGAGGGCTTTTACCCTGGCTCAGCTACAAAAATGTTTGGATGGGCCCTTAATCCACAAGTCAGCTGCATGTCAGGTTCTTACCACAGAATAGAATTGTTAACTCTATGGTCAAATTATTAGTAGCAGTTTAGTCACAAGAATTCTCCTGGCTCAGGGTCTCCAAAGAGAGGTACACTAACAAAATAATAAAACAACATATTTATTTCTCACTTTCTATTTTGGGGTATGCATTAAAATGCATATAACCTCATAATAGTATTCTTGTGTTTAAAAACTCAAATGCACATATACATTGAAGGTATGTACACAAATTTTAATTCATGGTGTATTTTAAATGGTTTGGAGATGCATCAAAATATAAAATGGACTGAAGGATGAGTAGAGGGATGGATGGATATGCGATAAATCAAGTACAGAAAAATGGTAATTGAAGAATCTCTGTGGTAAGCAGAGGTTGTGATGCCTAAATCAGATTTCCCCAAAACTGGCCCCCATACTTTTGAAAATCTCTGGCGATTCTATTGCATAATCTTGAGTCAGGAACAAGTGTTCTAAGTATTCTGAAATTCCATCTTTGAATGAAGTCAAACATTATTACTTTTTTTTTTAGAGACGGCATCTTGCTATGTTGCCCAGGCTGGAGTGCAGCAGCTATTCACAAGTGCGATCACCATGTACTACAGCCTTGAATTTCTGCCTCGGCCTCCAGAACAGCTAGGACTACAGGCACATGACACCGTGCCTGGCTTATTATTATTTTGGATTTATATAGAAAGGTGGTTTCTGAACTACATTTTATGTAAAGGGAGTTGAAAAGAACAACCCAAACCAGATTTAAGAGTAACTTATGATACCACCCCTATAAAATTACCTGTAATTTTACTAAATAAATGTATATTGCCAAAAGACTAAGTTTGAATTTCATTCAAATATAGTAACAGAAGTGCACTGAAGCATTTATTTGTATGGGGATTACTGGTTTATCATCAGGAAAAACAATACATTTTCCTCAAAATAAACATATCAACTTCCAAACTAAGAGTGCCAATAGCACCTACCAAACAGATAAAATAATGTAATTGGCAACAGGCCTCCATCTTAACTAGGCTTTCAGTATATCTTGTAATTCCAATCCTGATTCAAATAAGATTTTTCTTTTAACATACTAAATAGCTATCTCTTTAGACACTCTTAATTAAACAAGTTTTACAATTAGAGTGTTTATATTGCCAAAACAAACACTGATCTTTTCAGGAATATTGAAGAATTCTCAAAGTATAAACTGTTTGACTAGTTGTCTTCTGAATAATACTGAGTATAATTTAGTCTCAAAATATGCCAAATATACCCTCATTTAAGTGTCCCGTATTCTTAAAATTGAAGGAAGTTAGGGGAAAGAGTTTATTTCTCTGTGGACAGTAACGGAACAACCAGAAATGCAAGGTGCATCTACTTACATCATCAATGTCTTCATCATCATCTCCAATGTCATCAAACTGAATTTCATCATCATCTCCAGGACCAAATGTATCAGTTTCGTTGATTTTAGCTAAAGACACAATAATAAATATACTCATATAATAAAACTAAAATGTTATTAAAACGAATAACTACCCACTAAAAGACGTAGGTCTGATATCAAATGCTGAACTATAAAAGGAGACTTTCACAAGTCAACCTTGTAATTTAAGTTTCATTATAAGAAAAGTCTTCCTAACTTCTATATAACAAAACTACTACTACTATACAGTATATTTAATACAGCAAAATTCCCTGCAAGGTCGCTGCTATGTCAAGAAGGAGAGTATTTACGTTATAATTTTCTTTTGTTCGCAAAGGTATTTTTAGTAAGGCAGGCTCTAATTACACTAGTTCTGAAGCTATTTTAACTTCCAGGTATGCTTCAAAGAAGGTTTGAGCACATGCTAACAACTTATTTCCTTGAGATAATAGTGGTTCACCATGAGATAGATTCATCAGTCAGACCGGTCAAATCATGCTTTTCCCTGAGCAATGAAAATGAACCAGGAAGTGTTAATTCTACTCTTCCCTAGATACACTAGTATTTCCTAAATTGGAAATGCCAAGAACATAATTTTGGCAGAACTTTCACACTTAAGTAAAATTAGGTTGTTATTCATAATAAAATACAACAGAGAACAGAGTCAAAAATGAAAAATATAGGCTTACAAAATAGTATGCAAAGTATGTTTCCCCTTTGATGACGTTATGAGGGACTCATTTTTGTTTTAGTTCTGCATTAAGAATACATTAGTGTTACATTTGGAGGGGGAAAACAAAGAATGTTGGTTTACTATGATACAAGGATAAGATGGACCGAAAACTAAGTTTTTAATAAAAATCAACGGCACCTAATTATTGTCATTGCTTTGTGTTTAATGCAGACAAACACTTGACAGTCTCTTGAGTAAGGAATTTTAAAATAAATATAACAAAACTGTTTCTTTGGCATTATGTAGAAGTCTAGGGCTTATAACTCCTCACCACAAGTATATTTATTAGGAACAGAACTCCAGTAACTTCTTTCTTATATTACCTAGTAGAACTAAGTATAGTCAGGCATACTTAAAACTAATTGTGTAAGCACAAAAGCAAATATGCAAAATCCACAAAATTCTACCAAAATTCCTTCACCTCAACACCAACAAATAACCTAAATACCATGTAACAGGTTAATAGAACATTACCATGCTCTGGAAGCTCGCCATATGCCTTCAGACTTCTAGCTTCATCTGCATTGTATTTTAAAATTACATCGGCTTTGTTATCCTTAAATAGAGACAAGTAAGTTTTAAAACTAATTATGCCAAAATATTCAGTCATTTCACAAATTATTTTCAAACTGAATAAAAAAGTCCAATCTCACTGTTTTGCTAGAAACTCTTCTTTTTTTTTAAATTTTAAAGTTTTCTCCAACCCCCTGAAAAACATCCTTGGGTTTAACCCAGTAGGAAGCATACATGCATGACTGAATAATGATTAAAAAGCTTAGGAAATATATTTACAGATCTGCCTTTAATAAGAGAACTGTGCAGATCCCATCTTTTAGATAGATTATTTACTATTACCCTTTGAATAGAGAAGTCTTTTGAAATACAAGAGTTCCTTGGGAACATAATTTGCAGGGTGATCAGACATGCAATTCAAAAACTGGGACTGGTACAATGACCTATGAAAATTAATACACCTTTTGATATATGTGTTTCTCAGGGTATGTATCAATCAGAATATCCTGTGCTATTTTTACATCTCCTGAAGATAGATTAGTAGACATGAAGTGAAGCCCAAGAATTTGTATTTTTAGAAGTTCTTTGGGTGCTCTGATGCAAATGTCCCACTGAAACATAATGCCTTAGAATGTTTGTATTTCCCCATTTGAAAAGAATCTGAGAGAAAATTGATCGCTTCAACATCAAGGGCGGTGTGATTAAGACCAGTACTTCTTAAAATGTGAAGTGTACAGAAGCTTATGGGGATCCTATTAAAATGCATGCTCTGATTGAGGAGACCTGGGGTGGAGTGCAAGGATCTGCCTTTCTGTAATAACATGCTCCCGGAAGACAATGATGCTGCTGCTTCCGGGACCACCCTGTAAGCGGCAGGAGAATAGGAGGAGAATCACAAGAGATTCTGAATCATAAGAGCTGGTCCTGGCTGTCACTTTACAACTAGAAAGTTACTGCTTTCGGACCCCTGGTATCCTCATCTGTCAAAAAGGGAATTAATTATTCTTCCTTCTTCTGGGGTTACTGTTAAGATCCAAAGAAGAAAATGGACATTAAAATGGTATGAATTTAAAAAAGGCTTTCTCAACCTTGGCAGTATTGATTATTCTGAACCAGACAATTATTTGCTGGGGGATGATGTCCTATGCATTGTAGGATGTTTAGCATCACCCCTGGCCTCTATGTGATACAGGACAGCAGCTCTGCACCACTCCCCAAGTTGTGGCAACCAGAAATGTCTTCAGTTACTGCCAATGTCCCCTGGAGGGCAAAACTGCCCACAATTGAGAACCAATGATTTAAAGTGAAGATTTTAATTCTTTATTCTGAAATACTTTTTAAAAATCAAAGTATAATCAAGGCTATAAAAATATTAATAATATCACACAGGGATGAGTTCCAATAGGTGGAAATCAAATGGATTTCACAAACCCACAATGAGCATATAGTCAAGGTTAAGAATATGAAGGGCAACTAACATTTTCTTTCCAAGCGCTCATTTAAATTCATTACACACATTTTTGTTGTGGTGTGCATTGTTATTACTTGTGTGCCTCTCTTATTTTCTCCAATACCAGGCTATATGCCTTTGGTGGGACAGGAGCTTGACTCACTCAGCTGTATCCCCTAGAATAATGGTTCCCAGGCTTTGATTTAAAGACCTATAAAATAAAGAGACTATTTAGCTTCATGAAAAGTTCACATGTTGACTCCACAAACTGGCATTTGGGAACCATAATCCCTGGGGTATTTTGCACAATGGCTAAGACACAACTGGCTCTTAAGGAATGGTTCATCAAATTCAAGCCAGTAAAAAATAAAATATTTAAATGTAATTTTTACCTGGTAGTCTCGGAGACCGACCAATATAATGTCTGAAGTATTTATCCAAACCTATAAAAGAGAAGTTACTGTATGTCATGTTTAAAATAAAAATGAAAAATCAAGAAATTCCAGTTGAACAGTTTAGAGATTAAGAGATTCATGAACCACTCCAAGTGGCTAGTTATCTATTATTATATGAGAAGGCCTGTAATTCCAGAGCTTAGGGAGGCTGAGGCTGGAGGATCGCTGAAGGCCAGGAGTTCAAGACTAGCCCGGGCAACATAGCAAGACTCCCAAAAAAAGGCTCAGGTGTGGTGGGCATGCACCTGTAGCCCTAGCTACTTGGGAGGCTGAGGCAGGAGGATCACTTGAGCCCAGGAGTCCGAGGCTGCAGTGAGCTATGATCATGCCACTGCACTCTAGCCTGGGCGACAGAGCAAGATCCTGTCTCATATATATATGTATAAAAAAATATGAGAATAGAAAATTATGTTGTTTTATCTCTTTCCCTTTCTTCCCAGCCTTCCACCCACCCACACATTTACAGCTCCCCAAACTGTTTTAGTTTGGGAATGGAAGGATTAATATATCAAAACAAACAAACAAAAACCCACAAATCAGAGTTGAGACTTTTAACCACCCTGATTAATAAATCTGCCTGAACACTCACTATAATGCTGTATTAATCATTACTTTTCAAGGCAGTCCATTCATGATTATATTCAGAAAATGCAACATGAATACAATGCTTATTTAACATAACACATATTCAGATTTTCTTAATACACCTTTATAGTTATTCCCCAAACCCCTAAACCAGAATCCAAACAAGGACCACATTCCACATGGCATAGGTCTCTTCAAGTGTCCTTGAAACTGGAATAGTTCCCCAGTCTTTTTTATCTTCATGACACTAACATCTCATTAAGAACCAGGCCATTTGTTTTACAGAATGTCCTTCAACTTGGATTCGTTGATTGTTTCCTTAGGACTCAGATTCAGGTTAAATATTTTGCATAGGAATACAACATAGGTGATACAATGATTCTTTAAGCAATAGAATCTGTATTAAATCACCACTAAGAATCCTTGCTATTTGACTTATAGGTAAATCATTCTTTACCGAGGTAGATCTTTTCGGAATTTCTAAAAATGAAGTCCTTGGTCAATAAAAACTGTAGAGGCATTTTCCCATCTTAATCAAGTTTATATTAAAGTAAAATAAATCTCCATACCTACCTTTTTTCTCAATTTCCCTCTGATGTGACATAACCTCTTTACACCATCAAAACACATCGCCTCTAACCTTCCATTTCCTAACATTTTGATAACCTGAGCGTACTCTAGGGAGGAAAAAAGAAAAGGGTATGAAAAGGTTCAACTTTTGGTATAAGCAACTTAAAAGTCTACGCAAAATTGAGAAGTAAAAACATACAGTTGTATTGGTTTGGAATAAATATATGCAGTGAAAGTATAAATAAATACAAGGCGGTGATAAGCACCAAACTACTTAATGGCAGAGCACTCTAATGGCCAATGCACTCTAGCCTGGGCAACAGAGCGAGACTGTCTCAAAAACAAAAGTGCTAGAAATTATTGTGACAAGTGGGGAAATCTGAATACAAACTATATACCATATAACATTCATGTTAAATTACCTGAGTGTGGTAATCCTATTATAGTCATGTAAGAAAACATACTTGCTCACAGGAGACACATGATAAAATAGTAAGGC
Organism: Propithecus coquereli; assembly: GCF_000956105.1. Classification (NCBI taxonomy): domain Eukaryota; kingdom Metazoa; phylum Chordata; class Mammalia; order Primates; family Indriidae; genus Propithecus; species Propithecus coquereli. Next base: position 2,073,240 of record NW_012149308.1, read on the forward strand.
AAAAGCAGCATGATGTCTTTAATTAAATTTCAAATAGTCCCCAAACCCCCCACAAATCTGTTTCTGTGTGTGTGTGTGTGCGCATATATACAGACAAGGGGTTTAACGGAATTCATTGTACTAATATTGCAACTTTTCCGTATGTTTGCAATTACTCAAAATAAAACTAGGGGGAGAAAAAGCAAGTGATCCAGTCAGAATTTATTTTTCTAGTATTATCTGGCACTTAAAATCTTAATCAGTCTAAAAAAATCGATCAATTGTTCAGTTTCATGTTATTTCAGTTTATGAAATCATATGCTAATGGCACTGGAGAATGAAGAGGCCTATGTCGGCCTCGGATACATCCTTCAAACATCCATGGTCTACTGAACACACTATCAAAAATGACCCACCAAGTCACAGAATTATCAACCATGGCTTTTGAGGCTTAAATCCCTCTGAACTGTACAATAACTCATTCTTAGTTATGAGGACTCATACAAAACAGGGACACCTGTATGTTTACAGAAAGGCATACTGAGTAGACCAGGAAACGATTACCGAAAAGCTCTGGAGAAGTATGGGGGATGAGAAATGGAGAAGAGCAAAAGGGTCATCAGTTTTACTCCTCAGGATTATGAATAGGATCCTTATTAAATTTAGAGCCTGAAATTCCATATTTAAGAAAGAAAAGATGTTACTTACAAAAGCCTAACTTATGAAAACACTTACCTTGTCCATCTTCTTTGAACACCAGCTCTCTTTTCTCAGATTCATTCTCATTCTTACCCCTACGTCTATTTTTACCTCCTTTACCTAATGGTTTTAAAAAAAGAAAAGAAACAACATTAATCATCTGCCAAACAGTATGAAAAGAAACTAAATTACTCATGTTAAACTTGCAATCTCTGATCGCAACATTAACATATTATTATCCCCCTACCCTTCTTGGAATTTCCTTTTGGGATTTTTCTGCTATAAAATACAAACAAATAGCAGATATTATATATTAATACAAGTATTTAGAAAAACATTTCACTTTAGCATCCATCCTTTCCAAATAAAAATGCAATTCCATACATAGTCTTCTAAGCTGAAATCTTATGATGCCTTCTGAAGCCAGGTCCTATGCAAGGAACCTGATATTTTTAAAATGAAGGGAGGAGAGTGTCTAGACAGAGAACTGTGGTTTTCAACCTTTTGGCAGCAGATCGCGATAAATATTGAAATCTCCATTCAAAACTCAATTTACTTTCTTGTACAAAGCTGGTCCTTACTCAACACCTTGTTTGTTGTACAACCCCAGTGGTCATGCTATAGCGCCACCCATTTACTTGTCACAATCACCCCATGAGGTAACAACAGTCATCTACGCACAGTTTACTGATTAGTCCACTGAAGCTCAGAGAACTCACTTAAAATTATGGTCATTGAATCAGGGTGACCAGATTCACACCTACTCTCTTTTCGCTTGCAGCCCCCACATTAGGGTACCTCCATAGCATTTTGTTCCCATTCCAGAACCTAAACTACATTGGGTCCTGATAAATTTTATAAAAATGCCCTGTCCCTCTCATACCTGACAACTCATGAAAGGAGTATGAGTAGGAAATGACTGGGGGCGGGGGGGGGGGGGGGGGGGGAGGCAAAGTTATAGCTACTGGAATGGAACACACTGATATTGTGGGGGGAGGGGGAGCAACTCTGGCAACCCCAAGAATTTCAATTTTATCCTGTAAGTTGTAACATACATTAAGCAAGACATTCAAAGTTAAAAAGGTGCTAATAATCGCCTGAACTTGGGAACATCGAAGATGTCCTCCAGGCAAATGGATGGATAAACTTTGGTACATCTATACAATGGCATGTTATTCCGTGATAAAAAGAAATGAGCTATCAAACACTGAAAAGACACGGAGGAACCTTAAATGCATATTGATAAGTAAAAGAAGCCAACCTGTAAAGGCTACATATATAGTATGATTCCAACTACATATGACATTCTAGAAAAGGTAAAACTATGGAGACAGGAAAAAAAAAATCAATGGTTGCCAGCAACTGGGGAGGAGGCAATGAGTATTTGAAGCACAGGGGATCTTCAGGGCAATGAAACTATTCTGTATGATACTGTAATGGTGGATACATATCACTATATGTGTATCAAAACCTATACAATGTACAACATAAAGAGCTAACCCTAATGCAAACTATAGACTTTGGCTAATAACAATGTATCTATGTTGGCTCATCAATTGTTAACAAATGTACCACGCCAATGCAAGATGTTAATAATGAGGAAAACTGCGGGTAGGAGGAAAGAGAAGAGGGTATATGGGAACTCTCTGCTCATTTTTCTATAAACCAGAAACTGCTCTAAAAAGTAAAGCCTATTAAAAAGCAAGGTGCATAGGGATGCAATCAGCAAAATCCAATCCTACAATTCTGTAGCAATTCTAGAAGACAATCAGGTTTCTTCAACAGATACATTATGAAGAAAATTTTAAAAACGAGACAGAAGAGGAGCCTAAAGATTAAAGAGACTGAAAAGATCTATCAGTCAATTGCAACACAGACTAACTCTGGATCCTGATTTGGTGAGGATGGTGCAAGATTAGCCATAAATTAAGGGCTAGGAGATGGGTACACAGAGGTTCATTACACTGATCTACTTTTGTATATATTCAAAATTCTTCATAATGTAAGTTTTAAAATAAAAAAGCCAGAGAATGGCTGGGCGCAGTGGCTCACGGCTGTAATCCTAGCACTCTGGGAGGCCGAGGCGGGCGGATTGTTTGAGCTCAGGAGTTCGAAACCAGCCTGAGCAAGACCCCGTCTCTACTAAAAATAGAAAGAAATTAATCGGACAACTAAAAATATATAGAAAAAATTAGCCGGGCATGGTGGCGCATGCCTGTAGTCCCAGCTACTCGGGAGGCTGAGGCAGAAGGATCGCTTGAGCCCAGGAGTGTGAGGTTGCTGTGAGCTAGGCTGACACCACGGCACTCACTCTAGCCCGGGCAAAAGAGTGAGACTCTGTCTCAAAAAAAAAAAAAAAGCAAGAGAAGAAGAGTATAAAACTACGTAAAAAGGAAGTATCTTCATATTTGTTTATATATACACAAATTATCTCTGGAAGGACATATACAAAAAAGTCAGCAATGACTGCCTCTGAGAAGAACTAGGTGGCAATGGGACGTATTTAGGAAAGAGATTTCACTTTTTATACTCTTTAAAATTTGAATCATGTGAATACATTTACTACTCAAAAATTTTAAATAAAAATTCCTTTAATAAAAGGCAGAGATGTGACATGAACCTCCGAGTGGGAAACTAGTAAGAAGGTCACTGTTCTTATTACAGGTACAATGAAGCAGGCCTAGCCTAGAACTATCAAACACTGAAAAGACATGGAGGAACCTTAAATGTATATTGATAAGTGAAAGAAGCCAATCCGTAAAGGCTACGTACATGCATGAAAAGGAAGAAGATTCAATTACCTCTATACTCTTTCTACCATTTAGGAGTCTAGAATTCTATCTCACTGGTATCCCTAAAAATCCATAATTCTCCCCCTTCCCATCCTTGTTCTTCATACTTCCCACCTTCTGTGCACTTACTTTCTAAGGAGATTTATTTTTCTCTCACCTATCACTTCTATGCTAGTAATTTTACATCTCAGTGCCACTATTTCAACTTAGCATTGGTCTTTTATATCTAACGGCTCAGTACATCTCCAGTGAAGGGGCTACTGCCTGTCATCTCAAGCTCAATTCTATTTAAAACTCAATTTGCTTTCTTTTATTATACGAAGCTGGTCCCTAACACCCTTGTTTCTATATGACCCCAGTGACCATGCTCTTAACTACTATGTAATAATGTCATGCATGTACTTGTCACAATAACCCAATGAGGTAATAATAGTCATTTACTCCCAGTTTACCAATGAGTTTGCTGAAGCTCAGAGAAGTAACTCACTATTTCAGAGTCAGTGATCAGAGCAAACAGATTCACACCTAATCCTAGCCCTGACATTAGGCTACATCTCCATAGCATCTTGTTCCCATTCCGGAGCATAAACCACATTGTCAGCCATTTCTAAAAGGTGGGAGAAAGGCTATCAGTGGTAGTGTTACTAAGGGACTCATGGGAAGAGCTTGGGAGCAGGAAAAAGTTCACAGCCCAAACACAATCAAGAATGTGCACCTGGCCAATGCAAAGACAGACATGAAACTTCTTGAATCAACTGACTTACACTCTCCTGGGGCAGTCTCCGACTGCTTTGTGCTATTGTTAGGTGGGTCTCTACAATGTCCTGACCCACCTAGAGTCCTTACAGTTCAGTATTTGAGGCATTTCTTAGGGCACACTGAAACTAATTTCCTAGAAAGAGAAAAGTATTTCAAGCTATTAATCATGCCAGATCTGCAAAACAGAGTGCAAGCTCCATTAGGGCAAGGATTATACCTGCTCTGTTTACTGAGTTATATACCTGAGCTTGGCAATTCTTCCAATTAATCAGTCAAGAGTAGTCCATACATTCCTAAAGGAGTGGTGATTTTAAAATCATAGGTAGCAACCTCTTCAAAGTGTGGGAACACTTTACTCCAAATGCTCTTCATGAATGAGTGACAAGGCGCCTTTTTTCCTGATTTGAGGATGAGTTTCTAATAACTTAGAGGACACAAGCTGTTAAGAATCAGTCCAAAGCAAAAGTCAACATAGTTTGTGGCAATTTTTATCCTTATTTGTGTAACCATCACAAGACTATATTTACAGAGCTTCTGGATTTTTCAATGGGGTAGAAAACCCCAGAAAAATAAACATGAGTTTATTTCTACATTATTAAACCCCATCTCATAAGATTCAGGAGTCTTGAAAAATATTCTTCCTCTAAGTAAAATAACAGATAACTAAGAGCAATCAATTTGTTTTACATGTACAGGAATGATAAACACCAAACTCAGCACAGTGGTTGGTTACGTTCAGGAAGAGAGCAAAAGGGGATTGGGAAGGGGTACACAGAGGGCTTTACTTCAATCTGTGTGGTTAATTCTTAAACAGAGTAAAGCATTTCCAGGTGCCCATTATATCATCTATATTTTTTGTATGCCCCAAATGCTACTTATTAAAAAAAAAATGATTCATTACTTGTCAACATACCAGAATTAGCCATACCATGATCTTTCCCCTCTCTATTTTAGTGTCATGTAAGGGAATGCTCTTTAAATTCTCTTTTGAATGAATGAGACCAGGTCTGAGTGTACAATTAAAGATAAACATTCTAACTTTTTACCGTGCTTTCTTTCTAAAAGAACAGGTAGCCTCTAAACTAAATCAAAATTCTCAAATTCCTTCTTTAAACCAATCAGAAGTGTTTTGGAGAAATTCCCACAGGGGACCTTTCTTAAGCAAGACACGAAGCTAGTGAACTAGACAGATGTGATTTAGTGTAGAAGTCTTGTCCCCTTGAAACCAAAGGGAAACCTATTATTCACCTAAGGGTGGCGTCAACAGAAGGGAGGTGATTTAATACAACAAATATTTATTGAGCATCTACTAAGTGTCAAGTGGTAGCAATCCAATTTGATTAGGACAGATACTATTCCTGTCCTTTAGAGTTTACAGCCTAGTGAAGGAACTGCAAATATCATTACTAGAAATAAAGGTGAGAATACTGAAGTGATCCAGTTACTATCTCAGAGGGAATAAAGAATTATACAGATTAGAAAAAAACTGTAAGACTTTTAAAATCCTTTATCATCCTATCTAAGGGTAAGAATCCTTGCTACTAAAAGGACCTGCAAGCTTGATTTCTGAGGGTAGCCAAGTGGAGTGCCCTGAGAGGAGTGTACCAAATTGTGCACATAACTTTGACCAAGTACCCCGAGGGATAAAGTGGGTGGTGACAGCTACAAAGAGGAAAGGTGATAGAATCCCTGGAGCCAGCTGTTAAGAAAAGAGAACACAAGTGGGCCAGGGTCAGGGGAGAAGGTCCTCAGGATGAATAATCAAAGGAGACTTCTTGTGCGCTGTGAAATACGCTCCTCTCCTGTAGGAAATACAATGTTCTCCTTATTTCTACTTGCAGAATTTCTTCGAGAAATTATAAGGACATCAAAAGTGACAAACTGTAAATCTGTCAAAAGGAGAGTTTCTTTAGGAGTATATTGCCTTTTCCATTTTGGAAATTCCAAATAAACTTCTCCTCAAGTCTGATAATTTGTGAATGTTTAGCCTCAGAACGGAGGAAACTTTATTCCCATCACAATATAGGCATGATCTGAAGTAAAAGTAGAAAACTTGGCTAAATATGGAACAAGTCTTCTAGAAAAACAAATAAGCTAAACCCTGAGACGGGATGGAGAAGAGTCAATTTCTAGAAGTGAGCCTTAAAAATCCATCAAGGTTTTGCCCACTGTTTACAAAGGACAGCGAGTAGTCCCAACAATACTTTAGGGTCCATAAAGACACCTATGCAGGAGTACCTGGTGGTCACGAAAGCAGGCATCACCCTTTTAAAGTTCAGCATTGCCTTCAAAGTTTAACTCCTCATGCCCAGGAAAGGGCAAAGGGGCCTATCTACGAAGCCCGGGCCGCCCCGAGGAAGGTCTCCCCACCTCTCCACCGAGCCGCGGTCAGTCTGGCGCGAATCAGGAGCAAAAGCCCACATTCTCCCGCAGGAGGCCCTACAAAAATGGCGTCGGCTCCACCCCAATGTGACCAAACTGGGAAACAGGAGTTAACTTCCCAGCTCCTCTCCCGGGCTCAGAATTGCGTGCGGGGGGCCCAGCAGCGAGCAGGAAGAGCAGGAAGGAAAAAAGGTCACTGCGGCCGGGGCGACCCGGAGGCCCCGGGCAGGGCCAGGGAAACCCGGCTGAACGGAGCCGTGGTCCCGGGGTCCGGGCGGCATTACCTTTATTCTTGGGCATGGCGGAAACGGCGGCCTCGCGGAGCCTCTGATTTCTTTCCGGGGGGCGGTGGCGGTGGCGACGGCGGCGGCGACTCCTCCGAGGGGTGACACGAGGGAGCGCGCGGGACTAAACAGGTACTGGTGGCTGGCTAGCGTGCGCGGGAGAGTCTCGCGACCGAGTTCTTCCGAGACTTCCCTGCGTCCACGCTCGGCGGCAGCAAATGGCGTCGCGGCTGCTTGCGTCACTGTTACACGCCTCCCGCCGCCGGCTGGGCCCGCCCCCTCCCAAGCTCTACGGCGCAGGCGTGACCGACAGACCCCCGCTCCCCCCGCCCCCCATTGTTAGAGCCGAGAGTGACGCGTTCTGGGAGGATTGGCGGCAAGCTGGAGAGCACATAGGGGGCGGGGGGAGGGGCGGAGTCAGGGAGGGAATGGGCGGGGCCCTGCGTCATGGTAAAGGGTGGTTTGAGGTAGCGCCTGCTGCTGGCTCTCCGCTGACGTCTGCTGCTTTGTAACAAACCCGTGTCTCCCGGTTTGACAAGTTACTGACTCATTAACCTCACAGTTGGCTCAGTTTTAACGTGGCCCTTTCACCCGCCCAGCCAGTTTGGGAGCCTTCCTGTCAACCATTTCCGAAGCATAATATTTGCATGACACTTGTTATTACTTTCTAAATATCTGTCGTCCCTACCTCACTGTAAACCTTACTAGGCAGAGACGTTTTTTGCTTACCATTTACCCACACTTAGAAGAATGTCTGGCACATAGTAGGTGCTCAATACACACAGGAAGAAAGGAAGGAAGGGAGGGGAGAAGACTCGAGCTCAGTGTTAATGGGCTGAATTGTGTCCCCCTAAAATTCACATGTTGAAGTTCTAACCCCCTAGTACCTCAGAATGTGACTGTATTTGGAGATGGGGCCTTTAAAGAGGTGATTAAGTTGAAATGAGGGCATTAGGGTGGGTCCTAATCCAGTATGACTGGTGTCCTTATAAGATTAGGACATAGGCATAGAGGGAGAACACCATGTGAACAAGAAGGTGGCCATCTATAAGCCAAGGAGAGAGGCCTCAGAAGAAATCAACCCTGATGACACCTTATCCCAGACTTCTAGCCTCTAGAACAGTGAGAAAATAAATGTATGTTGTTTAAGCCACTCAGTTTGTGGTGCTTTGTTATGGCAGCCTTAGCAAACCAATACAGCTGTCTATGCTGGGCAAAGCTTTATTTCTAAAGTAAACTTATTTTAATTAAATCACCTTTCTGCAAACATCAGGGTTTTAACATCATCTCTCTAGGGAAATGGACATACTTAGATGATAGAGAAATAAAATATAATCATCTAACGCAGTGGTTCTCTATTGGGAACATTTCGCAGTGTCTGGAGGCATTTCGGGTTGTCACAACCTGGAGGAGGGGGGCCGTGATGCTTGCATCTAGTGAGCAGAAGCCAGGGATGCTGCTATACATGCTACAGTGCACAGTGCAACCCCCCTTCACCCCCTTCCCCAGCAAGCTAAGGATTATCTATCCCAAAACGTCAACAGAGCTGAGACTGACAAACCCAATGACAGATGCAACTTTTCAGAGGGAAACTGAAAGATGATGAAGGACTCAAAGTTCAGGGTTTCTCTTTCCATTTGCAATATTTTGCAGTTTACACAACTGAGGATGAAAGGAGGTCTTTATGAAATTTATTTAAATTTTGCTTCAAGGCCAAATGATTATGAACTTGGGCTTTGGAGTTAGAGAGACCTTGGTTCAAATCCAGGCTCTATAGTAATTTATTATTCTATGATCTTGGACACGTTATTTAATCTTTTTATAAGTCTCATTTTTCTCATCTGTAAATTGGATCTAGAAATAGTACTTACCACATTAGGTTATTGCAGGAATTAAATTGATATAACGCATTCAGTGTTTGGTGATTGTGCCTAGTACATGATAAGCAATCAGTGAGACTCCAAGTGTTTGGAAGTCCAAATGTTTAAAAATCCAAAGTCTCTGTCAATTACTTAGTACAAAACTTCAACAGAGAAAAAAAAATCAGGCTTCATTTCTCTACTACGGGATGGTTCGACATCTGACTGATCATGAGAATCTCTTGGAAGGAGGTGAGTCACGTGGACATCTGGAGGAAATGTGTATGAAGCAGAGAGAATAGCAAGGGCAAAGGCCCTGAGTGGGAGCATGCTTGCCATATTCAAGAATAGCAAATAGGCCAGTGTGGCCAGAATGCATCAAGCCAGTGGAAGAGTGTGGGGAGATGAGATCAGAGAGGTAGGGAGACCAGATCACTTGTAATCTTTAGGTTTTAAACAGATCATTTTGGCTTCTATGTTAAGAATAGACTGTAGGGTAAAAAGGGTAAAAACAGAGACCATGCAGGAGGCTACTGTAATAGTCCAAACAAAAGACAATGGTGGCTTGGACTAGGGTACAAGGTTTCTTTTGGGGTGGTGAGAATGTTCTAAAATCAGATTATGATAATGGTTGCACAACTCTGTAAATACTACACTAAAAAACATTAAAAAGTACACTTTAAATGGGTGAACTTTGTGGCATATAAATTATATCTCAATAAAGCTGTTAAAAAAAAAAGAAATGGGAGAATGGACCTGACCAAGAAAAAAATAAAAGAAAAAAAAAAAAGAAAAAAATAAAAGAATTGACAAATGGTGGTGAAGGTTTAGCTGAGCTTAGAAAACATAAGCTTGCAGTGGTATCGATTTGCATAATTATATGGTTTCTTTCAACATATTCAGAACCATACATACAGAATTAACGAAAATGATCCAGGATTGAAGTTTGCTCAGTGGGTGCAGTATAAAGGCAAAAATATAAGGAAGTTCAGGGTGTTTTTGAGAGAGAAGTTCAGATGATCAACCATGGGGTTCGAGCCTCCTGTCTTGCATCTTTTCTTACATTTTAAGCTCCAATCATACAAAAGTTTTAATTTTCTTGAATGCCTCTAACTCTGTCTGAATCTCTGTCCATTTTATTCTACCCTTCCCCCTTGCCTTTGTAGGTCTCATCTTAAATCATTCTTTCCTTACAAGGTCTGCCCTGATCCCTAGGAAACCCTGCTATATTTTCCTACAGCATCCTGCACTTCCTTTACCTGGCTTTTCTGTGTGTGTGTGTGTGTGTGTGTGTGTGTGTGTGTGTGTGTGTGTGTGAGTGAATTCTATCAATTCAGGGTGCATTAACACAGAGCTGCAGTAGGCGTGACCATGGCAAATATTGCTGCTCTGTGTCAGCCTGAGGAGCAGGTTTTTCTCTAGATAATCATGGTAGGCAGACTAATGAACCCCAAAGATGTCCAGGTCCAAATCCCGGGAATCTGTGAATATGTTATCTCATGTGGCAAAAGGGAATTTAGGTTGCAGATGCAATTAATGTTGCTATCAGTTGGCCTTGAGATGGGGAGATTATCCTAGATTACCTGGGTGGGCAAAATCTAATCACACAGTCCTTAAAAGTGGAAGAAGAGGCAAAGGGGAGAGAGATATATTTGAAGAGGACTCAATCTACTGTTGCTAGTTGTGAAGACGGGGGCGGCCTTTAGAAACTGAAAAAAAAAAGGAAATAATTCTCCCCTAGAACCTTCAAAAAGAAATGCAGCCCTGCTAACATCTTGATTTTAGTCAAGACCTGTATTGGACTTTTGATCTCCAGAATTGTAAGAAAATAAATTTGTATTGTTTTAAGCCACTAAACTGTGGTAACTTGTTACAAAAATGGTACAAAAATACAGTCAACATTTCTACATTGCCCCAGTAGAATGCAAAGTAGACCTTGAAGCTCACCATCTTATCTTGTATACCCAAATTAATACAAGTGGATAGTCCCTAAACCAGCCAGTATGGGCTGAATTGTGTCCTCCCCAAATCCATATGTTGAAGTCTGAATCCCCTGTACCTCAGAATGTAACAGTATTTGGAGATAAGGTCTTCGAAGAGATGACTGAATTAAAATGAGGCCATTAGAGTGAGGCTCTAATGCAATGACTGGTGTCCTTATAACAAGAGGAACACCATGGGTGCACATGCAGAGGACCAACCATAGGAAGAGGCAGCAAGAGGGCAGCCAACTGTAAGCCAAAGAGAAAGGTCTCAGAAGAACCCAACCCTGTAGTTACCTTGATCTTGGACTTCTAGTCTCCAGAACTGTGAGAAAATATAAATTTCTGTTGTTTAAGCCACCTGGTCCATGGTATTTCATAATATAAAACTGATAAAGAAAGGGCTAACTTCAGGCCTATGGAACTCATCCCCTCTCTATTAGGAACCAGTGACTTCAATCAAATTTCTTCTCAAATGTGCTAATGATACTAGCAGAAGGAAAATGAGAAGTCATTATTTCTAAGATGCTTTTAGCAAGATATATGTGGTCTTTACAAACGGTTTATTGTAAAATATGGAATTTGTGGATTTATGAGACGTGTCTGGCTCGAAATGTCATTTAAATTGCATAATTAAGTATAAAAAGATGTTTCAAAACCAAATAACTCTGTTTGAACAGTCTCCACATATAGGGCTCAGAAGGAAACTTGTCCTTTAATTTTGAATCCAAACGCACCATAATGAGGAAGAAAAAGGACCATTTTTTTTGGTATGATTTCATTTATATGGAATGTCCAGAATAGACAAATCTATAAAAACATAAAATAGGCTAGCAGTTGCCCGGGGCTGGGGGGAGGACTGGGAGAATAGAGAATGACTGTTATTAGGTGTGAGGTGAAAAAGGACAATTTTGGAGCTAAGTTTGATAGTTTTGGACTTCCCTAAGAAAAGAATGTTTCAACTGTGCCTTGTGATTCAGAGTTCATTATCAAGTTTGGTACTGGATAAGATCTATGATTTATGTGACTTGACAAATCCTTTGAGTGAAACAAGACTATGCATAGAAAAATTATTTTGCAGTTCTTAACTCAGAAACATTTCTGGGCTGTGTGCAGTGGCTCACGCCTGTAATCCTAGCACATTGGGAGATCGAGGTAGGAGAATCACTTGAGACCAGGAGTTCGAGACCAGCCTGAGCAACATAGTGAGACCCCACCTGTACCAAAAAATGGAAAACTTAGCCAGGCATGGTGATGCGTGCCTGTGGTCCCATCTACTTGGGAGGTTGATGTGGGAGGATTGCTTCAGCCCAGGGGTTTGAGGTTGCAGTGAGCTATCATGACATCACTGCACTATAGCCCAGATAACAGAGCTAGACCCTGTCTCAAAAAAAAAATAAATTTCTGTTTTTTTAAAGTTCTATCAATCAAATTTCATAAATATACTTTGGATAGAATATTATAAAAGATTAATTATATAATTCAAATATTCTGATAAAAGGGACATACATGCATTTATTTGAAACTTTATTATATAAATTTTCATTTCTTTTAAAGATTACAAAACCTGTTCTATGACAGGAATACAAGCAATATTGTTCCAGGATTATTCATGGATACATCTGAAAGAGCTTAGATTATACATTAATAGCATGATTCGAAAACTTCCCAGATTAGACTCTTAATTAAAACGATTTAAAGTATTCAGTGATATTTGATCCTTTACAAGCATTTCATAATTATGGCAGCAGTGCCAAGCATCTGATGTGATTTAACCACCAATAAAAGGTACAATACGTAAGAACTCATGATATGGTACCTTGGGCTTCTGGCATGCCTTACTAGAGAGAAACTAGTATAAAGTAAGATCATATATAACAGTAGAAAAATATTTGTGATTTTTTTCTTTTTTAAAAACTGTTTGTAGATACCCACCCCATTCCCACCCATGGCCAAAAATGTAAAATAATTACATCCCTTAGGTGTATACTTTCCCTTTTGTTTAGGGCAACAGTTAAGATAAACTAATACATGTATATAATTTTAAGAGTTAAAAACTCATCACCCATAATCATTAAGAATGCTAAGGAATGGCAATACCTTGAAGCTTTTTTTTTTAAATTAAAAAACAAAGCTTTAGATGGTAAACTACACTTACAGAAACACAAACCAAAATCCTTATCCTTATGCCCTTGCTTTGTATTTAAAAGTTCTATTTCAAATACTTGTTTTAAAAACTCAGTATACAGTTCATTCAGTACTATAGTGATAATAGGAGTAAAGATGTTCACTTCCATTAGATATTGAACTAATCTACTTAGAGAGGACTATTATAGCGACTCTCTTCTCATATACGTTTACATATACTGTATTCATGGTATGTGCTCTACAGAGGTTTTCTTGAGGTCTGCACCTCTGAACTTAAATCTCTAAATTTTCCTTTCCACTAATCTCTATTCAAAATGTCATATACTTTGCTAGTTGCTCTGGGAGAAGTCACGGACATTTAAACAGCTTATCATGCAGTTCAAGGTTATATGGCAAAATAATGAGGAAAGTGCCTTAAGAGGTAGGAAGTAGGCTCTCATCCCAACCCTTGGTATGCCCTGTTATGAACAGTTAAAAGACTGGAATCAAAGTGGTAAATGTGAGACTGATAGTAATACCAGGCTTAAGAAAATTAAGTTGACTTAGTTACTAGAATTCTTTGAGAACACTCAGTCACATTGGAACCAGTTACAAGTCATTTGATCACACAGAATACAGCAGTGTCAAAAATACATAAAGCACACTGTAGATACAAATTCTTCTTGGCCATCCATATTTGGGTATTATCATTCTGTAGATTCTTCATTGGAAAAAGTGGTTAAGTGTGGCTCTGTAGAATACCACAGTCCCAAGAAAGTGAATTTCATTCCTTCATTAATTGGTCTCCACCAATGGTCACTTGGGGAGACCAGCAAAATGTAAGCAACCTGGGGTTGAAAAGAGGACTATTTTCATTAACTGACATAAAAATACTAAGTTAAGTCAACTTATCTGTGAATTAAATAAGGCTCAAAGTATATATCCAGTTTAAAGTTAGTCACATGGAGTTGGGCCTTTCAGAGGGACAGAGCTCTAGGACTAGATTGGAACCTCCTGGTTTAAGCACCGAGGTCAGCCATGGAATCCATAGTATTTGTTAATCAGAGAAAATAGACTCTTTCTGAACCTTTACATCCCTGATCTATCTGTCCTAATGCCCTAAGTCTCAAATGTTCAATACCATCATAAGGTAGAATTTTCTCTATAAAATACAGTAAAGCAAGTTGAAAAATTTTAGGTCATTTATAAAGGCCAGGAAGTAGAGATCATCAAAGCCATGTTGAGATGTCTATTACTGGCCTCCGTGGTGATTAAGCACATCTGTTCCGAGTCCCCCAAATCTTGAATGCTTTTGTGCTAACTCTCATCCCAGGCTGGGCCTACCCCAGTCCTTTTCCTATCAAACACATTCTGCCTTCTCCTGAAGCCTTTGCACCCACCTACTCTGTTCAAATCTTTCCTGGGCTGAGGGTGCAGGCCACAGCTAACTGGACACCCCACCTTCCATGATGTCCCCTGGCCCCAATAGCAGCCATTTCTTAAAACTAGATGGGAAATGATTGACCCAAACCCGCTCTTTGGAGCGCACTGCATGTGAAATATGGAAACTCTACCACGCACACACACCACTCTCTCTCCAGACACTCACAAGTGACTTTTCCCACACACCAGCCTCACAGCATCTTGACTTTGTGCCTTGTCAAAATTATTACATTTTTCAACTTTTGGGGTTGCTTGTGAATAAATGCATCCATATCAAATCTACTAAAGTCAAGGGTCTACTGTACTTAGAAGACATCTCTATAAACCAGAGGAGCTGAAATGATTTATAAAAAACAAAAATAAAAAAGGGCAAAAAACTTACCTTAACATTGTCACTCGAACGGGAAGATATAAAACACGTGGTAGTGTAATTCATACTTTCCAGTATGTGCTTGGCAATGTTAAATTCAATATATCATTTTGGATATTATTTTGGATTATAAACTAAGAGGAGGCCTGATAGTTTAGTTCCTTCTTTCACAGTGAAATATCTTTAAGACTGGATTGACACCTCTTACTTAGGAGAAGCCCCAGTAACTGGCAGCACTAACTGGTGAAAGGCAGAAGCCCTCAGAGGTCTCAACACCACAGTTGTAGAGGCCTGAAGAACTGGACTTTGAGAGGTTAATCCAGCACAAGCACTACATTTAGAGCACGTTGTTGGCCAAGCTTGTCCACTGTATGTTGAAAGCAATGAGAACACTAGGATTACAGATGAAATTACGATCATAAACTGCTTTTTAGGTAGCATGCCTTCGGTTTTGTGAATATATAACTTGCTCTTCTCCAACAAAACTGGCAGCGTGACTAGGCAAAGAAGGCAATTATGTTTGAAAGAAAGAAACTTGGCATTATATGCCAGTAGAGGACTGCCCTAAGAAATATGTAGTTTTTGAACTAAGCTACTGCTCAGGTGATAATATGAAGGAAAGGCAGCACGGTGTTATGAGGAAAAAAAAAAAACCTAAATGAGGAGAAGTTAAGGATTCTAGAGTTTGATTTGGGTCTTGAGTTCTTTACATGCAATATGAGAAAGTTGGACCAGGTAATTTATAAGGATTTATATGTTTACTTCTAGTTCCAAAGACTATGATGGACAATACACTTATGCAATATGGAGTAGCATAAGTGTCAAAAATCTGAAAATAATTCTTTTTTTCTGCTCAGAGTTACATTACATTTTAAAAGTGACAAGAATTGGGGATGCCCATGCTTTGAAACACTGAAAAGAGGAGGAAAAAAAAGCTTTCTTTCCAGGCAACGGAAAGCAACTTTTAGTAGTATCTATATACTCAAGAACTTTAAAAAACTTTCTCTATCTAGATCTTCTGATATCCCTTCTATATATTTTTCATTTAGAAGATAAACTTACGTTTGATTTCTATGCAATAAACATTTTGTGTCACTTGGGCAAAAGGAATGTTATAGATTTCCCCTTTCTCTTTAATTGCATAGAGCAGAAATTAAGGAATGACATGTGGCTTTCAAGACATTTAGATAAATCACACTTTCTTGGCTTCATACTCATAGGGGAAAATTTTTCTGGCAGGAAAAAAGATTTCTGATATAAATGGCTTAGTACATGACTAACAAAGATGTGTTTGGGCACATTCTTGATGAGGTAAGTTAAATCACTTTTTCCTTGCTCACATGTCTTTTATATTACATATTGACGTATGCTAGATAGCTTGGCAAAGATATAGATAATAATGGGTACAGAAGTTTCTTTCATCAAATAAAATTGGGGAAACTACCAAATTAGATGTAGATAATGAATACTGCAATCTAAGCAGACCCAGTGGCCATTATGAAAACTGATCATTTCTGAAGTCAAAGGAAGTACTGTATGGCTATAAATCATGAGGGATTCAGAAAACACTCAATGCTAAATGTTCACTTAGCCTACCTTAGCTATGATTTCAGGTTAGAACAGATATTGTTTGAGCAAGAATGTTTTATTCCCTAGAATAAGAACTTTTAAATCCAATTTCATATAGAGGCCTGTGGCCTTTATTACATTCAAATTAGTGTTTAATATAGAATATCTATTTAAACATGAAATATCCAATAGGACTTCAACTACCTGTTGCTAAGTTTTCCTTCACCAATCTCTTTACCATGACTCTTAAAGGCCTTTGATGTATATTAGCAAAATCACAAATGATATGCCAAATACTAAGTATGGATGTAAGATTGAAAGTGCAAGGACTACTACTTCCTTAATTCAGGAAAAAAGAACCCTAAGGAGTTGCAAAGTATATGGAGTAACTTCGTAGGTGTATTCTTGATTTCACGCCACACACGTATCACTTTCTTTATCATAAGAGCTCTCTAGGTTAGTCTGACAGAGCACCTGACTTTAAGAAACAAATGAACGAACCAGCGAAACAGACATGGGGAAAGATATGTACATTTTGAAAGAATTACATTCAACAGCTGTTCCACAATCTGGTCATTTTTAGGGCTGTCCAACAATACTGTTAATCCAGGTGAACTATTTAACCAGATTTAATAGTCAATTGATTAATAATAATAGATTCCAAGTTAAACAAGGCATGTATACATTAAAGAAAGCAGTACAGAAATGTACTGTATATGAACTGTTTACAAAAACATACAAAATGTTGGATGGCACAAGGGATACAGTGCTAATATAAACGGATTGTTTAAGCTAAGTGCTTAACATAAACTGTCCATCCCTATAACTAACAAAGAATATTTAAGGGACATGAAATATTTCCTATAAAAATAATGCTATATGGTGTAGAGTACTTTATTCAGTGTATTTTTAGGTGGTATTCATATGTTCATTATTTTTCTTGTTGATTCAGTGAATATATCTTCATCATGTTTCCATTTTCATTTCATCCGAAGCTCCAGGAAAATCTAACTTGCTAACAATCATTTAAAGCGAGAAGAGACGAAAGCAGGAGCAGCAGCAGGAGCAGCAGCATTATGGGTACCAGCTGGGACAGTGTGTGCTTGCAGGTGTCTCTCAGATATGTGCTACCTGTCACCAGAACTTGTGCTATCAGCTTACACCATGGTACCAAATATCTCACTGAGGTCACTTCACAGGGCTGTAGAGGTGATTTTTTTAATACCTCTCCGCTGAGCAAGAGTAGAGCGGCCTACTGGTTCCAAAACTGGTGACTGATTACGGTTTAAAGCAGAGTATGTAGCTGCCATGGCACCCTGAAAAAAGGAAAGAAAGGTGGTAACAAAAATGACAATGGATAGTAATATGTACACAGATATGAAATGAAGGTTTTTTTCCCAGATGAAAATGTATATAGATTTTATTAGGTTCACAATGAAAATCACCACCACACTGGTCAAACTCTCTGATTTAACTAAACTGGAGAGGCCAACATGGGAAGTTGAAATTATGCATGAGAGAGGTCAGGGATAGGCTCATAAGAAGCAGTCCTCGCTTTTCTCAGGATTATTCAACGTTTTTTTCCCTTACACTTCTTTAATACGAGAGGCAGCAAGGCACACTCTTTAAGTTAGGAAATCATAAGCTTATCTGTCCTTATTGATAGTGAATACCTACTTATGTAGACTGAGAGAAATTCAAAAGTTCCTCTTAAACTAGTTTTATTACTGATATTTTGACATGTCTTGGTTTTTTCTAAGTCACCCACTCTAAGAGAATCCCACACCAGAACTGGATGCAGGCTGAAGGGGAAAGGTGCTGGGGGCACGGAGAGGGTTTCTTGGAGCCTCTCTTGGAGGATGTGCAGAAAATAGTGACTGAATGGGGCCACTCACCTTTACCAGATGCGGTGCGTCCTGTCTGTTTAGTTGGTATTGCGGCAGTTGGTCCCAGTGGACAATCCAAGGATGTCTGAGCACGAGAGCAGCAGTCAGTCTCTGATGAGGGTCTACATGAAGCATCTTTGAGACCAGGTCCTGCCACGGGAAGAATAATAATAAAACAAGCTTAAACTTTTTATTTTTTGCTTCTTTTCCTATGGTACTTGATAATGGTGAGCATTCTTCCTTAGCTTCCATGATGCTTTTTTCCTGTAGCAGCTCTTTGGGCTCAAAGTGATTTGGTCTACATGACAGTTTGGACCAAAAAAATACCCCAGTCTGTTTTCTCACTCTTGAGTAACAGTAATTTCAGTGTATTACAAAATATCAATTTACCACATTTTATGTATCTTTAAGTACTGTGGCTCTTTTTTCCTCTGGTTTTCCGAGTTTCCTATATTTCTGTAGGTTTAAGTAATGTTCAGATTTTAAGATTTTTTTGTGCTGCTGATAAGACTGAAAAGCAGAACATAAATGTCCAAAAATGGGAATTTAATTGGAGGGCTCTAAATGCCCCCCAAAAAGATTATAGAGTTCTTTTTATTTTTTTCTACTTTACAAGCAACTTATGGGCATTACTGAAAACTCAGAAAATACAGAGAAGTAACAGCACATGAAGAACACCCATAATTCCACTCTTCTAGAGACAATCACTATTAATACTATCTATCCAAATGCCTTTCCTATGCATGGAATATAGATGCACACAATCGCTATGGGGTTTTACACTCTTCAAAATGATAACACAATTGTCATTTATTTTATTTTAAATTTTTAATTATTAATAGGGTACATAATGGTTGTATATATTTATGGGGCAGAACTGTCATTTATAAAAGCCATCTACCATTTGTGTAATTTTTCACTCAAAATACATCTATGAATATGCATTAAAGGCCAGGCATTCTGCTAGGCATTGGGTAGTTAGCAGAACACAACAGAAATTGAACTCTGGCCTCATGAAGCTTTCAGGCCAGTGAGGAAGAGAAAAAGAATCAATCACAAAGCAAGTAAGAAGTTCTTTGACAGGATGAACAAATACCAGGTGCAGCTAGAGGAACATAAAGAGACACCTGACCTGAACTGGGTGGGGTGGCTTAAAAGTGACTTCTTAAGAGGAATTTGAGACCTGAAGGAGAAGCAGGAGTTAGATTAGAGAAGGGAAAGGGAAAACAGCATTTTAGGTACAGTAGACAGAAGAGAGTGCATTTGGAGGAAGCCCTCAGGTGTGAGAGAAGATGTCACAGTTAAGGAACCGACAGGAGTGCAACGTGGCTGCAGCATTAATTTATTGTCAAGGAGAATGCAGCAGCGGATAAAGTGGGAGAGGTGAGAAGGAACCAGACCAGGAAGGCCCTTGTAAGCCATATTAGCAAATGTGGACTTATTCTGAAGGCAATAAAGCATTTAACACATCAACTGCCATGTGAGTTAACTCACGCTAGTTTTGAGCCTGGGGCCTCGTGAAGCATATGTAACTCACATGTCTCTTCACCTTGGGACCTGCGTGAACTATTTTTCAAGTTGCATATAACTCATGCAGAGAAAACAATAAAAAATAACACATTTTGTGTTAAATTAGAAAAGATCATTTTATTTTCAAAGGTTTTATTCTATTTTAGTAATAAAACACCATGGCGCCAAGCAAAAAACCTTTTTTTTCTAGTGTGGCAGTCAATGTGTTAAAGTAAGGGAGCGATGTGATCAAGTAGAGAGATCACACCCACTAAGTGTAGAGGAAAATGGATTTGTGGGGACAAGCCTGGAGACTCCAATTTGGAGACAGGTGAAAGATGACAGTTTCAGGGAGGGGTATAAAAGATAGTGAGAAATGCATGGAATTGAGGCATTTAGGAGAAAGAACTGACAGAATCTGGTGGTTGACTAGATACTGGGAATTGGGGTGATGTTGTTCCAAGTACTCCTCTGCTATTAGACATTTACAGTTTCTTATTTTTAGTTATCATTAACAGCTAAGAACAGGAATAAGCTACTGAACAGAACTAGAAGTTAAAAAGCTAAAAAAATTAGGAAGCTCCCCTTTAAAATTCT
Organism: Propithecus coquereli; assembly: GCF_000956105.1. Classification (NCBI taxonomy): domain Eukaryota; kingdom Metazoa; phylum Chordata; class Mammalia; order Primates; family Indriidae; genus Propithecus; species Propithecus coquereli. The sequence continues at coordinate 2,093,477 of NW_012149308.1, forward strand.
GAAAATGGGCAAAAGTGCTTAAAATGCATAAAAAGTTGTAAAACTTCCCAGAGCTATGACAAAACTCTGTTATCATTTTAATCAAATCTGTGTGTTAACCAATGCACTTTTGGCAAAGTCACTTGGAACTACTTCTCCTTCTACAGCTATTCCTTTAATGGTGGTGCTCCCCCAAACTCCTTCCTTAGCTCTCTTACCCCTCTGCTCAGATAATCTCATTCATACTCACGACTTTGGCTACTATGGATGATAACAACTCTTCAAGCTTCACCCCAGACTTCTCACCTAAAATCTATACCTATATAGCCAGTTGCCTAATGGACATACATCTCCTAATTATATCGCTTAAGCATTTCAAATTTATAACGTCCAAATCTGCAACCACTGCTCCTTCCAAAACTACTTTTGTATTCTACATCTCTCTAAAGGACACCACCCCATGCCCATTTGCCCGAGGTAGAAATAGGGACTGCTTGCTTGATACCTGCTTCTCTTTCATTTCTTTCCTTTTTTTTTTTTTTTTTTTTTTTGAGACAGAGTCTTGCTCTGTTGCCCAGGCTAGAGTGCCGTGGTGTCAGCCTAGCTCACAGCAACCTCAAACTCCTAGGCTCAAGCGATCCTTCTGCCTCAGCCTCCCGAGTAGCTGGGACTACAGGCATGCGCCACCATGCTGGGCTAATTTTTATATATATATATATTTAGTTGTCCAGATCATTTCTTTCTATTTTTTTTAGTAGAGATGGGGTCTTGCTCTTGCTCAGGCTGGTCTCGAACTCCTGAACTTGAGCGATCTACCCACCTCGGCCTCCCAGAGTGCTAGGATTATAGGCGTGAGTCACCACGCCCGGCCTCTCTTTCATTTCTTATGTCTAATAAACCACTAAGTCTATTCTGCCTCCTAAATTTCTCTTCCATTTGGCTCAAATTCCATTACAACTGCTCTAGTTTAGGTTCTTATCATTCCTGACCTGAAATATTGCAAAACCTTACAAGTAATGTTCCTAGTATTAGGTCAGTGAGGACCGAATGAAACAATGTAAAAGTGTTAGCACAGTCCTTGGCACGTAAAAGCTCAGAAAATGGCAGCTATGGTCCTGTTCTTCTCAAAGCTACATTTGACATGTATGGCCCACATGACCAATAACATTCACATGTGTAACTTGCTCTTTAGGGGACACACCCAGATTGATAGAGCCCTCCCTTCCATTTTGTGGCTAGTCCTGGTATTACATCATGCTTGTAATCACAAGTCGTAACTGTACATATTAGCAAAAGTTGCCATTAACAACATGGAATTTACAAGACAGGCTGTGAACTGGATGTAATTTTTTGTGCTCTATTTGTATCTCTATCCTCATTCATCCCTTTCTCTCTCACCAAAAAAAGCATACTGGGATGCAAGTGAATGAGAATAAAATTATAATCTCAACTTGCTTTAACTTATTAAAAAAACAAGTAATGTATAAGCTGTGATAGTTTATTATTAGTAACTTTACTTAATATACCTTATAACTGGTCATTACTAAGTTTATGGCAGACTCTACTGATGAGAATCACTGTTCCATGGAGTATACTTTCAAAAGGAAAGTCTGAGCACTGCACTGCTTAATGTTTTAACAGTTCCACAATACCCAGAGTAAGCCCACAATCCTGAGCGTGAGCCACAAAGCCTTTCACAATCTGGGTTCATCAGCTAACCTTTCCTGTGCACCCTGCACTAGTCACATGGAAGGACCCGCCTAGAGGCATTCTGCTACTCTCATGCTATCATCACTACCTATATACATGTGCTGCTCCCTCAGCTTGCGATGAACTACATCCTTCTGCTGCCAAAATCTGCCTGGCAAACTCCTTCACTGCTTCTGGAAAGCTGTGAGCTTCCTGAGATCAGGAATTCTATGTTTGTCACATCTTTAATCTCTAGGGCCTTCATGTATTAAGTATATTGTGGGTGCTCAATAAGGGAAGTACAAAGGAAGCAGGTACCCAGAAAAATGAATTATCTGGTTTAAGAAATTTTATTATTAGAAAAAGGTAAGGACTAACATTTCATTCTAAATGCAGTTATAAAACCAAATGTTATCTACACAGACATTAAACTGGTCAGCTGAAGCTTCATGCTTTATGCCAATAGAATCTATGTACATTTTTGATGTGTTCTACTTACTTACATAATCACTTCAACTAAGCTTCCACCCCTAAGAAAAATCAGGAAGCATTTTTACTAATATGTATCTTCTTTATCTCCTTTATGTTTTTCTTATTTTGAAGTGGAAAACTGTACTTTTTTTTAAAAAAAGAATTTTCTATGAATAAAGTGAAAGTAGAGCAGAGTTGGAAAGCAAGTCAGTGCTATTCAGGGGATGGCAGATCTTCCAGTGAGAAGGGCTCTTCAAACTGATTTCAAGCAGATGCTATAAAACTATGCCACTGTTTATTGTGAAAAAGATGAGATCCCTTTCTTTATAACATGAATCAAAAATAGAACATGGTGTAATTATTCTAGAGAATGAGGGTTTTGAAATCAGATAATTTAGTTTGAAACACCCACATGTACCTGGTGTGTTACCATGGACAAGTTCATACTGAAATTCTGGGCCTTGGTTTCTTTCTGTGAAATGGGGATACTACCACCTATTTCACGGGGTGTTATGAGGATTACGTGAGCTAATTTAGGTAAAGTGCAGTGTGAGGCACACAATAGACAGACAAATCATGAAGACTATCACTATTATTATTCGTCATGTTCATCAGTAAGAAATAGCTTTAGATGCAGATAGATAATAAGGCCAAACCAATGTCATCTGGGAAAGAAACAAAATAATTGGTCTATTTTCGAGTTCAAGTTATTTGGTAACATCACTTCAACATACTAATTTTTAAACAAAGGTTTCTAACTGATGGTATTTCTTCTCATTATGAATTATGAAAAATTATTTTCTCAAAAGCTAGTAACTGGAAGCCATTCTTACCTTTGCTGTGTCTGAAACAGAATTCCAGTAACCACCACTGAGTGAGAATTTTCCACTACCTATTCGTGCCAATATTTCCTCCGGTGTATCATCAGGACCATTTGCAAATGGAGTGTAACTAATTTATAATAAAATTAAAATGTTAGTGTAATCTTTATATTTATTGACAGTGTCCAAAAGTACTCTGAGTAATTTAGTTTATGTAATGCTTTATTCAAATCTACCAAAGAGGAAAAAAAATCAATAAAATGAAGTTCCATAAAGCACCAGGTCAAGGTTTAGGTTATAAAACATTAGACTTAATATACAATAATATAAATATTTTAACATATGACACATTATAAAGTATTAAAAACTAGTGTATTTTTTGACATAATGAGAGTATAAAAAAGGTATGGAAAAAATCAATTTAAGACTTCAAGATATTAATAACTGGTACATTATTAAAAAATCAGTAATGATATAGCTATAAATGTGGAATACAGGATTGTACATATTAGACAGATGAGAAAACATAGAAAGATATGACAACATATGGATTAAGAAAAATACCTAGATTAAGCAAAATAAATGCTTAGAACACACGGTACATACTCACCCGGTAAGCATTGTATAGAGAAGGACACCGAGACTCCATATATCACAAGCAGCATCATAGCCTTGTCGCTTCAAAACCTAGAAAAAGTGAAAAATTAGTATTACCACACCATTGTCTTTTATACATATTTGGATAGGCTGTGAACTGAATTCTATCTCTCAAATCAAATGCCTATAATCAAATGCCAACAGAATATGATTAACAAATAAGGCAATATATTAATCTTATTCTAGAACATTCTACTACTAATTCACATATATAAAAATTTAATTTTGGTATTCAAATGAACACTTATTGAGTACTGTAGGCACACAGGAGACTATAAAACAAAATGAAGTTTCTTATTTTAATGAATTTATATTTTGCATGGGGCTACAGAAATGGTTACAAAAAACAATGTTTTTAAGAACACGCATAACCTAGCACAAATGATATAGTGCAAGATAGTACTTTTATGTATAATTTGATTCACTCAAGCATTTAATAATAACCAAGTATTATCAAGCATCAGCTATGATAGATACAAAAATCCCTAATTTCCTTAAAAAAATCAGGAGCTGGCAGGGGAAATAAACATAGAAATAGTTAACAATTCAACATAAGTATTGTAACAAAATCATGTCTGAAGTGCTATGGGTATAAAAATGAGGAAGCAATTTATTCTTGACATGGGGAGAGAGGGAAGGATAGAGGCTGGCTCACTTGTACTGGACCTATAAGTAAGAGTTTAGTAGGCAAATGGAGGAGGTGGGGGAGGGTAGAGGACATTCAAAGGGCAGAGGCAAGAGAGCACAGCAGGCTTAGTGATAGGCAAGAAGTTCAGTGTGGCCAGAACTTAAGGTACGGAATACTAGAGAGATTGAAGGGCTTTTATGATATCTCGTTAAGTAATTTAGATTCTTCTCCTGTAGGCAATCAGATGTCATTGAAGCATTAAACAGGAAAATAAAGGGCAGGCATTTTATCCTAATTATTTGTTCAGTAAGTCTTCAATTAAATCACGTTATAAACTATTTTATATTAAACATAGCAAATGAGTTTTTAAACATACTGAAATGCTGCAAGTAAACTCTCTCACACTTACCTCTGGTGCAACAAAATTTGCAGTATAACAAGGAGTCATGAGAAGACCGTTTTCTGCTCTCAGCTGTTTTGCAAAGCCGAAATCACAAATTCGAATAGATTCTGGATTACCAGATTCATCCACATAAAGAATGTTGCTAGGTTTCAAGTCTCTGTGAACCACCTAATTGAAATACAAATTATAAGAGTTAACATTAACAATACATTTCCATTACCGAAAGTTCTTTATTCACAAACTGTCAAGCAATGTACTTAACAAGATGATGAGTGCTGACCTGAAGTTATCCCAACATTATAAAATGCTGGTAATGTAAAGTGTAATTCTCTAACATAGACCTGGAGCAAGGAGGAGGAAGAAAGAACAGTATTTACCTTCCTCCTCTTTGTCCAAATGAGTAATAGGTTTAAGGAGAAATGCAAAGAGCAATAACCTCTCCCTTCAGGTTATCCACTCATCTAACAATATTTATTGAGTGCCTATCATGTGCCAGTGTATTATATAACAAGGTGAGGATACTGTGATGATCAAGACCCATAAGATCCTGGTCTTTCCATGCTAGGAGCTTACACAGTAGTCAGGAAGGCAGAGAATGGACAGGTTAAGAGATGAAGCAAAACTAGGGAGGTCAATTTAAATAGTGTGGTCAGGGAGGATCTCCAGAGGAGGTAACATCTGATCCAAGAGTGAAGAACAGAATGAAGAAGCCATAAGAACAGTGTGGAAAAGTCATTCTAAGTAGAGGGAATAGCATGTACAAGGCATACACACAACAAATAAGAGTTGACAGACTAAATGGAACAGACATGGCATTTAGGAATAAAAAGGAAAAATTAAATCTGGACTTTGTTTCAGGTATCGCCTATTTGATATACAAGCGAAGATGTCACACACACAAAAAGATACCTTTTTAAAACAGTTTTATATTATTTTCCTCCTTTAATGACCTACTTGAATATAGTAGTCCCCCCTTATCTGTGGAGGATATGTTCCAACACCCCCAGTGAATGCCTGAAACTGAGGATAGTACCGAATTCTATATACACTATGTTTTTCCCTATACATACCAATGGTTTGATTTATAAATTAGGTACAGTAAGAGATTAACAATGACTAATAGTAAATTAGAATAATAAAAGTTATGTCAGTGTGGTCTCTCTCTCGCTCTCAAAATACCATAATATTTTCAGACCATGGTTGACTGTGGGTAACTGAAACCACAGAAAGCGAAACTGCAGATAAGGGGGGACTATTAAACTTCTTTTATCATAAGCTTCTCTAACCCTCGTTTTTAGACTTGAGTGTTTTCTTCCATCACCAAAGTCTAAGTCTATAGTCCAATCAATCAAGTTATAGTTCCTAACATCCAGCACATTACTTCTCCATTATTTCTCCTAAAATAGTTTCCAAGACTATTTTAAGGACTAATTACTGATGAAGTATTGGGAAAAGAACATGGAAGACGACTGCATAAATTCTTCAGTGAATACTGAGTTCTACTAATTTCAAGGTACAATACACTAGGCAAATCTTGACAAGCCAGAAGTTAGGAAGCTCTAGCATTAACATATTCCCCTTTTAAAAAAATTTCTCTTTTTAATTTTTTTTCTTTCTTCTTACCAAGTTGTGATTTGACAGAATTAACACATTCTATTTGTTGGCTTTTAGGGGCAAAGACGAACTGAGAACAATGCACTGAAATTGAACTTAAGAAGTAATCTTTTGTATACATATCAAAACATCACATTGTATACCATAAATATATCTGATTTTTATTTGTCCACTAAAAGAAATTTTTAAAAAGAGGCAATCTTTTATTTTTTTTTTTTTGGCTTTCCATCCCTCTTTACTCCTCTGCTGTTCTCCTTTCTTCCTTGTCACCCCTCATTTTCTCCTTTCTCCTCTTTCCATCCCAGACTTCCCTTCTTTAAAAATATTAATTCTTTTGCTGTTTACTAAAAATCTGTATGCAGGAAGAAATGAAGAAAGCATCCACCCAGCCAGAAGCCAGATGACTACCTGGCCTCATTTGTTTTAAGGATTTCCTTTTACATGTGAATACAGGATTCCCTGGTTTTGCTTCTAACTTGAAGTGGGCCTGGTTTTCAAGGGTACAAGGTGACCTAGCAGAAATGATATTATGTTTTCCAGATCAGAAGATCTCACTCACTTTTTCTTGGAAAGCCTAAGAGTATGATATAAATAAGCTAGAATTTCAAGGTAGCACTTCAAGCTCAATGGGAGAAGTTTATGTAGAGGAGGACCAGTAGGATAATTAACACAATGACTGCCACACTACAAAATAAATTTTTTTCTTTGGGGCCATGGTATTTTATTATGAAAACAGGATAAAAATTTCAAAAACAAAGCAATCCTTTCTAATTTAATGAAAAATTCTTTATTTTTTATTGTTTTCTTTGCATGAGTTATATGCAACGCAATCCACATTTTTTAGAATTAAATTGTCAATATTAATTGTAACAATAAGAACATCAACAAGATTTTCACGAACCAACTGCAGGATTTTGCTTCACGAGGCCCCGGGCTCAAAACTAGCATGAGTTAATACAACTCACATGGCAGTCAATCTGTTAAGCTAATAGTAGTTACTCTCTATTACATGCATAAAGTAACTTCTACCTCTACCTTTGTAATTTTAGCTTAACCATTGAGAAAGAAAAAGAAAAAAGGTGTGCATACACACATATATATTAAATGTTAAAAAGACTTACCCCTTGTGCATGAAGATATTCAACAGTTTTGGTTATAGTGAACAGGACAGCACTGGCCTCTCGTTCAGAGAAAAACTTCTGTCTCAGAATTTTATCCAGCAATTCACCCCCTTTCATAAGTTCTGTTACTACATACACATATTTTCCATCATCATATACCTATAAAATTCAACATCAAAATGTAAAAACTTATTTGAAGCTTTACGTGTGCCCAAAACAAAGATTAGCATATTAAAGAGAAATTAAAATTCATTTTATGTTCATGAAAAAATTTTACTTGTTACAACCAATGGAGGATATTAAATTTTCAATTTTATACATGTAAGAATATTAAAATAGGGATTGATGGGATTGAATATCAGAAAAATATCCAGTAACTTCCTTCTGTGGAACTTAATTCAGAGCAATCCAAGTCATAGTATATGAAGAGGCATTGAACTTTTGCTCTTAGGATTCATTCCTCTTCTTGATCTTGTTTTTTTTTTTTTTAATCTATTGATGAAGGCAGGGACTGGCATGTTCCTGTGATCTTCCTGGAATTTCTGCAATGGCAGAACTTCTGTATACCCAGAATGAATTATTCTGGTTTTGATTAAATTGAAAGACAAGTTGTAGACAACAATTAAGTAGGAAAATTAAGGAGCAAAGAGAAATCCCATCCAAATACACAAAAGCATACTAGTGAACTCCTAATGTAGAAATAGAAAGCTCACTGATATTTTGGATTTGTACTCTGGGCAATCTCTAACTAAAATAATCTCTTTATTAAACTTCAGTCCTTTTTATTTTCCCCTCACCATAGAGTTACTGAAAACCTTTATTTAGCTCCATAAGAAGTACCAGGTACTATACAGGTATGTGCCAGGGCCCCAAATATGGAGAGAACAAGGTACCTATCCTCAAATTTTTTTACTGTAGAAGGGAGGAACAGACATAAATAAGAGTAAAAAAAGTGTTGTACATGCTGTACTAAAAGTCAGGAAAATTTTAGAGACTTTGGAATTTGAAATGAAGGAAGGAGCAAAGATGTAAAAAAAATAGTGACAGCTTAGGGAGCTTCCAAGGCAAGGCTCAGGAAGTATTTTCTATACTTCCTTTTTCATTTTTTTGGTTGTATTCTTGAAGATTATGTTACTTAAAGAGTCACTTAAACAGCTTCACATTTTAATGTGACTAAGTTAACATTCTCCATCTAACAATGAGCGGTCATAAATTAATCTGAGGAAACTGGAGTTTTGACAACACCCAGATATGGCCTTTGAACCTATGTGAGCATCCCTTGTGCATGAAGATATTCAACAGCAAGAGAGGACTTAACACTGCGTAGGGAGTTCACACCCTTTGCCAATACTCCGCTATAATAAAAGCCGGGAGACACACAGGTAGCAGGGTATCGTGACAGCCCAGGGAAAAGATATCTCACTTATCCTGGGGGTGGTGATGGGCAAGGCAGGGCTGGCTTCCCGGAGGAAGTAATGCCTTAGCAAAATCTTAGATGTGTGGTAGTTAGTCAGGCAAAGAAGAAGGGGAATGGTGTTCACAACTGAGGGAAGCGTAACTCAAAGAGTAGCATGAGAAAATGAGGCACACTCAAAAATTGTACATACTAGTGCACGAAGCATAAGGTGTGTGAGGAAGTGTGTGTGAAGAAGAAAACTACCACAGAGGAAGGCAGGGGCTTAAGGGGCTGGGGAGTATGAATTGTAGGCAGGGAAGTTACATGGGTAGATATGGGCGTTAGATCTCTCTGGCAGTAATGTGGAAAACAGTTTGGGGACTTTATGAAGGGTGAGACTAGTCAATCCTGAATATTAATTAATAATAATATTAATATTGAACATTTGGGTAAATGTTCAAATAAATACAGATACTAAAAGCAATAATGTCAAAAATACTTTTCTTCTTAAAGCAAAAGTAGAAAAATTAACTATTTAAACATTTTTCTTGATAAATGGAATTATGCTATATACATTGTTCTCAAATATAACTTTCAAACTTATTGTATTGAGTTGTCTACCATAGGATGTTTGAAAATACAGTATTCCAAATGTAAGTTAGACAACTGATTCAAATGATCCATGTCAAAGAATCTACTTACATCCTTTAGAGTAATAATGTTTGGATGCTGTCCATAACGAAGAAGAATTTCAATTTCTTCTGTTGGGTCTCTCTTGCTTTTATCAATAATCTAAAAGGCAGACATTTATCATAAAATTTCATCAACTATACAGTTATAAACCTTAATTATTTACAGCTAGAGATCTTAGGTATTACCATATGTATAATATATACTATATATACTGATAAGCTATTTATCAATCAGTTTTATTCAACTACCTGGCCAGACTGTTTGTTTAATTCGAGAGCCAGTCTTTTTTTTTCCTGAGACAGAGTCTTGCTTTGTTGCCCAGGCTAGAGTGCCGTGGCATCAGCTTAGCTCACAGCAACCTCAAACTCCTGTGCTCAAGCGATCTTCCTGCCTCAGCCTCCCTAGTAGCAGGGACTACAGACGTGTGCCACCATACCTGGCTAACTTTTTCTATTTTTAGTATAGACGGGGTCTCACTCTTGCTCGGGCTGGTCTCAAACTCCTGAGTGCTCGGGCTGGTCTCAAACTCCTGAGCTCAAGTGATCCTCCTGTGTCGGCCTCCCAGAGTGCTAAAATTACAGGTGCGAACCACCGCACCCAGCCAGAGCCAGTCTTGATATAGATGGCAAGGCTGTAAACTCTAATCCATGAGTCACATTCCCACCAGGTCTCTCCAATGTAAGTTTGTAGTAAGTTTAGGACTTAATAAATATTCAAAAGCCTTGAGAAAAGATACCAAGAATACAGTTAACATATCTTTTTTTCCATCCCTGCGTGTCTTAAACATTTGGGAACTCAGTCAACTTCTAACCCCTATCAATAGAGATAATTAAGAGCTAGATGTATCTATAACACCACCGCTAGCATCTGACTTCCTTTAATAAAATACTTCAATGGAATACCCCATTAGTCGCAAGCTACTTATAAAAATTAATTACCAGTTAAGTAGAACATGTTTATTTTGAAGCTAGGCAGAAAGCTACACAGAAAACCACACCAAGAATTTTACTTGGCTGGAATTAAGTTTAATTATTATAATAAAGCCCTTTAAAATACTAATGTAGCTTTCTAACCCTTTTATGTCAGCTGCTTCTTAAAGATATTTCTCTTAATGTTTTAATCTGTTAAAGTAATATTATATTAAAAAGACAAATTTTGTTTTCAATTCATTCAAAAGGTGGTCTGAAACAAATTTGTTGGCCTTTGTATATTCAATTTTAAAACAACTTAGTAATTAATGTATTGCAATAAATACCCAAACACTCTAGCAACCTAGGAAAGAGGTTAGAACTCTCAGTGTGAGCTCAATCTTCTATCTGAAATGGATTTACAGGTGATCCTTTAACAACATGGGTTTGAACTGCACAGGTCCACTTATACATGGACTTTCTTCCACCTCTGCCATCTCTGAGATAGCAAGACCAATCCCTCCTCTCCCTCCTTCTCCTCAGCCTAGTCAGTGTGAGGATGATGAGGATGAAGAACTTTATGATGATTCACTTCCACTTAATGAACAGTAAATATATGTTCTCTTCCTTATGATTTTCTTAATAACATTTTCTTTTCTCTAGCTTACTTTATTGTAAGAATACAGTATAAAATACATATAACATACAAAATATGTGTTAATTATGTTACCAGTAAGGTTTCTGGTCAACAGTAGGCTATTAGTAGTTAAGTGTTTGGGGAGTCAAAAGTTGTAAGTGGATTTGACTGCGTGGGGGTCAGTGACCCTAATCTCTGTGTTTTTCAACAGTTGACTGTAGTTGTAAAGCAGTTCTGTATTTGGAGAACAGGGAAAGACGAATATATAGGTGCTCACTGTAATCAACTGCAAATGACAGTGTGGAATTAGGCAAAAGGGTAATTTAGAGGATAGGTATATGGAATAGATATGCCAATTCTAGAGATGATCTGGAACTAGTCTTCTGAAAACCAGAACACACTGGGAGGTGTTATTTTTGACAACATTGATCTGTTAATCTGAGCCCAGCTTATATTATATCTATACTTGTGCTTGTGGACCTCAAATATGTGGTAATTTCGGTAGAATCCAGCTGTGTTGATATTGGTTTTATGGTTCTAATTTAAGTCATAAGAATCAACAAATAACCTTAAAGATATTCTCAAGGCTTTGGGTATACCGCTTCTGGTTCCTGTAATTCAAAGGGGGCTTCAGGACATTTCTGCTTTTTTTGATGTGTTTATGGAGGCAAGATACATCCTTAAACTGACCACCAAATACATTATTCCTTTTTTCTCCTTTTATGTAAGCAATTTGAAAATTTCTATGTATCCCAGATTTCAATAAGAGCAATGAATAGGAGAATACCAAATTAAATGTATTGCCATGGTTTATCCTTTTATCTAACAGAAAGCCTTATACACATTGATGACTTTTTAAAGCAATTACATCCAAGTATAGAATAGTGATAACAATTAATGTCACTCTCTCGCTAGCTAAACATGAGTTGCCCGTATTTATTAACTAGTTCTAAGGTTCAAGATAAGTTGAAACCTTTAAGATATTACTTGAATTGCTTGAGATTGGAGAGCATAGGTTTTTATTCCAAGGAGTGAAAAGGCAGAGACTTCAGTACAGTATTTGTTCACTTATAACTAAATGTTTGAAATTCAAACTTCATCACAGAGAGAGGTGCCTTGGTTTTGGCTTAGAAAAATCTGTCTTAGAATATCTGATGAAATTAAAACAGCTAATGCTAATAAATTTTATGATAGTAGTTTTTGTTTTTTTATTGGTTCCCAGATCCTTTTAGATGTGAAGAAAGGTATAAACATTTTTGCCAGAAAAAAGGTAAACACACAAATCTTGGCACACAATTTTGAGGAATTTTCTGACACCCTGATCATAAAATGGGGACTTTTGAGAGTAAAGGGGGTGCTTTAAAAATCATGTGAGGTGCAAACTGGTACTTCCCTGGACAAACTGGATATATAATCACCTTACCTTTAACCCACGGGGAAATCCATGGTTCCAGATTAAGATCTCTGAAGATAACTAGCCAGATATTTAAATTTACCTTAACTTTTTATAACAAAAGGCACTTTTACCAAAGAGAAGAATGTAATTTTTATCTGGTACTGACATGCATGAATAACAACTGTTCAAGCTGCATTTTAAATTTAAAAATATTTACCTTCACTGCAAACTCCATGTTTGTGGCTTTATGTATACATCTCTTGCAAACAGAGTAGGAGCCAACTCCAATATCTTCTTTTACTTCATACCCATCAGTAAACTGAATACTGTTCCTGTGCAACTGCTACAAACAAAATTAGAAACTGATGAAGAGTTCTGTAATGCCTTTAGTTCATTTCATAATAGGGGAATCTGTTACTCAGCATGCATTGTTGATGTTAACTATAAATATAAATTAATATCAGCAAGAATAAAAATGAGTCTTTATAGCACCTATTCTTCTATAAGTACATATTTTAGAAGTATTTGCAATAAAATGTGCACTAAGAAATATGCCTTTCAAAAAAGCTTATGTTAAAAAGATAAACTGAATATGTACAACAGAAAAAGCAGAGCTATTTGATAAAGAACCTATAACTTTGTGATTTAGCCCCCTTCCACTCCCCAACCAGCCATAGGTTTTTGAAGCACTTTTGCAAATGAGGAGAAATTGGAAACTCCTGGTATAGAAGGAAAAAATTTAGGATGATTCAGTATTAGAATATCTGGATTCTTGTCTCGGATGCACTACTTATAGGCCATGTAACTTTGAGCCTGTGTTTTCTCAGAGGGTAATGGTGAGGATTAAATAAAAACAATGCATACGTTGCAAGCAGTATCTGTTATCATTTTGGACTTTCAGTAGCCATGCCCTCCTTTCTTCACCCTCAAGTCACAGCTTTATATAACTTCTGCTAAAGAAGCTGTTCATGGGTTAGGGACTAATAACATGTGGTAGATGATGAACAGCAAATTACTGGTTCTATAAACAGGCTGAGGTAAGTTGTGTTGCCCCTGGCTATACTGATATGAGACCTCCATGCCTATGAGCTTGGAAGGGGATAAAACTTGAATTCTGTTATTAAGTTTGTAGTTTCTATGTTAAGTACAGAATTTATAATTTAAAAACCTGCCATACATTCATGTGCTTGCATAGTAAAAGGGACAGTCTTTTTCAACACGAACTTTATTTGAAAATCAGAGTTTAAATTGGTTTTCTAGAAAGTGGAAAGCAAGATGACTGACTCACGAAAAAAAAACTTTAGAGCAAAAGAAACTTAATCATCAAGCAAATTCAAGCACTAATGATACTCTAAAAACAATTCACTGCTTCAAAAAATATATCCAGTTCCCTCTATAATTACAAACATGAATTAAATTTATCTTTCTATGATATTAGTATGAGAAGAAAGGAATCCAGTGGTTTCTACTACTTGTGTTCCTCTAACAATATTTAATTTACTAGTCCAATCTCCTGTTACAAACATACTCCCACACCCTCCTAGAAACCTGCTTCTTCTATGGCCTTTACCTACTTTTTCTCCAACTCTGATGAAGAGATGGGATAAAGAGATAGGGGGCACCCTAAGGCAGTACCGATGACCATTTCTTCCTAATGACGAAAGGGGCTCCAGAAGAACAAGAACACAAAACTTGGAAAACTTAAGATTTGAGTTTATTTTTATTTCTTATATCTTTCTAAGGCAGAGGTTGCCACACTGTAAGCCTGTAAGCCAAATCTGTTTTTGTAAATAAAGTATTACTGGACACAGCCATGCCCATTTGTTTATGTATTATCTAAGGCTGCTTTTGTGCTGCAACAGCAGAGTTGAGTAATTGTGACAGAGATCATATAGCCCATAAAGCCTCAAATATTTATTATCTGACCCTTTACAGAGAGTCTGCTAACCCTTGTTCTAAGGCATCAAGGAACCAGGAGACCTCAATTCATCACAGATGACCTGAGAGAGGCAGGAGATGAAACAAACTAGGCATGATAAACATTTTGAGGCACAGGAAAGAAGAGAGACAAGACAGCGATGTTTGTCTCAACTCTCTTAGAATTCTATTTTCAAGTCACATAGGTATCCAGGATTTTGGTTCTTATAACCTTTTCAATGACATATGGAAGAAATTTCTAAGAGTAACATTAATGATATAAAATGTATTTTAAGCTGCTTGGAGTCAGCAGAAAAAAATCTAATTATTCACACAATAAGCTGTATCTTAAAAACATTTCAAATTTAAAAGTATTTAGACATCCACTCACCTGAACAATTGAATGTACACCAACTGTCTGCATAGCTTGGCTTTCATCATCTGAGGTAATAGCAACAAAACTAAACCCCCGAAAAAGCTGATGTGCATTAGCACTAGGTGGAATGCCAGGTGAATCTGAAAAGAATAAGAAGATTCCTTTGAAAGGTAATTAAGGAATAAATGTTGACATTATGACTTTTCTCACTTATTCTGGAATTCTACTTCTCCGGTACTCAGTATATACCTCTTGGCTGTTTAGGTTACTTCAGTGAGTCACTGTATCAGATCTGTCCTGATCACTCACTGCCACCACAACTCTAACATCCTAGTCCCTCAGAGCCTAGAAAATAGCTAATTCATTTGAAGAATATATTAAACCAATGAATTACTGGGATAATGGTATTTGAAATTAGCACCGTCCCAAAGAACTTCCTGGAATGACGGAAATTTTCTTTACCTGTGCTGTCTGATATGACGGCAGTAGCCACATACAACTATTGAGCATTTGAAATGTGCCTAGTGTGA
>NW_012149308.1:2110012-2116373 GCF_000956105.1 Propithecus coquereli
TGGACCAATGGCTCCCAAACTGTAACCTTGGAACCCTTTCTCAAAAGGAATTTAAGAAACCCAACATTTAAAACTGTTAAGAGAACATGTGCTTCATATGCCACTTTTTCCTTCCCATTCCCTTTAACTGCAGGGAAGAGGAATGGATGGGAAAGAGGTCTGTGGAATATCAAAGACTCCGTGGCACACAGTCTGAAAATCACTGGCCTGGGTGAGCTTGGAGGTCTGTTTCAGCTCTAATATATAATTTTATTCTTTTTCCAAACCTACAAATTAAAGAAACCAATGATCCTATAAGTATGACAATAATAACAGAGCTGGGGAAAATGGCTAGCAGAGAAATTCTTATTTCAGAAATAGATCCATTTATTATTCAGTGAGTCGTTACTAAACTCCTATGTGCCAGACACTGCTAAGTGCTGAGGATACAGAGATAAAGATAGCTCCCCATGGTCAGTGGGGGAGATGGACATAGATATCCTAGTACATTAGGAGACAAATTCAGAAGGACATATGCAAAGAGTGCTAAGGGAACAGTAATTTAATCCCATCTAATTTAATATGGGAGATTGTGAAAGGCCTTAAATGCTATCTAAAGGCTAAATTATTTGGCCAGTGCTCCCTCAAATTTTACTGAATAAGATTAATCCCTCTAGATACTTAGCAAGAACAATAAAAAATATTTCATGGCCAAATAAGTTTCTAGAATGCTATCTACTACTTACTTGTTGGACACATAGAATAAAATATACTGCATATAAAAAGCTGAGAAATCTAGAGTAAAGAAGTATTTTCTAAACATTTGTTTCTATTGCCTCTTTTTCAGAGAATATCTATAACATCTTGTACAATTAGGATTCTGTTGAACAAAACTGATGAAACACTGCTATATTAAGTAACAGGGATGTAGCACAGGTCTCAAAACAGTGGACTAACATGACCAGATATATTTTCAAGAAGGTAACTCCAAGGGTAGTAGACAACAATATGGAGTGAAAGAGGTGGTAGGCATTCTATGTAAGAGGATGGCCCAAAAGTGTGGGTAAGAGGTCACCATGGCCAGAGCACTGTAAGCAGTACAATTTAGAGTAAGGGCTGAATAGTGAAATAGTTCTGAGATAAAATTTGGCGAATACTTGGTTATGCAAGAGAGAGGAAGAAATCAAGAATGATTTCCAGGTTTCTGGCTTGGAAAGAGGGTACATGGAAATGCTGCTAATTGGGAATATAAGAAGAGGATAAGAACAGCAAACAGAGATAAAGTTAGTTTAAAGATGTGAAGTCATGTATGAGATATGTTTTGGGAGAGCCAGGCAGGTGAGTAAATGGAAATATAGGTCTGGTGTCTGGTAAATTCATGTAAGAAAGAGTGATTTGGGAGTAATTAAAATGTTGAGTACTTATAGGAAAGACTAAGATCAGTCAGGCAAGTGAGTGGAGAGGGGAAGAAAAGCTTGCCAGAGGTTTAAATGCTCTTCCAGGTAGAAGAGCATTTAAAAGGTTCTCAGGAAAAGAATAATTTGGGCATTAAAAATAACGAATGCAATTGGCTGAATCACACTGATTACCAAATCCCATGAGTTCTTTATAGTAAAACAAGAAAAAGTAAAGTCAAAACTAACATAAAAACCCAACTCATTGGACACCACCCCCAGTGGAAGTAACTAGGGCTCTGACAATTGGAAACAATTAAGAAAAGAATTAAGTATTTATTCTGTTTTTCTTGGATGAGCCTTATTTCAAGTAACTGGCCCTAGTTGATGAGGGAAAGTTCGTTGTTTCAGAAAATAACAGCTAATAAATGAGGAAGGAATAACAGTAACAGAAAATCACCATTTTTGAATTCCTTATAAAATAATTTTTTAAGTAATGATTATCAATGGATGAAACCATTAGATAAAAGCCTGACAGGGAATATACAATGGAGAAATCAGCAGCAACCACTGAAACTTATAACTTAAAGTGGGGGCAGCCAGGTATTGTAAGACTCCTGGTATAATGTAATAGGGAGCACACAGTACAAGCTATGAAATAATCTTGCCAAAAAAGTTTAACCAAAAATTGAACAGGGGAACAAGTTAATAACAGAAGGAGAATAAAAAAGTTTCCACACTCCTAGGAAAAGACTAATTGTTATGTAACTATGGTAACAAGAGAAGCACCAGAATTGGTCTTAAATCCTTTCAATTGGTTTTAAATCCATTCATCTGGTCAAGGACAACTTGCCTGGTGAACACTTTTGCAAACCAACCATACAGTAACTGCTATTTGTCTCTGAAAATTAGCCAAACAGGAATGGACTCACTCCAATAAACACACCTGAGTGCCAAATGATCAACAGTCCCACCCAAATAATCACATTCTTACAGATGATGTCAACCCCACTTATGGACCTGAAAATCTGCCAGTTGTTGAACTCCACCCTTCCCCAAAACCCTGTGCAAGATCAGTGGTCTACTCTGATTAGAGAGACTCTACTGAATCAGCATCTCTCTCCTTTACCATGGTAAGCAATAAAATCAGCTTTATGCTTCCACCCCGACCCAGATATTGAGAGGTGGTCTCATCCTTGGACACGATAAATTCAGAAAGCAGAATTCTAGAAGACAACTGACCTGTTTTCTACAGGGAAATGGCAGGGGGAAAACAGGAGTAGACTGTTCTAGATTAATAGAAGCTTAAGAAATACAACCAAATGGAGTGTGTAGACTTGATTTGAATCTAACTGTAAAGACACAGTTTTAGAGAAAATCTGAAAAATTTGGTTAAGGATTGGTATTAGATGATACCTAAGCATTATTACTGGTTTTGTTAGATGTGGTTATGTAAGAAAATATCCATATTTTTAGCAAGGCAAACTGAATTAAGTAGGTGAGAAATGACATGTCTGGAATGCTTAAAGTATTTCAATAAAAAAGAAAAAGGAAAAAAAGGAACAGACAAAGCAAATATGGCAAAATCTTGATGACTCTTAAATCTGAGTGATGGGTATGTGTGTTCACTGTATTATTCTATTTCTGAGAATTTACATTTGAAAATTTTATAATTAAAAAAAGAAAAACAGGCAGAAAGAAATGGTCAAGCAATAGAGATCAAAAGCGGAATGGCTAGAGAGGCAGAGTAGATGAGAGTAGGAAAAACTAAGGAGGGAGGGAATGGCCAACAATGTCAAATATTTCTCAGAGACCTTCTTTAACTGTCCTATCTAAAATGGCTCCTTTCCCCTGCCCCTTCCCTCATACATTAAGGGGTCACTATTAGAACAGAATGCCTTGGTTTTTTTATCCCTATAGGTCCTGTTACTATGTGAATTTATTATATTTGTTTAAATATTAATTCCTTGTCTCTCCCACTAGAATGTAACCGCTGTGAGACCACTGAAAATCTTCTAAGCCTTATTCACACTGCATCCCAAGTATGCACAGCAAGAACTCGATCATCCGTTAAATGAATTGTGTTAATGAATGGTAAGGAGTCACTTTTCTAACAACGTGCCACTGGTTTTAGCAACCAGAAGACTACAGATAACTATAATGAGAGCAGTTTCAGTAGAGTGGTGGGGATGAATGACAAACAGGCTGTGCAATAAAAGAAGCCAAAAAAGTAGTAACAGAAAGCACAGACTACTCTTTAAAGAGGCTTTGTGTTGAAAGGATGCAAGAAGATGGTGTAGTGACTTGAAAGGAAGGCCAGGTCAAAGAAAGGGTTTGGTTTTTTTCAACACTAGAAGTGTTTGTTAGCTGAAAGGAAGGGACCAAAGTAGATTGAGCGATAAAGGTTCCATAATGAAAGTTCAGTGAACATTCATTTCTGCAGCACATATTTTAAAAACTTTATTGTGTAGAATAACATAAAATGCCAAAAAAAGCCCCAAACAAACAAAAAGAAAACACTCAAAGTACACAGTTCAGTGATTTACCACACAGTGAATAGTCATCTAGCCAAGAAATATAACATTGCCAGAACTCCTCATTCAATGTAACCACTTTCCTTATTTTGCCTCGGGCTTTTACCATCTAAATATGGACCCTAAAAACTATGTTTTAGTTTTGCTTGCTTTGTAAACTTTATAAATAGAATCATACAGTATTTATTCTTTTGTGTCTGAACTTCCTTTCCTCAATATTCTTGTGAGATTTATCCAAGTTGTTGCATTTAACTGTGGTTTGTTCATTTTCTTCGCTGTATGGCATACTACACCCATGGGCCAAAGGCCTCAGACTGTTTTTGTATAGCTCTTGAGTTAAGAACTGTTTTATGTTTTTAGAGGATTGGAAAAAAATACAAAGATGATTATGTGACAGAGACTGTGTGTGGCCTGCAAAACCTAAAATATTTACAGATTAGCAAATACAACAACTGTTGTATTTGACTGCATGAATACACCATCATTTATTAATCCATTCTACTGTTAATGATCCAGTTTCCACTTTTTGGCTATTACAAATAATGCTGCTGAGAACAGCTTTGTAGTTTCTTGATGTGCAAGTACATATTAGATTCTCATAAATTGGGTACATGTATAAAAGTGGGATAAGTAGATGAGTGTATACATAGTCTTTAGAAGATAATGACAAAAACTGCTTTATAAAGTGGTTATACAAGTATTTGTATTCCTTCCAGCTATGTATGAAAGTTGCCCCTGTTCCACACCCCACCAACATTTTGTATTGTCAATCTTTTTAATTTTAGCCATTCTGGTGAGTATGTAGGGATAGCTCATTGTGGTTTTAATTTGCATTTTCTGATTAATGAGGTTGAGCATCTTTTCATAAGTCTTTTGGCCATTGAATATCCTCTTTTGTGACATCCCTAAGTCTCTTGCCCATGTTTTTATTGAGTTGACATTTTCTTATTGATTGATTGAAGTTCTTGATACAGTGGAGATAATTTTTATATATGATGTAAGATACGTATTGTATTGTTTTATTTTTTTATACAAATATTCAATTTTTCATGCATGATTTATTAAGAAAAGGCTGTTCTTTCCCTACTGCTCTGCAATTCCCAATGGTTGTAAATTAAGTGTTTATATATGTGTAGGTCTGTTTCTGGGCTCTCTGTTCTATCGCACAGGTTTACTTTTCATACTTATTTCAGTGCCATATTGTCCTAATTACAATAAGACTTGATACCTGGTAAAGCAAATCTTCCTATCTTGTTCTTCTTCAAGAGTGTTTTAGCTCTTCTCGGTCCTTTGTATTATCATATTAGAATCAGTTTATCAAGTCCCGCACAAAAAAAGTTGTTAGAATTTTTATTTGATTTGCATTGAAACTATAGTTTTGTCATCCAGTATGGTAGCCACTAGCTACATATGGCTACTGAGCACTTGAAATGTGGGCAGTCCAAATTGTAAGTGTAAAATACACAGTGAATTTCAAATGAGTATGAAAAAAATAATTTATAGTATCTAATTAATCATGTTTTAACATTGTTTACATGTTGAAATAACATCTTGGATATACTGGGTTAAATAAAACATTATTACAATTTAATTGTTTCTCTTTACTTTTTTAATGTAGCTACTAGAAAACAAAATTATATTCACATTATGTTCCTATTGATCTATAGAACCAACATCTTTACAATACTGGGTCTGTATTAATGTGAACATGGTATACCCTTCCAAGTTGTTTTGGTCTTTCAAAATTGTCTTTAAACAAAATTTTCTAGTTTTCTGCATAGATGTCTTATATAACTTCTGCTAGATTTATCCCTAGGTATTTGATAATTTTTTATACTACTGTAAATAGTATCCTCTTTTAAAATTCCATTTTCTGTTGGTCATATACAGACATGAAATAGATTGCTGTTTATCGACTTTGTATCTGAACTTTGCTAAACTCTTATTAATTCCAAGAATTTATATGATGACTGGTTTTTCTATGGACACAGTCATGTTGTCTAAATAATGACAATTTTATCTCTTCTTTTTAAATCTTATACTTTACTTTTTTTGCTTGCTTTACCATACTGACTAGGACCTCCAGGACAATGTGGACAGAAGTGGAATAATGGGCATCCTTGTTAAATTTCAAATCTCATGGGTAAAACTTTCAGTATTTCACCATTAACATGAAGATAATATGAGTACTCTAAATTCATGTAGCTTGTTCATATTAAAACCATGTAATATTGATGAATTTCTTAGTTATTTCTTATACTACAGCCAACACTCTAAAATCTCATTTTTTTAGTTTGAAGTATATATTTTAAAATCTCATCAAAACATCTATATCAGGGAGTACTTACTTAAGAATCATAGTCATTGTTTCTTTTCGATCTTTTCCTTGGAAAGGTAGTGTACCAGTGAGCATCTCAAACTATAGAAAGGCAAAATAATCAGCAGTTTTATCCC
>NW_012149308.1:2126303-2134118 GCF_000956105.1 Propithecus coquereli
AACTCCTGAGCTCAAACAATCCGCCCACCTCGACCTCCCAGAGAGCTAGGATTACAGGAGTGAGCCACCGCACCCGGCCTAGGTGTCGGCTTTAACATGTACAGGTAGTTTAATTACAGTTTTGAAAATGTCAAAAAAAAAAAACAACATGCAACTTTTAAAAAACAAGGCATCCTAAAATACAAAAAATTGAATAGGTTTCAACACTCCTACCAGCTCTATCAACTCAATTCAACGAACATTCATCAAGCATCTATAAAAACATAGCAGATGTGGTGAAGAATGGATATGCCCAAAAAGGTCTATTTCAAGGGAGGGAAGAGAACAGAAGGGCGAGAGGAGATATTGTATATAGGTGAAAGAGCAAAGGTTTTTTGGAGTTAGATCTGGATTAAGATCTGTGTAAATCTTGAGAGCAAGATAACTTATTTAAGCTCTGAGCCTCAGTTACCTCTCAGCTATAAAATGGGGATGATACTACTATACCTTTGAGAAGTGTGTGACTATTTGAGATAAGGCATATACTCAGAGTCTGGTGTGTAAGAGATATTTGATTAAATGGTAGCTATCATTATTATACTCAAAAGTAGCACCATGAATATGATTAAAGAATAGAACAATTTATTACCAGCAATGAGTAGTACAGGAATTCAGAGAAAGGGAAGATGGGTTTTACTCGCATAGAAAGGCTAGAAGAAAGAGGTGGGGTTAGGGCACAAGCTTTAAGACTTTTCGAGTGGAATTTAGATGGATGGGAAGGATAGGGCCTAGAAGAGAAGAATCCAGGCATGGAGTACCAGTGCAATCAAAGACATGGAGGCATGAATGATGAACAGGAAGGAACCAAATCAGTGTGGAAACAGAGGTTTACTACTGGTGAGGTGAAGTAGGGAGGATCTAGATTCTTGACAAGTTGGAACGCCAGGATGAATTTATATTTGAGCCTGTTGGCAAAGCTCTCTTTCAGCAACCAAACATTTCCTGAGCCAAGTCTATGTGTTAGGCACTAGAGATACAAATAAAAATAAGATAATCTGCAAGAAGCTCATAATCTACTAGCAATGACAGACAAGTAAATAAATGATTAGAATACATTCTGATAAATACTATGATTAAAGATTAAAATAGAAAGATCGTGTCAAAGATTAAAATAGAAAGAATGGGGTGTAATTCTAGCACTTTGGGAAGCCGAGGCGGGAGGATCGCTTGAGGCCAGGAGTTCGAGACCAGCCTGAACAACAAAGTGAGACACCTCCCCGCCCACCCCCCAAAAAAGAAAAAGAATGGGAAAGAGACTCTTTTTGAGATGGTGAGAATGAGAAGGTTGAGTCGGTTTTATTTTCAATTTGAAGTGACAACAGATATTTAAAATATAGAGATAAGACTTCTGGGGAAAATAAAGCAGCTAAAAAATATCCTATTTTTCCCATTCTACTGGTTTTCCATCCCCAACTGGGAAATTTTGGTCCCATTGACTGAAAATGGGCAAATCAAGGACAGGAATTGATTGTTCTTGATGTCTACGCAGCTCTGTCTTTTAACTGGCTTGTCCAGCTACTATGTCAAATTCAACATCAATCTCTGATTTCATTATCTTGTCCTATCACTACAACTCTGGTGTCTTCCTCATAATATCTGACAGGCCCTTTCTATTTTTCATGTGAATGAAGTTCATCACCAAGGCCTGCTGATAATCCTATTCCAGTTTAGCCTAAATTTCTCCTTTTTCCATTGTTACCCACACAATTTTGCATTAGTTCCTATTACCTTAGAGCTGGATTCCAAATTTCTACCTCTTTCAATTAGTATACAAAGCTTATCATTTAAAAATCACTCCTCTGCTCAGTAAGCAGCAAAAAATCCACCAATATATTTATTATATATCCCTCTTCTATTATTCTACCACACTGAAAAGAACAATTATTTGGGAGTTAAGAACTATAGTTTAGTGGCTATGCTAATAACTAGATGAGTTACCTTGGTCAGATCATTTCATTGCTCAGGGAATTCCTATTTCCTTCTCTATAAAATGAGGGGCTACAATAAGAGGATTTTCTTTTGCTTATGATTATCCTGTCAGATAGTTTTCTTTCCAACATTTTCTTACATGTAATATTGATGAGACTCTGTTTAGTTGAAAATAAGCACTGAGATTCTCCCACTAAAGAATTTCTTCATTTTGTCTGAGGTGGGACCTGTGTAATAATTCTAATTCTGGTTTGTTTTGTTTATGTCAAGACCCAGTAACAAATATAAACCCTCCTACAATCAGGGATTTTGATTAGTATATACTAGTTCAGAAGAAGACATATTTTATATTGGTCAACTTCTAAATCCTAAAATAGAATTTGTTAATACTGACTCATGCTGGCAAAGCAACTAGATTCCTCTGAAAAAATTTTTTTAATATAATAGTTATTAGATTTAAACCCTCCTTGACTTAAACATGAGTGTGAACAAGAAGAAATGCTGTTATGTTTCTAGAACTATGTATTAGGAAACTTTTTTTTTTTTGGTTAGCTAATTTTATTTATTTATTTTTGAATACAGAACTTTATTATTATTATTTTAATTGACAGATAAGCTCTATCCTTCTAAGTGAAGTATCACAAGAATGGAAAAACAAGCACCACGTGTACCAAGCCAAGTCTCGGTACTCACCATTAAATTGGTACTAATTGATTAACACTTATGTGCACATATGGAAGAAACTGTTTTAAGCAGCAGTTTACAAAACCTTTTAGGCCAACAGACCACTTTAATAGGACAAAAGACCCCATTAACTTGACCTAATGCCACTGACTTCTATCTGACCCCATTTATTGCAGTAATAGGAACTTTAAAATGGAAAGGGACTTCTGATTAAATATGGATGTTTTACTCTCTACTTTCTTCCAAAATACCATTGAAATGACAATAATGGAAAAATTATGCATTAACTCACAAGGACAGGAAGCAACAGGAGAGGAAGCAATGGCAGAAGAAGATGGGTAAGTGGTAACTAACAAAGAAGACTAGAGAAAGCTAAAATCTAAGCCTAAAGAAAGGAAGCCCATGAGAAATAAGCAAATTCTTGCCCAGAACCCTTTCCAATCTGCTTTTTAGTACCTCACTATTAAAGGAGCAATAGATAGCAAAGGATCCCCAGGCATTTGAGAAAAGTAAAAACAGAAAAATAAACAGAAAAAAGGAAGAAAGGGAAACAAAGACAAGGTGAGAAACAGAACACAACAAAACAAAATTCAACCTTGTAATTTATATTCATTGAGAGAGCAAAGATGGTATGTTACCCATGAAACAAGAACAAGAAGCTTTAAAAAGGCTGGGGCAGGAGAAGGAATACATATTCTCAGAAAATGAACTATAAGGAAAAGACAAGAAATGGAGACAGAGCTCACAGATAAAAAGACTTAAAGAGATATCAACCAATTCTGAAGTATAGACCTGGTATTGTATGAATCTTGATTTAAACAAATTGCATGAAAAAAAATGAACTGTAACAGTAGGCACAAGTAGAAATTTGAACACTGAATGGATATCTGTATGTTAATTTTTAAGTATAATAACAGAGATGTATTATTTCTTTTAGGAGTATTTACTTTTTAAAGACATATACTAAAATATTTATGTAAGAAATTACACAATGTCTGGGATTTGCTTCAAAATGTCAAGAGGGGAAGGAGAGAATACAGATTAAAAAGGTCAATAGAGGCTGGGCATGGTAACTCATGCCTATAGTCCCAACACTTTGGAAGGCCAAGGCAGGAGGATCACTTGAGCTCAGGAGTTCAAGACAAGACTGGGCAACATAGCAAGACGCTGTTTCTACAAATTTTTTTTTTAAAAGTCAGCTGAGTGTGGTGGTATGCATCTGTAGTCCTAGCTACTCAGGAGGCTTAGGCAGAAGAATCACTTGAGCCCAGGAGTCTGAGGTTGCAGTGAGCTATGATCATGCCATTGTATCCCAGCCTGGGTGACAGAGTGACACCCTGTCTCAAAAACAAAACAAAACAAACAAGGTCAATAGAAGGGTTGGAAGATAGTTGATGAAATTTCCCAGAAGACAGAACAAACATGGAAAATAGACAAAAATGGAAAATAGAAGGGGGATAAAAAAAGAGGAGGCCCAATATATTCAAAGAGTAGCAGTTACAAAATGAATAAATGACAAAAAACTTTCCCAATACTGAAATGCATTTCTAGGTTGAAAGAGACCACTTCATATCTGATATGATGAATTTTTAAAAACGCATACTAAAGAATACCACAGTATAAATTTGAGAACACCAGGGATGAAGAGTAGATTCTAAAGACTTCCACAGAGGAAAAGCAGTTTACACACAAAGGACTGGGAGTCACAATGGCAATAAACTTCATCATTGCAACACAGGAAACTAGAAGACAATGGAAGCAATGCCTTCAAATATCTGGGGGAAAATTATTTCTAATCTAGAATTTTACATCCAGCCAAATTATAAATTAAGTGAGGGGGTAAAATAAAGGCATTTTCAGACATGCAGGGTCACAAAAAATACACCATCCATTAACCTTTTCAGAGGTAGCTACTAGAAGATAGGTTCTACCAAAACTAGAAAGTAAACTGAGAAAATGGTAGATACCAAATTTAGGAAAAGAGATGGAGTACAGCAAAGATGTGAAGGAAATGTGACTCCAGTAGATCATTTGGTTTAGCTAGGAACAATTTTTATAAAGCTGTAAAAATGAAAACATTACTGGGAAGACGTGAAAAGGGAAATTGTGTGTGGGTGGCAGTGTGAGAGAACTAAATCCTAATCTTCCATGTTAGGAAGTCAATAGATTATGGCTTCAAATGAAACCAATCAAAGAACTGCAGTATAAGAGTAGTAAATATGAAGGCAAATGGCAGAACCAGCAGTAAAGAATTGAAAGTCATTGTCTCTGGAGGTCAAGAATTCGGATAGGCAGGAGGGTGGGTAAAGCACTGCTATCTTACAGGATAATACTCTGTACAGATATTACTTTGATAAAAATAAAAATTACATTCAAGAACACATTCAGGGGCCAGGCACGGTGGCTCAAGCCTGTAATCCTAGCACTTTGGGAGGTTAAGGTGGGAAGATCACTTGAGGCCAGGAGTTTCAAAACCAGCCCTGGCAATATCGAGACTCCATCTCTACAAAAAATAAAAGAGTTATCTGGTGGTGGGGGATGGTGGTGCATGCCTATAGTCCCAGCTACTAGGGAGGCTAAGGCATCAGGATTGCTTGGGCCCAGGAGTTGGAGGGTGCAGTGTGCTATGATGATGCCACTATACAACAGCCTGGGCAATAGAGTGAGACCTTGTCTCAAAAAAAAAACAAAAACAAAAAACACATTCAGAATTATCCAGCAGCCTGAAATTCCAATAAGTCAAATATTTTCACTTTGATCCCTCCCATAGCTTGTATCTGTAAAATTTTACATAACTGTAGTGGCGCAATTTGTTATAATTTTTCACTTACATATTTTCATTAAGTTCATTTTTGTAATTATATTTAAAATACTTCGCTTTAATAATATTCTATTAAGTGGTAAACCATAACTTTCTACACATTCCTCTATTTTTCCATGTGTATGTGATTTCTAAATTCTTGCTACTGTAAATAATGTTGCAATGAGAATTTTCAAGCATATGAATTCCTTTCTGAGGTTATTTCCTCAGGTCAATTTAGCAGCAATAATGGCTCTTTGTACTTATTGCAAAACTGTTTTCCAATTTATGCTGCCACCATATGAAATAACTCATTATTTAATATGCATTTCTTTCATTTTCAGCAAAACTGCACACTTCCCCAAAGATTATTTATTTTATCTCCTTGTGTAAACTTTATTCTAAAATCCTTTTATGTGGAGGGTATAATGATATTTATTATTAACTCCTAACTCCATCATTCTTCTGACATTAGTTGAAATTGTATTGCAAGGAAAAGCTTTCCCTTCTCCTGCATTAATTAATTTATGAATTAACTCATGGATTCTTGTTTTATTCAATGGGCTGTAATCTATCACTATCATTCATTATTGCCATGTTCAAATTGTCCCAGGTTTGGTCAGTAGTAGCCCCTTAATCAACTCCTTATATTTTTTTTTTTTTTTTGAGACAGAGTCTCACTGTGTTGCCCGGGCTAGAGTGCCGTGGTGTCATCTTAGCTCACAGCAACCTCAAACTCCTGGGC
This sequence comes from Propithecus coquereli, assembly GCF_000956105.1. NCBI lineage: Eukaryota > Metazoa > Chordata > Mammalia > Primates > Indriidae > Propithecus > Propithecus coquereli. The sequence continues at coordinate 2,132,501 of NW_012149308.1, forward strand.
TCAAGTGATCCTACTGCCTCAGCCTCCCAAGTAGCTGGGACTACAGGCATGCACCACCATGCCCGGCTAGTTTTTTTCTATATATTTTTAGTTGTCCAATTAATTTCTTTCTGTTTTTAGTAGAGACGGGGTCTTGCTCTTGCTCAGGCTGGTTTCGAACTCCTGAGCTCAAACAATCCGCCCGCCTCAGCCTCCCAGAGAGCTAGGATTACAGGCGTGAGCCACTGCGCCCGGCCCTCAACTCCTTATATTAATATTTGAGACAAAAATTTTCCTATTTATACTATTTTTCATTTTTATGAAACTTAAAACATTTTTATACTGTCAATTTGTTTGTAATTTGCTCAATATCTCTTCATAAGTTTCCTAGATGTGTTAAGTTGCAAAATTCAGTTAGGTTGGAGTTTGTTATGGTGTAGGGTTTAAGAGAAGACTCTAAATGTTTTCCAGGTTGCTCAGGGGTATTTAAAAACAATTTAAGAAATCATTATTTAGTTTCCCATTGTTCTGTATACCTGCTTTGTCATACAGTGCAGCAGGTACTCAATATTTTTGTAACAAATATATTAAAATGTAATACATATTCTGTACTATTTTGTTCCACTGATTTCTATGCCTATATTATTCCCCCCAATAACACTCTGAATGACTGCTGCTTTAAATAAGTTTTAGTACCTGACAGAGCTTGTTCCCTTCTCATTATTCTTCTTTTCCAAAATACTCTGGATTCAGAAATGAAATTGCGAATCATTTTTTTAAGTTTTAAGGAAAATGCAACTGGAATCTTAACTGATATTGAGCTAACTGCATGGCTAGAGGAATACTGAGATTCTTTTCTGTTTTTTTTTTTTTTGAGACAGGGTTTCCCTTTGTTGCTCAGGCTTGGAGTGCAGTGGCTCATCATAGCTCACTGCAACCTCAAACTCCTGGGCTCAAGTGATCCTCCTGCCTTAGCCTCCCAAGTAGCTGGGAATATAGGCATGCACCACTATGCCTGGCTAATTTTTTTTTTTTTAAACTTTTTGTAGAGATGGGTTCTCACTCTTGGTCAGGCTGGTCTTGAACTCCTGGCCTCAAGCGATCCTCCCGTCTTGGCCTCCCAAAGTACTAGGATTACAGGTATGAGCCACCACGCCTGGCTTGAGATCCTTAACAGTTAGCCTTCTCTAATAGGACTTGGGCATTTATTTCCTTTCCTCATGCCTTGTAGGTTTCTCAGAGTTTTGTAGTTTCCCTTACATATATAACACATAACACAAATCCTATCAAATACATAAAAACAAACTACTTTTGTGAATGAAATGAATTCTATTTATGCAGCTTTGTAACATGGAATTCATGAGAATAAAGCTACAAAAGTAGTGATAGGCCAGGCGCGGTGGCTTGTGCCTGTAGTTCCAGCACTTTGGGAGACCAAGGTGAGAGATTGCTTGAGCCCAGGAGTTCGAGATCAGCCTAGGCAACATAGTGAGACCCTGTGTCTACAAAAAATTTAAAAATTAGCCAGGTGTGGTGGTGCAGGCCTGTAGTTCCAGCTACTGAGAAGGCTGAGGCGGGAAGATAGCTTGAGCCCAGGAATCAGAGGCTGCACAGAACTGAGATTGTGCCACTGCACTCC
>NW_012149308.1:2134168-2136275 GCF_000956105.1 Propithecus coquereli
ATAGATTTCAATCTTATTAAAAATCAAAGGATGCACATAAAAAGAATATAATATTTTTTGGTTAATTTAGATTTAAAAAGTATGAAAATACATAGTGTTAGCAGAGATGTGCAGCACAGGCCCTCTGATGCAATGCTGTGGGAGTTTTATGAAATCACCTGATCTTTTATAACCTGCTAAATAATTACATTGCATTGTATTCAGCTTAGTAGCATGATTCCTTACTTTTCTGGTTTTAAGTCTCTATAGATTATTCCCAGGCTATGTAGGTGGTCTAAAGCAAGTGCAAGTTCAGCCAAGTAGAATTTGACATCTTCTTCTGTGAACATCACCTAAAATAAAACAATAATTTTCTCTCTTTATTCTGTCTGTGTTTTTTAAAGTCCCACTCTAGAGTTTAAATATTCAAAAAATGTATAAATATGCTAACTATACATAGCTTTATCCACAGTTTGCTCACGAAAGGAATTTGCGAAATTATCTAATCAGTCAACCAGTCACTTACTAAATACTAACTATGTACTGTGGGAGAAATTATCTTACATTTTATTAAGAAACAACTATATTTAGGTTGTGCCACTGTTGTCTCACCACAGTAACATTTTAGAAATGAAAAATGATCCTTAAAATGCATGCTGAATTTCCAATACTAATTGTTTAAAGATATCTTGTCAACATATTACTGCTGCTGAAAAAACTATAAAAGAAGCAGGGTTTAAGACAAATATAGTTTACTTGTCAATTTAATGTCCTGCTTTCAGAATAAATTCAAAACATTGCAAAAGAACTCTTTTTCACTCAGATTCTTCACTGTAAGAGTCTTGTGCCACTAGAGAAAATACAATAAGCATAATACTGAACTATAACAAAGCTTTAGTTGAAACAGGATGCATATAAATAGATTAAAATAGAGATTAATTATATACCTCTTTGGATAAGCGTGTAAACAAATCTCCTCCCCTGAGAAAATCCAAAATAAGATACAACTTCCCTTCGGTTTGAAAAGCTGAATGAAGAAATGAAAATTTCCATTTAATCCACTGTAATTTATTTTTTTAGACTTACATTAGGTCATTCACAAATGAATATTTTTAGCAAATTAATAATTCTATCACAGATCTAAACTTATTTTAACTCAGAAGAAAACCACTGATTTCTCTTAGTTTCCATGTAGAAATGTTAAATGCATTTCTTATTATGAAACCACTAGATTTTCTACAGGCAAAAGTGTCTCAGGAATACAATATAGTTCTAAACACGTGATCCATAAGAAAAATTCACAATGGAAAAAAGACTTACTTAACCATAAAATAAAGTACAAAAACCATGTCACTAACTACAGAAAAAATGTGGGTTGATGAGATTTAATTACACATGATAAGAATTACCACACTTTTTACCCACTGAGGAAAAGCACATAGCTTTGGGAGAAAGAATGGTGATAACAGTTTTAGGACTTTGATCTTTCTTACCTTTAGGTTGGGCTAATACAGATAGACTATAAAATGCTGGTACATTATTATTAATTACTATTATAATACAAAGCAATGATTATCATTACCTGTTCCTATGGTTACCACTGAGAAACTAACTTTATAATGTTTAAAAAAACAAGCTAAATGCATTAAAAGTTTCTAAAGTTTGTCTAAGAAATAATGGTTTAATTTCTATGACTTGCTAAACACATACAAATATGTATTTATACACATTAGTATAGCTGAATACACTCAGGGAGTGGGGGATGAGGTGATGGGATGAGGTGGGAGGTGGTTCACAACTCACCATAATGCAACTTGACAATAAAAGGATGATTAACTTCTACCAAGATGTCACGTTCCATTTTTGTCCGAACACGGTCTCGAACTATAAAAGAGTGTACATATGCTACATTGCAATATCTTTCAAAGATAATCTTTAAAACAAATTCTTTCTGGTGACCATATTAAATAAAATTTTGCTTATGTGTATAAAAATGTGAACTTTTAATTTACTGCTCTTGAATTTAAAAAATTAACAAATATATCTCTTACTACACTACATAACCAAAAGAAGTCATGTACATTTATTCGATCCATGTTTTAAAGTTGAAAAAAATACAGAAAACACA
>NW_012149308.1:2136325-2140081 GCF_000956105.1 Propithecus coquereli
CTGGCGCTTGCATAATAGACAAGAGGGTCCATATATTTAAGTCAAAAGCATTAGACTTACCATTCTCTTGGTCATTTTTAAAGTATCTGACTCAATCATTCTTTCCTAAATTTTTTCCTGACACGACCTACACAATCCTCTTCTCCTCAACACACTACCTTCCCCATACTTCTTGTTTTTCACTGACTCATCCCTTCATTGTATACATTCTCCAGTGTTTTCTCTCTTTCTAAGTAACTGTGAGTCCCTAGAAGGTTTGACCTTATTCATCTTTAGAAGCTCAGTGTCTGTCAGAGCACAGTACAAATAAGAAATGTTTGTTGAATGAATGAGGCCAGACTGCAAAGGGCCTACAAGGCATTCCAAATAGTTTAGGCTTCTTCTCAAGGACAATGGAGACCATAAAAGGTGTACATCCATGGAAGGTGGAGATAATCAGATCTGCAACCTTAGAAAACAATTTAGAGAGAAAATAAAGGACATTTAGTGAGTTTGCTGGGTTATGACAAAGAACAACTAGAGAATGACACTCAGGTTTCTGGCTTGAGAAGGTACTTGAGTGGAAAATAATGCCATTAAGGAGCTACAGAAAAGAGTGAGTACTAAGCTGTAGGCTACTAATTGTATTTCTGTACAGGTATTTTAGTATACTAACTTGAAAGATCAAGTAATAAACTGTTTCACTTATATTTAAAGCTATCCCATACTTTCAATTTCCTTACTTTCAATTCTAACTAAAATATGTGCAAGTCAAATTCTGTTATAATAAAATTTTACTATGACAAAAAGATTACCAACCTTCCTACTTCATCAATTCAAACATAATTACAACAAAGTTTACCACTGAGGGTAATTCAGTAGGGACATACTTTTCAAGTTTCTTTTATAACAAGGTCCTTGTTATGAAACAAATATTAATCTTTCCTATGCTTGATTATGAAGCAGACTAACACATTTAAAGAATATAATGGGCATTGTTAGGTATGGTAGAAATCATCCCCCCTTCTGTCTAATAAATACAAGAAAGTTCTAAAAGCAAAACAAACCTCGAGTCATTCTTGGCAGTTTTGAAAGCAAAAAAGAAAATCTAGGCAGTAGGGCATTACTTATGCCTTCTATAGCAAATGCATTCTTTTAAGATAACCATGCCCACACTTTGTCTTTGGAAAGAAAAAATCAAATGCATCACTGTCAACAAACAAAGTTCCTTTTCAATTATTAATAATTATTTTAGTCATATTTATTATAACAGAGTTCTAGCTTAACAGAATCTACAAAACCACTAACAGTTCATAAAGCATTTGGCCTAAAAATTTAAATTTCTTCCAAGTTCTGTGTGATGATATTTACTTGGATCATTTACCAATTAAACGTTAGTTCAATTTAATAGCATCATTTAGACACCTACGTGATCTATAAGCAATCTTACCTACATTTAGTCTTATTCAAGCCTTGAGACAGGGCCCATGCTTTATATATACCTTTTTATGCTAATACAATAGTCTATAATAAATATATTCAATTAAATGGAATAAAACAGTAATACATTTTTTCTTATGAATATTTAATCTTATGTTATAGTAATTTTTTTCTTCTAAGGACTATATGCTTGAATATTTATTCTCAGCAAGAATTATATTTTGTGTCATGATAGTTAAAAGTTGGGAAAATAAAGAGGAAAATGCAGTATTTGGGAAACAAAAGCAAAACCATATGAAACATGCAAAAAACAAAATGTATGAAAAACATAAAATGTAAAAGTATGATAATTTATAAATGATCACTTAAGAGTTCCAGAGGAGCATTTCCTCTATTTCCTGTCTCAATACATAATTTAGATTTTGCACATAACATTTTAAAGTAATATTCAAAATTCTTGAAAGGATGATGGTTGCACAACTCTGCAAATCTACTAAAAACCAATGAATTGTATACTTTAAATGGAATATATGAATTACAACTCAATAAAGCTGTTTAAAAATAGTCCTGGTAGAGCAAGGCTCTTGCTTATATCCTTAAAAAACCCCTTTAGTATTCAGTGGTAGAGAAACACTGGCAACTTGAAACACAGAAATGTGTATAATTTAAATAATATCAGCTTCTTGATGAGTGCTACTATAAAAGCTGTGGGAAATTTGCTCAACTCACACTTAAAATCTGAAAATACCTGTAGAAAAATATCTTCAATAAATGATATTTGGAGGAAAGGGTTACCTCCATACCATCCTTCATACAAAAAAATTTCTAGATGGAGTTAAAAGTAAAAAATAGAAACTATAAAATTAAAAGAAAAATACCTGACTATGGGATTGGGAAAAGCCTTTCTAAGAATACAAGTAATGGAAGAAATCATAAAAGAAAAAAGATTGGTAGATCTGAGGGAAATAATGTGTGGGTTAAATAACATAAATAAAGTTAAAAGATAGACTGAAAAAATACATAAAATATATTTGTAACATATGTCAAATGGTTAAAATTCTTAATTTGTAAAGTTCTCTTATCAATCACTGAGAAAAAATAACATTCTAAAAGAAAAATGGTCCAGGTGTGGTGGCTCATGTCTATAATCCTAGCACTCTGGGAGGCTGAGGCAGGATTGTTTGAGCTCAGGAGTTCGAGACCAGCCTGAGCAAGAGTGAGACCCCGTACTAAAAAAAATAGAAAGAAATTAATTGGACAACTAAAAATATATAGAAAAAATTAGCTGGGCATGGTGGTACATGCTTGTAGTCCCAGCTACTAGGGAGGCTGAGGCAGAAGGATTGCTTGAGCCTAGGAGTTTGAGGTTGCTGTGAGCTAGGCTGACAGCACGGTATTCTAGCCCGGGCAACAGAGGGAGACTTTGCCTCAAAAAACAAACAAACAAAAATCTAGGTTGGAGCTATAAATCTGTTAGGTCAGCTGTATGTCAGTTACAATTAAGACAGTGGACATAGACAAAATCAATTAGAAGGGAGGATGTATAGAGGAGAAGGCAGTCTAGAAATGAACCTTGAAGAACTTCAACATTTAATGACTGGCTAGAAGAGGGAAATGGGGCTCCAAGAGGTTAAGTCACTTGCTCAAGCACACACAGTGAATAAATAGAAGGAAAAAAAATTGCAACTATTATGCTCTGCTGGCTACTTAGGATTAAAAGCATACTTTTGGGTTTGAAAGAGGTTACCAACTGTAACAAATTACCTATGTTAGCCAAGAATTTCTACATAATCTCACTAAAATACACATGAGAGCTAAATTGGTGCTCTTTTCAAACTTGCAAAGCACAGTATCTTTAAATGTTTCCTTACACAGAGGTGGTAAGGAATCACTGCATTATGAACATCGAGTGCAATATCTGAATTTTCCTCTAGCCAAGAAATGGTCTAAATAGATCATGTAGTAGTAATTACAATGCTGTACTTCTCAACACGGAGTACAGGAAGTGCCCCTGAGGTGTGCAGCAGAGGGACAAGGACTACTTGAAGAAAACTGATAAAGATGTTGCATCTTTTTGTTTATTTATTTATTTTTATTTTTATTTCAGGATATTATGAGGGTACATTTTGGTTACATTTTATGTCTTTGCCTCACCCAAGCGAGGGTTAGAGGCATGCCCTTCCCCTCTACAATGCTCCCCGTGTCCTTTAGTTGCAGGTTTACCCCCCACCCCCAAATATCCCCCTAATCCCTGGAGAATATTACTGCCATGTGAGCACCATAGTGTTGATCAGTTAGTGCCAATTTGATGGCGAGTACATGTGGAGCCCATTCTTC
>NW_012149308.1:2140226-2144441 GCF_000956105.1 Propithecus coquereli
AAAAAAAAAAAAAAAAAAAGAAAGAAAGAAAAAATAAAAGCAGTGATATAAATATAAAGGTAGGGCACTGAGGATATAATTTAATTCTCTGGTCTTAGCAAGAATCAAGTAAGTGGTAATTCCATAGGGTAGAGACTGAATAGGAAAGAAAATACATTCAGGAAGGAAGGAAGAGAATGGAAATGAAGGACAGCGTTTATAAAGAGAGGTAAAATTTCTTGGGATGATGATAATATCCATGGTGGATACCTAATTGAGAATAACATCAGAAATAATAAGTGATCATGGCAAATATTCCTTCCAGAATATTTAAAAAGCTTTATAAATTACATGTAAATTGAAGAGAAAAAAATTGACATTAGGAATCAATAAATATAATGTCTAGAGGTTATGCAGTAAAATAAGTGATACTACTAAATCAAAGGAAGACTTAAGTATTTTAAAAATCTATGTGCAATTTCTTCTAAATGACTTTTTACCTATGAGAGCCAAATCCTATATTAGTTTTCAAAATCACAGGCTCAGAATAAAAACTTAAAATTTTGAGACCAGCAGTCAAGATAAAGTCCTTTAGAATAAAAGCTATTTTACATTGAGTAAATCAGTAAGTTTTCAAAATATTAAAATAATTCCACTAATTTGAAGATTAATCAAACCCAGTTTTAATCTTATACAATGTCTACTTGCCTAAAGCCCAATATGAATTTACAATACTTCTTTTGTAACGTGGCAACTCCTGTTTTGACTAGTTGTATGATTCCTAGCCCAGTAGGAAAAATTCACTAAAAGTCAGTCTAAATTTAAAGCCAGTAACAGGAACTGATTCAGAATGTAAGTAACCAGCCTCAGAGTCCCATGAGCTCTATTGAGACCTTTCAGTTTATTTAGACTACACGAACATTACAAACAGCAGCAGCACTTACCTTTCAGTGTGGCCTTCTTTAATACCTTCATGGCATAAAGCTGTCTAGCATCAGAGCCTGAGATTTTTTTAACTAAGAAAACCTGCATTTAAATAAGAGAAAATAAATGTTACAAAGTCTTACAAACTATACTTCTGTTAAAATAAGAACCCTGCTATAATACGGTTTATTATTATTATACAGATTCTCATACATCACAGATCAAGTATTTCCCCTAAAATGTATCAGTTCTAAATATGAATTGTAATAGTAGTTATAACTTGTGGTGTCAATATAAATGAATACATTTTTTCATTTTGTTATTTGCCAATTCCCAAAGAGCATGTAACATGTTAGGAAAGAAAAAAAAATCTTTAAACTACCTATGTAGGAATTAGATGGAGAAAAGCCCAGCATGTTTAAAGTATAACAAAGGTGGTGATGGCTCTGCTTTTCACAAAACAAAAATGCTTTTGAGCCCGTCAAAACTGTTATACGGGGGTTCCTCGTGACCACAATTTCCTGTTGATACTGATGAAGGGTCTTTTCTGTATATGAAAAATGCACATAAATCTCACTGCTTGGTAGAATAATTTAAAACACTTACACTGAAGAATCCTATTCACAAATATTTAATGTGACCTAAGTCAGAACCCCACCTCCCCACCTTTTTACAATCAAATTATCATATATACCTAAATATGAAGAACACAATTCCCAGGTTTGTTATTGAGCATCTTGACTTTCCAAATATTTTTGGCTGCTTTCAAAATACAATGTGGGATTTGTGCTAAATGAATAAAGTCTGCTCTAAATAACCCATGGTCATGCTATAACATGGCCAATACAAGGCTATCAATAAACCTCTTCTACTCATTTTGACCATTGGGTTCATGATCTTGTCCACCAAACCTTTAAACAGACCTGCTAAACGGACCTGAATTTCAACTCTTCTTCCCTACCCATTCTTTCACATTAATAGTAGTGTTCTTAAGCTGCCACAGGTGGGAAGAAGAGAATCAATTACAATCAAGAATTAACTTTAGGATTAGCTCTCAATTATCTGAATTAGCACGTCACGCTATTAACACAAAATCAAAAAATGATTCATTCCACTGATTCTAGGACAAGGCAGAGTTTCTCACTTTGAGAAATTGTGTCAAGGCAACGGGCAATGAACCCAGATCAAGTGAAGAGCACCATGACTTGCAAAGAAACCCTGATGCAGAATGTGTTGCTCTCCTATAATCACTCCCTCCCCTCTTTCACCACGCCCCACCCTTTAGCTCCTTTCAGCCAGTTATTGGGGAGCCAACCTAGGGAGAGAAAAGCATTCTTAAACAGGGTGGTTCTAAGGTGGAATGATGTTCAAATGTTAAAAGTAATCATAGATTATTAATATTTTTGAACAGAAATAAATTCTAATTAGGTGGAGATAATTAGGATTTATTTGATATTTATTCATCCTTAAGATTTCCTAATAAAACTTGTTTTATTCTATAAGAAACAATTTTCTTGGTGGATTCCAAATTTTCTTTGACTATTCTTTGAATGTACCTTCTTAACACTTGTCGGCACCTCTTAGTACTTTCACAAGCATTGTAATAGATTACCATGACAATTTTGGTAGGCAGGCCTACTAAGCAATGCTTATTTTATAGCTGTCTGAACCAGGGCTTAGAGTGGTTAAGTAATTTGCCCAGTGTCACAGTGGAGGTATCGGAACAAGATCCGGGTCAGCCACCCAGTCCTATGCTTCTGCTCAGGGTGTTCTTTATCTGTTCCCGTTGGCCTGTAACCAGCCAAGCCCAGCAGGAGCAGCAGCAGTCCCAGCTGCCACTGCTTCCTCCACAAGAGCATTTCTGACCTTTCTCACTCCCCCATGAAGCTATTCTAGGCTCTGACAGGTCATCCCTGTTTCCTTGGCTTACCATGGCCTTTTAGGATGAGTAAGAAAGGAGATATCCTATTTTTAACGTTTGATATTTATAGTAAGGTATTTAAGTTACTTTTAAAGATGTAAAGGGAGAAGCATGCTAATTCCTAGGAACTTAAATATTGTGTTCCCTGAAAATCTAATGTATAAAAATAAACCCATCTATTTGGGTTTATCAAGTGGCATGATAATACAATTTAATACCAGATATTATATCACTTAATGACCTTATACCATTTAATTCTCACTACTATGGGGTCGGGACTATTACTCATTAATTCTTTCCAGAATTATATGCTAGGCACTGTGCTATTGGTTTAATGCTAAGACTAGGTACAAGGCATGGCCCTCGTATTCATCGAACATACAGTCTAGTGGGGGAGATAGTCAATAAATAAATGAAAAACTGCAATTGTGCCAAGTGCCATGAAGATGAGGTATATAATGTTCTGAGAGGGTATAACCAGGGAACATGACCTGTGCTGGATGGCAGGGAAGGCTTCTTTGAGATCAAAGGCACAGAGGAGCTAGCCAGCAGAAGAAGGGGTGGGAAAGAGTGTTTCAGGCAGAAGGAATAGGATGGGGAAAGGCTTTCTAGTGAGATGAAGCTTAAGGACTCTGTTTAAGGACCAAAAATAAGGTAATGTGGCCAGAACACAGAGAGTGAAAAGTATGTAAACTGATGTTGGAGAGATAGCTAGGGGCCAGACTGAGGAGCTCCTCAGCCATCTTAAGACTCTGTCCTTATCAAAAAATATAAGGGAGGCTACTGAAGGGTCAAGGAGTTAGAGTAAAATATTAGTTCATGCTGGCTGTCGTGTAAATAACGGATTGAGGCAAGAATACATTTGGGAAGACCCAGTTAGGAGACTCTTTCAATAGACCAAGTAGAAAGGTGGTAGCATGTTCTGGAGGGGTGGCAGTAGAGAGACAGGCATGCTTTGAGAAATCTTTACTAAATTAACAGGACTTGGTGACAGATCAGATTGGCTGGGGCAGGAGTGGGATAGGGGATGGCAGGAACTAGAAAGATATGTCAAGAATGCCTCCCAAGTTTCTGGCTTGCTTAACTGGATGCCATTCATAGTGTTAGCGAAAAATGAAATAGGACAGACTTGAGGGGTAGGAGAAGATCATGAGTTTGGTCTCAGACATGTGGAGTTTAAAGTTCCTTTGAGACGTGCAAATGAAAAAAAAGTAAGCAGCTGTGCCTAAAGAGTTCAGAGCTTGGAGGAGTAATCTAGGTTGGAGGCCAGGTGCGGCGGCTCACGCCTGTAATCCCAGCAATCTGGGAGGCCGAGTGGGGAGGATTGTTTGAGCTCAGGAGTTCGAGACCAGCCTGAGCAAGAGTGAGACCCCGTCTCTACTAAAAAAAAT
>NW_012149308.1:2146061-2158104 GCF_000956105.1 Propithecus coquereli
TTGAATGGTATTTCTATTTTTAGCTCTTTGAGGAATCTCCAAATTCTTTTCCACAGAGGTTGCACTAATTTTCAGTCTACCAGCAGTGTAAGAGTGTTCCTGTCTCTCTGCATCCTCGCCAGCATTTGTTGTTTTGGGATTTTCTGATAGAGGCCAATCTCACTGGGATTAGGTGATATCTCATTGTGGTTTTGATTTGCATTTCTCTAATGATTAGAAATGTTGAGCATTTTTTTATGTTTGCTGAAGCTGTTGCATCTTCTGGAGCAATTTTACTTGGTGGCTTGGGGAAATACTTTTGATTTTCTTTTTTTTTTTTTGAGATGGGGTCTTGCTGTGTTGCCCAGGCTAGAGTGAAGTGGCATCATCATAGCTCACTGCAACCTCCTACGCTTGGGCTCAAGGGATTCTCCTGCCTCAGCCTCCCAAGTAGCTGGGACTACAGGCATGTGCCACCACGCTCAGCTAATTTTTTGAAAATTTTTTGTAGAGACAGGGTCTTGCTATGTTGTTCAGGCTGGTCTCGAACTCCTGGCCTCAAGCGATCCTCCTGCCTTGGCCTCCCAAACTGCTAGGATTACAGGCATAAACCACTGTGCTTGGTCAGGCCCACTTTTTGATATTAAAAACAAACACGGATGTTACTGAATAGAATGCAAACTTTGCATTCATTTTAAAGACAAGTCGTGAGTCCAAAATTTTCATATTTGTAGCAGTAATTCCCAACCCTACTCCTTGAGAGTACTTAACTTTATGGTAGTATTAGGGTACACTGGAAGGGAGGCTGAGATATACTGTTATATTGTGTTACAAGATTACCTTCCGATTCTATACAAGGACTCAAAAAGAGGCCAGTGTATCAAGGGAACAGCTTGTGATTTTTAACCATTCAAGAAGCACAACTAGAGAGGTCATGTGGTCTTGAAGATAAAATGAGTATGAAGTGAATACTACCAATTTATTAATACTAAAGTTTCCAATGTACTTTTGAATGACTTTATTCACTTTCCCACATTTACTGATAGAGAGAGATGTAAAAACACAGAAACACTGCTGGTAGGGAGCATTTCACCAAACATTTCCATTTCCCCATATGTATGAAATATACATGAATTCCAAAAACAACTTTTTAAAAAGCACGCATTCATGACTTACCTTTCCAAATGATCCCTGCCCTAATACTTTTAAAAGTTCAAATTGGGAAGGATCTGCCTTTTCATGTCCTTCCTTTACATGATGTGTGATTGCAATTTCTTTGATACTGCCTTCTTCCTGTTGAGGTAAATATAAGGGGAGAAAACAGAGTTAGAGCCACTTTCTCCCACTAAAAAACAAGCAATATTAATTTAGTGTAAATCAGAAATCTTCAAATTAATATACAAAAACCACCCTTTACTGACCCACCGAGTAAAAAGGAAACACATGCCACGCAAATATACTTTCAAGTTAAATGTCAGAGACAGTACTATAACAGCCCATTACACAGGCTGATTTAACTTTTACATGACATTAGCACTAAGTATTTCCAAGTCTTCTTTCTCCCTGTTGGAGACAATTAGAATAAACAGTTTTATTGTAGGGGGCAGAGGGTATAAAGAAGTCTGAAAATAACAGATCAGAGTAGTCTGCTGTGCTCTGGCCTGTGGTTATACTAGGCAGAACCAGTGCTATATTAAAAAAAAAGTTGATTGGGGAGAGGGATTGAAAAATATTCCAGGGTAAATATGGAAATTTCTATCCTCAATATGGTTGTTTAAAGTAAGTATACTGATGTTTTATCTGTTTGAAATATCTAAGAGTTACTTTCTGATTTTCGAATAGCCTGGGATCTGAGAGGGGAGAAAGGAATAACTCTAAAACACAAAATCAGAAAAGATTTAAAATTTAGATGGAGAATTAGGTATGAAAAAAATGACTTCGGCATGATGGAATAGTGAAAGGTCTTTGGGTTAAGAGAAGGGTTTTTGTTGTTGTTGTTGTTGTTTTGAGGCAGGGTCTCACTCTGCAGTCCAGGCAGGAGTGCAGTGGTGCCATCATAGCTCACTGTAGTCTCGAACTCCTGGGCTCAAGTGATCCTCCCACCTCAGCCTCCCAAGTATCTGGGATCACAGGCATGTGTCATCATGCCTGGCTACTTTTAAACATTTTTTGTAGAGCTGGGGTCTTGTTTTGTTGCACAGGCTGGTCTCAAACTCCCCAGCCTCAAGTGATTCTCCCCCACCTCAGTCCCCCAAAGTGCTGGGATTACAGGCGTAAGCCACTGTGCCAGACCAAGAGAAGGATTTTTTTAAAGATGGTGGACACTTCTGTATATTTGAGGGGAGGTGCTAGAACAAAGAGAAAATACATGTAAATGTACACAGGATTTCAATTATTTATGTTAAGATCGGCAGATTAAGCACACCTTATTTAATCAAGACTCATACTGCAATAGCCGAAAACTATAAGGATGAAATAAAAGCTAACAAAATCAGAAATATAAGCCTTTCAAATACAGACTACCATTTCTAGTATATTTTGTTGACTATGTTATTTTTTTTCTAGGAGCATAAGTACTATTAGTAGAATCTCAATGTGTTATATAAACATAAATAATTATTTTTATTACTATGGTATTTCACACAAATGTTTGAGCTCAATTAACACTTTCTGAGATACCTTTAGAATGCTGGCAACATAAGGAATTTCACAAAAATTTCTCAAAAAAGATATATGAAGATATCCTAATGTGGTATCTTTTGAAAATGAGTAGTAAAAGGGGGGGAGGGGGACCCAAAAACTAAAAAATAAAAAACAAAAGCTCCCAGAAGAAGATAAGAAGGAATCCAGGCCCATCATTTTACTTTCTAAGACAGAGGCTGTAGTTTGTCTACTCAGGCAGGTGAATCATTTTGGATTCTCTCTGAACTTTGGCAACAAGAATAGAAAATCTCCTTATATTGGTTTAGTCCTTTGTTTTGTAATTTCACTTGCATTATCTCCTTTAATTCTCACGACAATCCTGTGCAGCAGGTATTAGGGTAGAACCAAGCATTAACTGATTCTAAGATGCTACCTCCTTCCTCCAAATAAAACCAAGGTACAAGGGCTTCGGACACCCTTCTCTCCATATGAGACCAAGGGTTCAGTTGATTAGAGCAGTGGACTTTGAACTTGGTAGCACATCCTTAGCAGTGTAAAAAAATTAGCATATACCCAATATTTGTATACTTATTGATTTATAAATTACATACATGTAAAGAAGTTATCCTCTTTCTTTTCTATACCCCAAAGTGCTGTCACCTTGCACTCTGAAGACTAATGGATTACAGACTTAAACTCATGGGGCCAAGTTCATGGGCTGGATTCCAGCATGTATCAGTTAGCGTCATATGGAAGAAAACTGTTCAAGAGCCTAACTGGAATCTAGCAGCCAGGTATGTCCTTAAATCATGAGGCCATGAAGAATTATACTTCGCAATGTTTTATAGAATTTTCCACTTTTCTTTATTGGGTAAGTGGGATGTGACTTATCAAGTTACAATATTTTTTTCACCTTGTATTTCACAGCAAATACCTACAACAATTGCCTGACACAAGTAAAGATGCACCACGGGCATGGAAGAACAATCACTGAATTATAAACATGTTGCATTTTACAAAATGCAGGCATACAGGATCAAGCCTTACTCTTAGACAGTGTGAGCTACAATCAGGCCATGGATCACAAAATAAATAACACTTACTATTCTCATAATTCATTCATTCACTCATTTATTTATTTATTTCAGGATATTATGGGGATATAAACATTTTGGTTACATGTTTTGATTTTGCCACACCCAAACCATGATTTGAGGTGTGGCTTTTCCCCCTACAATGCTCTTATATTTTCCTGGATAGAAATTGAGCCCATCCTCCAAAGTGAGGTATCACAAGAATGGAAGAAGAGGTTCCACATGTACTTGCCATCAAATTGGCACTAAGTGATCAACACTATGGTGCTCACATGGTAGTAATATTCTTCAGGGATTGGGGGGTTGGGGGTGGGTAAACTCACAACTATTCTCATCTTTGATGACTATCCTTCCTTTACTCCCATGTCAGTAAGTTACTAAAAAATGTAGAGTCTCTCTTTGAACCCTTCATTTAACAAACATATACTGAAACACCTACTATGTATCAAGAATGGTGTTGGGAATACCTTTCATTCTTTTTTTCCAATTTATTTATTTCTTTTCTCTTTTTTAATTTCAGAATATTATGGGGGTACTATTTCCAATGGTATCAGCTGGGTACAAGCCTTCATCAGCTTTCATGTAGAAAACTGAAACTAGCCTGTGTCTACTCCAGTACATCTTCTTGAAAAATTCATTTTCTGAAAGTATACAGCTCCAGTTACATGACCAGGCTGTTCAAAAACTCCTCCGAGTTTCCCCAAATTAAAGGCACTGCTTTACCTCAGCATTCAAGGCCCTCCACAAAATGGCCTTAACCTATCTTTCTGGTATTATCTCCCAACATTCCCTTAACCATAGCCTTGTGTCAGCCTGGGTT
Organism: Propithecus coquereli; assembly: GCF_000956105.1. Classification (NCBI taxonomy): domain Eukaryota; kingdom Metazoa; phylum Chordata; class Mammalia; order Primates; family Indriidae; genus Propithecus; species Propithecus coquereli. The sequence continues at coordinate 2,150,598 of NW_012149308.1, forward strand.
GTTTTCTGTTCCCTAAACTTTTTGTTTTTAAAATCAAAGTAATACATGCACATTGGTAACAAATAAACAGTGGCAGAATAGCTTATGATTAAAATAAAGTCTCTTCTTAATCCATGCCTAGACTTAAAAAAAAAATAGCTCTGCATTTACTTTCATACAATGTGTACTGACTTAAAAATAAGAAAGATGAGGAGCTCACTTACATTATGCCCTTCCCTTCCATCATCTTCCTCCCCACTGTTTGGTAATTATATTACTTTTATATAAACCTCATCTTCTCTGTTTTGGACAGAATCCTAAGTTCTCACTTTATAAAAGGAGGCTAATAGTGTCTATACATTCTTTCTCTCAAATTTCCCCCCACCTGTTACTAACTGTATTTTAAAATTTTTATTAAGGCTATTAATATTAAGAAAATTAACATTCTCTCCTGCAACCACAACCAAATCCTAATGCTCTCTCCATAGCCTGATTCCAAAGTTGAAAGCCTATACAATAACATCCACATTATCATGGCAATATATTGTTCAAATGCAGGCTAGGTAGTATATTAAATTTCATTTTATATGAGTTCATAACAATGACTCCTAGGCCAATCCAAAGGGACTTAAAAAAACAACAACCATATTTCATCCAATGCTTAGATTCATGATAAATTCTACTTTTTTTTTTCTTTTTATGAGACAGGGTCCTGCTTTCTTGCACCACCTAGAGTGCAGTGGTGTCATCATAGCATACCACAACCTGAAACTCCTGGGCTCAAGGAAACCTCCTGCCTTAGCCTCCCAAGTAGCTGGGAATATAGGCGCATCCAGCCCCGCCCAGCTAATTTTTCTATTTTTAGTAAAGATGGGGTCTCATACTTGCTCAGGCTGTTCTCAAACTCCTGACCTAAAGCAATCCTCCTGCCTCGGCCTCCCAAAGTGCTAGGATTACAGGCATGAGCCATTGTGCCCAGCCGATAAATTCTAGTTTGAGTCCTATTTGGACCATGAATTTCTTATGCGGTTTTTTATTTTTCTTGTTTCTAACAGTCCCCTGCCCCCATTCTTCGGAAAGGAAGATTTGGCCATTATTCTTATTCTCTGCTTAGCCCTTAACCATACTTTTCATTCTTCTGAGAGCTCCTTTCTATCCTAGAAACCTTTCTTACCCTCCCATCAAGATTGGTGATTCTCTAGGCCTGCTGCACAGCTATCATCTTGGAATAGCTCTTAAGTACTTTTCTGGTTGAAATCACTATTTTCAGTTTCCTATGTCTCTCTCTTTCTTAGATTACCCCCTTGTAACTTCCTAAGAAAGGTGACGTGGAAGAAAACTTTCTGAACCTTGCACATCTGTAAATGTCTTTATTTTATCTTCACATTTGTATAGCTTGGCTTGGTATCAAATTCTAGAATAAAAATAATCTTGCCTCAGAACTTCGACGCCGTTGGTCCATTACCTTCTAGCATCTGGTGCTGCCAATGAGATGGGTGATGCTAGCCTGGTCACACTTTTTGGTAGGTGACCTGATTTGTCTTTCTGGAAGCTTTACGGATTTTTCTCTGTCCTTGTATTTCTGAAATTCCACACTAGTGAGATAAATATGGGTCTTCTTTCCTTCAGAATGCTAGATGTTTGGTGAACCTTTATAATCTAAAGACCTGAATTCTTTTTTCTATGGGGAATTCTAACATTTCTCTAATAATTTCCTTCTATCAGTTTTTCAGGGCTTCTCTTTTTGCAACTCCTCTATTGGTTGAATATTGTATGTCTGGAATTGAATCCTTTACATTACTTTTTTTCTCCTATTTTCTGTCGCTACCTTCTGAGAGACTTCCTTGACTTTATCTTCCTATTCTCATACTGAATTGTTTATTCTGGCAAATTTTATTTTAAAATAAAATTTCAAGTGTTTATTTTCTTAATTTTTTTTTTTTTAAAGAGCATCTTCCTCAACTCCCTACCCTCTCCCCCAAAATGAATGCAATCATTTCAAATGTCTTTGAGGATGCAAACTAGAATTTTCAAAATATTTTTCCAAATTGGGGCTCATAGAGTACAGACAATTTTCTTGGGGGTGGAGAGAAAAGATCAATGCCTATGGCAAGTTTGACATTAGGTGAGTTCCCAAAACTTGCCACTGTTTTATCTTGAACACGTTTTTCTGTTCCTTCTAAGTTTAAATTTTATGAGAAATTTATAAGATATAAACTTACACTAATCACACCAGTGAACTATTTTCTACCTTCTTTTACATATATGCAAAGTTACAGTAGTATAATAGGCAGTGTATCTTTGGTTGATACCCCAATGCCCAGATTGTGCTTAATGTCACCAAGTCATGGGACCATGACTATTTTAGAAATGAATCTGAGGTTCAACTAGGACATAATACTAATGCTTGGGCTATCTTGGACAACAGGTAGGAAAGCAACAATGTACTTTTCTAGCTCGTACCTAGAATCCAATGGATGGATGCAGAGAGGAATATCAAATTTCTGAAGGCACTGATAAGCCAAGAACAGACTGAGATGTGCATGTGACAAATATATCTTATGTCACTAAATCACCTGTTACTGAAATAAACCTGTCACACAAAAACATAAAACTAGTTTGACAGTTTGTAAAATTGTGTTTTTGCCTGTAAGTACATGATGAAACAGCTGTAATTTTACTGAAAAAGAATTTTGTCAATAAAGTAGAGCATAGATATAAATTATATATAATTATTCTGTGAGGCTCACATATTTTTACAGTCTCTGGTATAACCATGCTTTATTTATTTATATTTTTTAAGAGACGGGGGTGGGGGTCTCACTATGTTGCCTAGGCTGGCCTTGAATTCCTTGGCTCAAGTTATTCTCCCACCTCAGCCTCCCAAGTAGCTGGGATTACAGGCATGGGCCACCATGCCCGGCTCCTCGGTTGTATTTCAAACAATACATGGATACCTGTACATTTGTTACCATAAAAACCTACTTTGTGCATTTTAAAAAGTTATAATGAATTTATGCATTCATCCATTCATCCATACATTTAAACATTTATTTTTGAGTATCTAATACATGCTAGTCACTCTTCTAAATGCCTGAGATATACAATAAATTAAACAGACCAAAACCCCTGCCTTTTTGGGGAGATATCAAATAATAATAGGTAAATTAGTGTTAGAACATGATAAATACGATGAAGAAAAGATACTGAGTTGGGCAAGGGGATCAGAAGAGCAGACATGGAAAGGGGAGTTTTTCAATTTTCAATAAAGGAGTCAGGGAAGGCTTTTTAAAGAAGGTGCTATTTGAGCAAAGACCTGAAGGAGGTGAGGGAATCAACCATCTGGGGGAAAAGCATTCCCAGCAGAGGGACAAGCCAGTGCAAACATCAGCATGGGAGTATACGTGGAGACCAATATTTGGATCAGAGAATGAGAAAGAGAGTAAGGGAAGAATGAGGTCAGAAGAGGGAACTAAAACTCAGGTGGCTCTCCTGCTTTTGCTTTTTCCTGATTGCCTGGTCCCAATGAAAAGGTTTCTTGACCTATGACATATTATGTTAGGACCATTCCTTTTTGTTAGAAGGCAATTCAAATTATGGGCTAGGTATTATACTAAGAAAAGAAAATTTAGTTGGATTTCAAGGATGTATTATTAGATAAATACCTGTTGAGATATAACCCCCCGATGGACAAAACAAAGTCAGTTCAGTTAAAAATGTATAATTTTATGAATTTTGTAAAGAGTATCATTTTAGACTTCACAGAAGAGAGGCAGAAGAAAATTCATGGGCAGGTGGATCTTCTGGTCTTCCTCCAGTCACACAGAAAGCCGCCCGGTTTGTTTCTCAGGACCAACAAAAGATCCTTAGGTTTATTCTTCGATGGTCTTTAAAGCCCACCCTTTAGTGGGAAAAAAATTAACCTAATGTTTCCCTTTCAAGTTGCAAGGGAAAAATATAATTTTGATCGTAAAATGTGAAAAGGATTAAAGAAAAGAAACTGAAATTAATGCTATTTGAGTTATAGGAAACTAAATATTGTAACATGTTAACATTAAGAAAACAAACTGGGTGATATTAACTGATTTTAAAGAATGATTCAACATTTGGCATTATGCCCTGCCTTGTATACATAATTTCCTTTTTCCTCCCCTCCCTTGAGTCAGGAAGTGTGTTCTTGAGGCATTTGTATTTTCTAAATTGTTTTGAATGCCAGAAAACATTATTGAAGCTTGAAGTAAAATATTTAAATGTTCCTTGGTAAAAGTCAATAAATAAGTATTTTCTAACCATGGATGTGTAACTATTTTTGGCACAGCATAAAAAAGACCTTACAAATGAAAAGAGGTATACTTTATTTACCCTTAAATGAAATTCTAAATTAAAGTAACTCTCTATAGATACTTATGGTTCTATTTAAAAAGATATGCTAACTTTCTTGTTTTAGACAATCAAGATACATAAAAATTATTTGGCTGTGACACAAAATTTGGCTGGTTATTCAAGCCACAGTAAGAAACTACATCTTAATTTATTCTAGATTACAATTTGACCATATCTAATTTACTTCATTTGCTAATGGAATGGTAAACATTCTCAGCATTTTTCATTTAACCAAATTCTTAAGTCAGCTTTTTATATCTATGCTTGAGAAAACAGCAATGCCGGTTCTCCAGACTAATATTCTCAATCACAGCCGCAAAGAGTACAGAGTTTTCTCCCAATCGGGAATCCCGATCAGTAAATTTAATTCTTTTTAAAGAGCAGCAGGATAGCACAATTCTCATGGCAAGATATCAAGTTGATTTTGGCAGGATTTTAGATTACATATAATGCAAATTATCATCCACTAAGCCCATTTTAACAGAGTAGTTCTTTGAAAATTGTGCCCACTCTAAGACAAAATTACTTGCTTAAAGTTACTTAAATACGGAGTTGCTTAAAAACTTTCAAGTTTTTACAGGAACCAATGTCAACAAAAATCTGATTTTAAGTTCCTGACTGCTTAAAATAACACACTCTCTTACCGACCAAAATATTGCTTACATTATAGTAATCTACTAAATATTAGTAAGTTTGCAATTCTCTTCATGCCTGGTTTGACACTGACTGAGAGTTCAAATCATTCGTTTTATTATACAAAATTACAAACACTAGCAAGATAAAAATTACTCAAGCACTAAAAAGCCAACATAAGACAAAATATACAAAGTTGAAATGTATAATACACGTAATTGGCTTACTTTCAGTAAACAGAAGTATTATCCTTTAAAAGTTCTATCAAAACCGGTTTTGAATTTTGAAATGTTTCTTAAAAGAACATATAAAATGGAGTAAGTAATTATTACAATTATAATTAGCTCCATCTAAAACATTTTACTCTTTAAAAGAAGTTGAACAAATCTTACCTGTATAGGGCGAACACGAAAAGACAAAAATTTAAACATGGCTATGAAACCATGATGGTGATAAAGGAATTTCTGAGAGTAAAACTTAAGTTAGAAAGGGAAGACCAAGCCCCTGCAAAGTTTTCTCCTACCAGCTGTTCCGGCAATTAGAAAATTTCCTGTCAGGCGGGCCCTGAAAATGCTAGAAAAAGAGGCCGGACAATTTTCCTGTGGTAAAAGAAAGGAGAAACCTGACGGCAGGGCACTAATGTAGCTGATAGGTAGGGAGGCCAGAACAGGAAACCAAAACAGATTTGCTGATAGCCAAATCCTGTTGAAATGTTCCTTTCTCCTAGTTCCCGGCAATCCAATTTTCACAACCAGTGAAATGAATGTTATTATTTTAGAATCCTGAGAAATGCCAGTATTTCTTAACTATATAACCCTTTAAAAGCAACTGAAATTAGTCACCACTATTAAAATAACAAAAGTCGATGAACTGATGCACTTGTTTATACACACACTCATGCCATGGTCTCAAGATGATTTTAAGGTTATATATAGACATGTCATGGATGTTCCCTGTGAATGAGGAAGAGTTTCATAACTATAGGTATAAAATGAAGACCACATGCAAGAAACTTTTTTATTGTGATGTAAGGACAAATTCTTCCCATCTTAAATGGAAGTAAATTATGTTCAAATCTATGTTGGTTGTAACATTAATTATCAACCAGGTTAAAGACTTCAAGGCCCACAGTAAAACTCTCATTCCCAGTTGATAAAATCTAAATTAAAAAAAAAGTCCAATCCTTGGGTTATTAGTGAGCAAAATGGAACACTTCAGAAGCCAACTTAGAAAAGGAGGGGTCAAGCTACCATATAATCCCTTACTCCATTTCATCCTCTAGTACCTTATAGAGAAGTTCTTCTAAGATATTTTTGCTTTGAAATATTTTTTAAAGTATGCCAATATTCAGAACATAATCACTGTAATAGTGGCACTTAAATAAATAAAACAACCAAAGGACAACAGATTCAAGAGCTGTAGGAAAATGCTCTACTTAACATACATTTAATCTATGTGGAACTGACAAAAACCTCAAGTGTTAATCTACATAGCCTTTAAGAATTGAACAAAATCACTGAATTTTCAAAACCTGAAGAGATTCTAGAAAACACCAAGAACAATCAGCTCACTTTCCGGATGAAGAATTCTCCTGTCTTCCAAAAAGGAATTACCTAAGTCTCCTTACAATGGTCCAAAAGGGCAGCAAGGCTAAGACAACCACCTAACACACAACTGCAGTATGAACATGAGGTGGCTCTTGAGACTATGTCAGGAAGAAGCAAACATTGTGCTTACTGCACAACCAATGAAACAGGAGTACCTCTGTAGAAGGCAGTCATTAGCTTTAATCAAGTAATACTTTCAAACAGGAGCAACCAAATACCCTTTTCTAAACTTAAAGGATGAGTCTAAATTGGCTTTAATTACTACTAATGCTCAGGTTAATAATTCACATTTGCTGTGTGCTATGATTTTTAATATTAGCACCAACAAAATGAAACAATATTTCTGACACCAAAATCTGAAATAAATCTCCCTGAGTTAAAACAGTGTGGTACTACTGTATAAAAGACAAAGAGAGTGACAGAAAAAAATAAATGTGGCACTTTACATCAGATGGAGATGTTAGGACATAGGGCTGTTTGGAGAATACGGAAACCATAAAGGAAAGTATTAATACAGATTTGAGTATAAAATTTAAAAAGTTCTTTACATCAAAAGGCACTATAAACAAAGCTAAAAGACTAGCTTATGTGATTGGAATTCCTTATAATCACATTACAGCCTCTTCACTGAGCAATTGCTTTATTCAGGGGTTATCTACCTTACCAGAATCTGAGCTCTTAAAGTCCTTTGGTACACCTTTTATAATATTTATTACCATTTAAGCACATCCCATTGCTCCTACCCAGATTTATCTTGAGAACAGGCACCATATTTTGCTTAGTATTCCCATAGCAAATATCACATAGTAAGAACTCAAATAATGGCTGCCTGAATAAGTATCATATCCTGAAATCTGAAATGGATGCTACTTATGTGGGTGTGCACATTAAACTAGACACTGTTC
>NW_012149308.1:2158282-2159257 GCF_000956105.1 Propithecus coquereli
GAGACGGGGGTGGGGGTCTCACTATGTTGCCTAGGCTGGCCTTGAATTCCTTGGCTCAAGTTATTCTCCCACCTCAGCCTCCCAAGTAGCTGGGATTACAGGCATGGGCCACCATGCCCGGCTCCTCGGTTGTATTTCAAACAATACATGGATACCTGTACATTTGTTACCATAAAAACCTACTTTGTGCATTTTAAAAAGTTATAATGAATTTATGCATTCATCCATTCATCCATACATTTAAACATTTATTTTTGAGTATCTAATACATGCTAGTCACTCTTCTAAATGCCTGAGATATACAATAAATTAAACAGACCAAAACCCCTGCCTTTTTGGGGAGATATCAAATAATAATAGGTAAATTAGTGTTAGAACATGATAAATACGATGAAGAAAAGATACTGAGTTGGGCAAGGGGATCAGAAGAGCAGACATGGAAAGGGGAGTTTTTCAATTTTCAATAAAGGAGTCAGGGAAGGCTTTTTAAAGAAGGTGCTATTTGAGCAAAGACCTGAAGGAGGTGAGGGAATCAACCATCTGGGGGAAAAGCATTCCCAGCAGAGGGACAAGCCAGTGCAAACATCAGCATGGGAGTATACGTGGAGACCAATATTTGGATCAGAGAATGAGAAAGAGAGTAAGGGAAGAATGAGGTCAGAAGAGGGAACTAAAACTCAGGTGGCTCTCCTGCTTTTGCTTTTTCCTGATTGCCTGGTCCCAATGAAAAGGTTTCTTGACCTATGACATATTATGTTAGGACCATTCCTTTTTGTTAGAAGGCAATTCAAATTATGGGCCAGGTATTATACTAAGAAAAGAAAATTTAGTTGGATTTCAAGGATGTATTATTAGATAAATACCTGTTGAGATATAACCCTAAATTCTAGTTTGAGTCCTATTTGGACCATGAATTTCTTATGCGGTTTTTTATTTTTCTTGTTTCTAACAGTCCCCTGCCCCCATTCTTCGGAA
>NW_012149308.1:2163367-2164862 GCF_000956105.1 Propithecus coquereli
TTGAACCATACTACACATATTATCACTTTTTCTGTAAAGGGGTAGACAGTAAATATTTTTGGCTTTGCAGGATATGTTGGTTTCTGTCAACTCTGCCAATGCAGTGGGAAAATGAACAGATGAGGCTGTGCTCCAATAAAACTTCATTTACAAAAACAGGTGGCAGGCCCATGGGTATAGTTTGCTGATCCCTGTTCTCTATCGTTAAATAACCTTCAATGTGTTATTAATGACTGCCAAAAATTCTACTATACAAATTCCCTATTGCTGGGTATTTGATCTTTTATGCCACTGTGATGTTCCATCCTTTGCACACGTTCACAATTTTTTAGGAATAATTTCTAGAAGTAGAATTGCATGGTCAAGAGTATGCAGCATTAGGTTTTTGATCTTAACTTATTTGCCAAGCTGTCCTCCAGGAAGAACCTGAATAATAAGGAGGGAACCACATCAAGACCTCAGGCAGGGGCAAACTACAGCCAGGCCTGGCCAAATGAGGGCCAAATCCAGTCATGCCCATCTCTGTTTACATATTATATCTGGCTGTTTTTGTCCTACAATGGCTACTGCTGAGTTGAGCAGTTGTAACAGAGACCATATGGCCCACAAAGCCTAAGATATTTATTTACTATCTGGCCCTTTATAAACAAAGTTTGCTGACCCATGGTCTACAGCCCTCAAACAGAATGAGCAGCAAATGCAAAAGCCCGGAGATAGGAATTAGCTTAATCAACTCAAGACACAAAGGAAAGACCATGGTGGCTAGAATGCGATGAACACCAAGGAAAGAGAAAAGAGATGGAGAGGTAGCATGGGGCCATATTAAGTAGGGCCTTACAGACTCAACAAGTTTGGGTTTAGATTTTATTTCAAGTGTAGTGGGAAGCCAATCTTCCCCATTTTAGGCTAGGACATCATTACCCATCTCAAAAACCTGTAAGTCCTTTTTGGCTCTTTCCTTTCTTATCTAAGTTCCTTCCCCTCATATTTAGCTCCTCAACAAATTTTAATGATTTTATCTCTAAAATAAACCTCAAATCTATTTTTATTTCCTCTACCATTCCCCATACAAAGCATCATCATCTATTGCCATCAAACTGGTCTTCCTGCTTCCAAAATTTCCCTGTGCAATCCTTTCTCTTCACAGTAGCCAGAATAATCTTAAAACAAATCAGACCAGGTTATAACCCTACCTCAAATTTTTCAGTAGCTTCCTATCACAGAACAAAACCCAAACTTCTCATAGTCAATGGAGCTTAAAGCAAGCACTAATAAATTGTACCTTCATTCTCCCTTGGGAATATACTCACTAAATCATTCAGATATGATGTGAATTATTTGGTTTTAGACATATCTTCTTATGTTCAGACATATCTTATTTTCTCTTTACTAAAAGAGGAATGAATGTTTGATTTTATAAAATGTCTTCATTATCTATTAATATGGTCACTTAGTTTTTCCTCCTGTGACCTACTGATTTGATAATTCAGATAAA
>NW_012149308.1:2166732-2223193 GCF_000956105.1 Propithecus coquereli
AAGGCGAGGGGTGGCAACACCATTGCCCCAGGTCTGATTCTTGCACTAAGCAGTAATATATCCTAGGTGGTATCGCTCCTTTCCTTGTCCGCACGTTTCTTCCCCTGCTTATTAGCCTTAAATTCTTTTTACTTAGTTGTGCTTATCTAAAATAGTTAAATTAAAATACTCATTTAGGTAAAGGGGTTGCAACTTTCCATATGCCAGTATTTCAGGTTGACTCAATCAACAATCATTTATACTTGAACATGCCTTAATTAAGTCACTTTACTTTCTTTCCAAATATGGATGAGATCACTCAAACTGAAGAAATGGGTATTGTGATGAATAGATGAGAGCAGAGGAGAAGCAATTTTGGATCAGAGGCACCACATGAGGGAGGCAGGCCACGATAAAAAGGGGAGTTGTCTTGTTTTTTTTTAAGCTCTTAGGGGTGGAGGAAAGGGACACTAGTAATTAAAAAAAATAGCCCTGAAAGAGAGCCAAAAATGTAGCAAAGGCGAACTTTACATACTTAGAAATTTTGCCTGGTGTATACATACTCTATTTAATGCCACCATGCAGAGCTAATTATAAAGCTATTAATCTCAGAAATATTTTCCTAAGTGGTATGTACTTAAATCTACTACAAGTATTTTTCCCCAAGCTCTGAGTGCTCAAATATACTCTCAGCCAATGAGAGTTAGAATGGCAGACAATACTCTACACAATTAGTCAATAAGTGCTATTGATGCACCACACCATAAATTTTCCCTTCCAATGAGCACTCAATTGTATTTTCCTGTGTTGAGTGAGTAATTCACTGCCTATTGTCTGTCTACTCTGCTAGGGCTTCTCTTTCTGTAGTTTATTTTGTGTTTGAACCACAGTGACTGCAAGAGTTGTGCAAGTATGTGCTGGATTCATGGCTATGAGTATCATTTTGGGTTTCAAATGAAAATTTTAAGGCAGCTTTGTGTGAGAACTACATGGAGGAAATAATAGTGTTTTTTTACTTCATGTGAGTAAAGACAGGAATGGGGTGAATCTTTAGAAAGCCAGAAGAGAGGATAACAGCATTAAAATTCCAGAAGATAGAAGAGAAGCAGCTCTATTAATAAGACATGGGAGAGAGACAGATACCAGGGCAAAGAACAAAGGGAAGAGAGGAAAAGATGAGGTGCGAAGAAAGGAAAAATCTAGCCAGAACAAAATGGCTCTACCACAAATAGGTACCTAGGGGATTTCTTCAAGAGACATCACAGGACTAACTCAGTACATTAGGAAGGTCTGAATGAAGGTATTTGTGTTCAGGAGAAATTAGACTCTCCTTTATGACTATCCTTTTAGTCAGACTGATTTAGCTACCTCCAACACATCTCACTTTTTCCCCACTTTGGCTTTTGTTTACACCATTTTCCCATGAGAAAGTGTTCACCCAAATATTGACATTTAATTCTCAAAATCCCATACCTATTCTTCAAAACTCAGGTTAAACTCCATGTCTTATGCAAATTTTTATCTGATCACACCACTTACAACTACTTTCTAAATTTTAAATTTTTATTAAAAGTTAAGGGGTCAAAAAGTGATGCAAAGCTTATAATGAAAAAGCAGCAGTATCCTGCACTCTTGTACCCTTTTAGCTTTTTTCATTGATCCCTTTGGTATATATCTCTATATGATAAATAATAACCTTATTCTACTTTAATCTTGATTCATCAATTTCAGATATTACCTCTAGATGTCTAATTATAGATGACTTAGCATTCATAGCACAAATTTTGGTTAAACCAATGTCTTTACAATTAGTCTTTAGTCTTTACAATTATTATGATTACGTAAACATTGTTCACTGTCGAGGTGAGGAATATACTCTAGTTACATTTCTTATGTACAACTTTTGTTTTTCCTTAAGTTTACAGTTGCTTTGTTTTTTAATTTGCTTTCTTTTCTTTGTATCTATGTCAAATTCTTCCCACTCTGCAACAGCCTCTTAAGTGAATTATCTTTTCTTTTTTTAAGAGTCCAAGTCTTGCTCTGTCACCCAGGCTGGAGTACAGTGGCACAATCATTAACTCACTGCAGCCTTAAAGTCCTAGGCCCAAGCGATCCTCCTTCCACCTCAGCCTCCCAAGTAGCTAGGATTACAGGCACGTGCCACCTGCCCAGCTACCTTTTTTTGGATAGAGACAGTCTCACTATTTTGTTCTGTCTGGTCTCGAATTCCTGCCCTCAAGCGATCCTCCCACCTCAGCCTCCCAAAGTGGTGGGACTATAGGCAAGAGCCACCACACCTGGCCATGAATTTCCAATACTCAAACTTATTGGATAATTCATCACTTCTATTCCCCTACCCCCAGCCCCTGTCCCTGGAGACAGCATTCCTGGAATTATCTGCCTGTCTACTTCATTCTGGACTGAGTACCCTCTAAACCTACTAAATGAACTAGTCTTCTAAAGCTTCCTTTATTCATCATAATGGGAAGGAACTTTCTTCATCATGCTTATAGTGTTGGATCCTTTGTTTCCTGAATCCCATGTCTTTTTCTTAGTTAACAACCCTCTAGTGTTGGCAGAGCCCATTTTCCAGCAAATTCCTAAAATAAGTACATGTCTGAAAATATCTTGGTTGAAAATCATTTTCACTAAGCATTTTAGAGGCATTGCTCCCATCTTCAAACTTCCAATGTTGAAAAGTCCTATATTACTCGTATACCCAATCCTTTATATATGATTTTTAAAATCACCAAAAGATTTTAGGGCCTTCTCTTTATTGCTAGTATTTTGATATTTCATAAAAATTAGCCTTTTTGAGAGCAGGAGTTTTTTTTTTTTTCTTTCTCCCATTAATAGATTTTCGGTGGGATTTTTAAATCTGGAGACTTGTGGTTCTCATTTTGGGAAAACATATTTTGGGTATTATAGTATTCTGCCTAATCTTAGATAATGATTATCACCACACTGCTATGAAAGAAAAAATGCTGTGAATTAAAATGTGTCACATCATCAATTATAACAAGCATTCTGATTTCAGAGATATTAAAATGTGGGAAAAGTATGTTTCTTATGTTCTTTCTTTCCTTCATTTCCCCTATTGTCTCTTTCTGAAATTCCTATTAGTTAGATTGCTCTTCTTTCCTTTTGTCTCCTATTTTCTGTCTTATTGTTCTACTTTTTGAGAGCTTTCCTCAATTTTTGCTTGTAAATATTCTACTGAAATGCAAAACATTCCTATCACAGTTTTAACTTCTAACAATTTTTTCTTTTTATGATTATTCTTTTTTTAATAACAACCTATTTTTGTTTTAGGGAATTAATTTTGTCAACACTCAGAAGACATTACTTTAACTTTTCTTTTTCCTTTTCCCTGAATTGTTTGTTTCTCTAAGATTTCATTCTTTCATGTTGATAGCCTTCCTCAAATATCTGGTGATACTTGGCTTTTCACAAATATTTAAGTACGAGGCCCTAAAAAGTGGCCTGGAAGTTCTGGGGCTTGTCAACTGGCAGCCTTTACACTATAAGATCTCCCAAAGGTCAATATCTGACATTTCTTCCGTCAAGAACGCCCCACTCTACTGCAGGAGGATATGCTCCTGGTGGGTAGAATGCGGCCATATCTCCATTCAGTAGCAGGTTTTCACTTGACCTTCCTGATTCCAGGCCAGTGCCTCACTCTACTTCCTACTGTGTCCAAGGTGCCCAAATCTAGAGCTTCTCCGATTTTCCCTATGAAATACCTTCTGTCTCCAGAGGAGAGAGGATCTAGAAGGTATTCATATCAACATTCAACAATTTCAGTTTTCAATCCCATGCCATACCTCCTCTTCTCATAATAACTGGTGGCCCCATTTTTGAGTTCTTCTGAGGTTTTGGAGGGCACGAACAAGACTTGCTCCCCACTGTGATACTTCTCTAAAATCACTTAGGTTCTATTAATTTCCTCTTGTTACCACTCTTCCATCTGCTTTTCATATTTATATCTCATGGTTCAAATTACAGAAGTCTTCTGATTTCAAAGACCAAGTTTCTGTTTCTTATTCTCCTTGTTTTGGGTGATAATTTCCCAGAGAAGAGGACAAAAACAGCTTTATTTTGCCATTTTAAAACTACAAGTTTTCCTTATATGCTTTTGTATATCTAACAATGTAACAGAGTACTTGGCCCCTAATAGATATCCATTAACTACTTGGTTAATGAATGACTAGATATGGTAAGAATACAGACTAAGCTGCTATAAGAAAAAGGTCTCAAAATGCAATGACTCAAACAAGGCAAGTACCTTTTTTTTTTTCTCATAGAGCAGTCTGTAGGTTAAGAGGACAGTTTAGGCCAGGTGCAGTGGCTTGCACTTGTAGTCCCAGCACTTTAGGAGGCCAAGGTGGGAGGACTGCTCAAGTCCAGGAGTTCTTGACTAACATGAGCAACATGGTAAGACCCTCTTTCTACAAATAATAATAATAACAACAAAACAACAACAATAAAAAAGAGAGTAGTTTAGGGTGAAGAGTTGTCACCGGACCATAAGGCCAGTAAGGGACCCAGGTTTCTTCTCTTGTTATGCTCCACCTTCTCTACTGCCTTGTTCTGATTCAAACTGGCTTATCATCACATTCTGCATTGTAGCTTACAGAAAAGGGGCCAATCAACCTGCAAGAAAGCCTACCAGTTGACAAGCTCCATACATACATCTATTATTTCACAGTTTTTGTGGGCCAGGAATCTGGGCCAACAACCATGTGAGCCTGGAAGCAGATCCTTCCCCAGCCAAGTTTCAGATGAGACTCTATCCCTGGCCAACACCTTGATTGCAGTCTGACAGTGTTTCTGAACCAAATGATGCAGCTAAGTTCTGCCAAGACTGCTGGCCCACTGAAACTGGAAGATAATAAATGTATGTAGTTTTATGCCACTAAATTTGGGGGTAATTTGTAACATATCCAATAGATAACTAATACAACATTTCAACTTTCACTATATAAATTATTACTAGTTGACAAAAGGAAAACTTTTAATTGCATATTAAAGGCAAACACAATTTAAAAGTATAAGGCTAATAAATATTTTGACAATCTTTTGGATTTAATACTATTAAAGAAATATTAAATACTAGGCTTTTATCTAATACCTAAACCTAATTCATATAATCTGGAGTGATCTGCTCAAGCACCTCACCCATATTGCTGGTTATATCTTAGTCCTGCACTTTTCCAATCTATCTCTAGAATGCAATTTTCTCCCAGATGTAAATGCTACTAATGCCATGAGTAAGAGCAAGTACAAGCCATGTAACATCATGATGGAAAATGCTTTAATTTTAGACTAGAGAGAATAAAAAAATTTGAAGGTTTTCCTTCCAAAGGAATTGTTACACAAATTAAAAAGGTAGCTGAAGGCATGAAAAACATAATTACACTGATCATTTTTACATTTGTTTACATGTAAATCTATAAATTACAGACTAAAGAAATAAACTGCCTCAAATGGTTTGGGAGAGAGTAGGAATCTAGACCAAATCTGAAGGTAGCTCCAGGCACTAGGTCCCATGCCTGGGTCCTTGTACTAGCTAAAATTTAATCCATGCATTCATTTAATTAGCAAATAGTTATTGAACACCAACTGGGTATTAGGCATGAGATACAAAACAAAGAATAAGTCAGACTTGGTCACTGTCTCACGTAGCTCACAGTTTAGTAGGAAATACAGACAAATAAATATGCGACGGAATCTGGTGTGGTGTTGTCATTTAGGGTACGCATAGGCTGCTATGGCAACACAAAGGAGAAATGCTTAACACGAGGTAGAAGTGTAAGCAGTAGTTGTGTCAGGAAGTGTCTCAGTTGAAATATCTAAACTTGGATCTGAAAGATGATTACGAATTAAATGGAAGGAGGTGGTAAGGGAAAGAATTCTGAGAGAAGGAACATCACCCATGAAAGCCCAGAAGAGAAAGAAAAGCTGGCACATTTGACTGGACTCTACAGTAGAGGGCAGAGGTATGTGGCCAGAGAGGTGGAAAGAAGTATGTAAAGGCCTTATTATGCAGGGCCTGGTAAGTCATGTTGCAGAGTCTGGAATTTATTTAATGGGAGCACAAAACTACTGAGGTGTTTTAAGCAGAAGAGTAAAATGATTTGATTCTTCTATAACTGACATAACGTTTATGAGTTTGTTTGATTTCTGAAAAGTTAACTTTCCCAAGATGTTAAAAATATATAAAAACACATAACTTTAAAAAAAAAAAATATATATATATATTAGCGATAAGCAGATGGAAGACATAGCAGAAAAAAACTCCATTTACAATGTATCGAAAACTATAAAATACCTATAAGTTATCTCAATAAGAAATGCCTAAGAACTATATGTAAGAAACTATAACATTTTTATAAAGGATATACAGGAATATCAGAGGCTGGGTGTGGTGGCTCATGCCTGTAATCCTAGCACTCTGGGAGGCCGAGGTGGGAGGATCATTTGAGCTCAGGTGTTCGAGACCAGCCTGAGCCAGAGTGAGACCCCGTCTCTACTAAAAATAGAAAGAAATGATCCAGACAACTAAAAATATATATATAAAAATTAGCCGGGCATGGTGGCGCATGTCTGTAGTCCCAGCTACTCAGGAGGCTGAGGCAGAAGGATTGCTTGAGCCCAGGAGTTTGAGGTTGCTGTGAGCTAGGCTGATGCCACGGCACTCTAGCCCGGGCAACACAGTGAGACTCTGTCTCAAAAAAACAACAACGACACCAAAAAAAAGCAATATGTTCAAGTTCTAATCCCTGGTACCTGTGAAAGAGACCTTATTTGAAAACAGGGTCTCTGCAGGTGTAATGATATTAAGATGAGGTCACATTAGGATGGCCCCTAATCCAATGACTGGTGTCCTTATAAGAGGGAAATTTGGACAAATAGACACAGGGAGAACATCATATGATGACTAAGGCAGAGATTGGAATGATGTGTCTACAAGCCAAGGAATGCCAATAAACACAAGAACCTAGAATAGGCAAGGAAGGAGCCTCCTTGAGAGCCATCTGTTGTTTCAAACCACACGATTTGTAGTAATTTGTTATGGCAGCCCTAGGAAACTGATACAAGGGGTATATGGCAATTTTATATACGATAAAAGGTATCTTAAAGGAGTGGGTAAAGAACAGATTCTATTTATTTAGTAAGTAGGGGTTAGGACTACAGGTCATCCATTTAGAAAGAAAAGTTAGATTTCTACCTCATATGAGGTACTCAAATTCCAAGTGGATCACAGATCTAAATACAAACAAAACAAAACAAAACAAAACCTATAAAAGTAGTAGGTCAAAATGTAAGAGGATATTTTTATAACTTTAGTACAGGGAAGGATTTTCTAACCAAAACTTGAAACCCAAAAGCCAGATGGGACCATTTAAAAATTAAAACTTCTGTGCATAATACAATGAAAGACACATATTTAAAAAAATAAGAGGGAGAAGATATTTGCAAAGTATATAATAGACATGGAGTTAATGTCCAGAATATATACAGAGATTATACAGACCAATAAGGAGACAACCAGTAATTCAAAAGAAAACTGGACAACATAAAATAACAAAGGTCAATGATGTATGGATACTTTACTAATAATCAAATGAGAAGCAAATTAAAATGGTAAAGTATTTCAAATTAAAAATATTTTCTGATAATATTCAGTGTTGGATAGGAAATGACTGAACAGGTATTCTCATACATTGAAACTTTTACAATCTTTCTAGAGGGCACTTTGGTAATATCTACGACATTTAAGTGTTCATACTCTTTGCTCCAGCACAGCCTTTTCTAAGACTGTATCCTACTGAAACACAAGTTCACAAAAATAAACAGGAAAAATTACATTAAATATAGGATACATAAAATAGAATACTGTGTAACTATTTTAAAAAGAGGTAGATCTACATGTATTGTCATAAAATGATGTTCAAGATATGTTAAGTAAAAAAAGTTGCATAATATATGCATTTTGCAAACATAAATAATTGTCTTATGTATAGAATAACAAGAAGACTATAACCAAGCTGCTGACAATGGTTATTCTGTGTGGGGGGTAGGGAACAATTTATTAATTCATTTATGTAATATTTAATGAGCATCTATTATGTGCCACGCACATTGGTCTAGGGGACGGGGATTCAGGAGTGAACAGAAAAATGATGAGGAAATGGCAAATGTCTACTTTCTATGTTAAATATTTCTGTAAAGTATGACCTTTATATTTTTGTCTTTAGTAAATTTACAGTTTGATTTTTTAAAAACATAAGCTTCAAGGCACTAATGAAAAACTTTCAACAACACAAAGCAATTTGTTTTGTCATTCTCTTAAAATCAGTCTTATCAAACAGTTTTTTTTTTATTTCAGCAAATTATGGGTGTACATATGTTTAGGTTATGTGTGTTGCCCTTGGTTCCCCCCCCCACCTTTTTAAAAAGGTCCCTGACATATTCAAGAATGTATTTTGGTAAAATTAATGTGAAAGCATCAACAAGTCTAATATTATATAATGAGTACTTTGCTCAGTTTAAAAAAATAATTTCATGGTATCTGATTTATCTATACCCTTGTGATATAATATTTTACTTACAGTTTGTGGATTAATCTCTTCCTCTCCCATAGGTTCATCCATAATTTGCTGTCCATTCTGTGAAAAGCACAGCAAGTAGAAAATTACCAAAACAGACATCACATCAGTTAAATTTAAATGAAGGCAGACCAAAAAAAAAATCATTGAGGAATATTTTCACCCCTAAAGGGCTCTAATGAAGTAGAACCACCATATAAGTATGCGGTTGCAAATCTGCAACAGGTTATGTCTCAAAAGTTAATCTGTAAATTAATTATTTGAAACTATAAAAACATTTTTCCATGGAAACAATGTAATAAATGATGATTACCTTTCCAGGTGAGCCCTTGAGTTTAATAGGTAAATGCATTACATATGGTCTTATTTAAGCCTTATCAAACACCATTTACAACACTTTATATGACAAAACACATTCTAAATTCCAACTCCACTGATAATTAATCAGGGTAACTGATTAATTATTTCAGAGAAAATCAAGCTCAATCTCTACATCAAAATACATTCCAAATGGATTAAACATTTAAATGTCAAAAAGATAAAATTATACAAGTATTAGAATATAGGTGAATAATACTCATGGGGTAAGGAGGGTTGAAATCATAAAAAAAAAGGACATTGGAATCCATAAAAGTTTAAAACTTTTTCTGCCAGACACAAAAAAGATAAAAGACAAATTGATTACAAAAAAAGAGCAACATATGACAAAGGGTTGGTATCCTCAATACATAAAGAGCTTTGTTTTACAAACCTGTAAGAAAAAACGATGAACCTCAACAGAAATGAGCAATAAGGGAAAAAAGAGTTCAGCCTTAGTACTCATCAAAGAAATGCATTTAACCCAAAGATACCTTTTGCCTTTCGAATTGGTAATGATTTACAAAAAACAAAACCAAACCAAAAAAAAAAAAAAACACTCAGTGCTAATGTGGGTATGAGGGAAAGAGCACTCTGGATACACTGCTGGAGAAAGTGTAAATCAGCACAACCTTTCAGAAGGCAATGTGAGTCAGTGTTTAAGAATAAAAACACCACCATAACATTTTGAAATGTCCCATCAATTCCACTTTTTTAAAAAAATGGACAAGTGTATAAAGATGTACATACAAGGAAGCTCACCATAATTTTTTTCCCAAAAAGAACTCCAAATTGGAAACCTACATTCCTAATAGATAACTAGTTAAATATATTATTGTACATCCATATGATGGAATATTATACGGTCATTAAAAATGATGATAAAGATGTAAATTTATTGACATGGAAAGACAGTCACATGTAATAAGTGAAAAAGCAGTTTATGAAACAATATGGATTGTAATGATCCCATTTTAAATAAATATATACATATTTCAATGTATATATTTGTATGGGAAAAACTCTGGAAGGATATACACCAAAATGTTAACAGTGGCTATCTCTGGGTGGTAGAATTTTAGACAATTTAAATTTTGTTTGTTTTTGCTTATTTGAATATTCTAATGTGTCTACAATGAATATGTATTGTTTGTGTAATTTTAAAAAACAAACAAAAAACAGAAGTCAGGAACACATAGTGTCTTCTCTCACTCCTTCACTGGAAGAAGGAGTAGCTCCTGACTACTTGTTAATTCAACAAGTGTACAAGGATCTCTAACCATCTTTGGAGGATTATCACCCCATACCCTACATGAGGAAGCTGCTCTGAATATGAAATCCTCTCTCTACTCTTCCTATCCCTATTTGCCATCCATCCATTCATTCATTCATTCCATTCATGCTATGTTCTAGTAGGTACTGACCTGGAGATGAACGTTAATAAAACATGGCCCCCATCCTAAAAGGTCTACTGACCTTACAAAAAGGGCACCTTTCAATTTCATCCACTCATAGAGAGGATGTTCCTAGATTAGGGGATGCCTCGACAATACTACAAAAAGCATAGAACCGGTGCCAAAATGCAGGAAAAGGGGGGAGGCAGGTATAAAATCTCTGTTTTCCTAAGACATGCTCAGAGGTGACAATACTGCCCACTTCTTTGGTAAGGACACTCAAATATCTCCATGATCCTTCTTTCTCCTAAAAGCTACAATCATTTATTCAACTGACTACTGGTTGTTTTTATCCAAACATCTCAAAAAAGCCTTAAACCAGTTCTTAAGAACACTGGCTTTGGAGTTAAGACATGGAGATTCAAATTCCTGCTCTTACGCTACTAATTATAAAGCCTTGGACAGGTTTTTTAACTGTCTAAGCCTCAGTTTCATCATACGGAAAATGAGAATTAAAAAGTCTTATCTTCAGAGGGTTGTTGTGAAGACCAAATGAGATAAGTGATATAAAACTCTAAGCATAGTGTCTGGCACTTAGTAAACAATATTAGCTATTTTTATTATGTCGAAAATTCAATCACCTCACCTGTCGCCCACCAAGCTGCTCCCTCTCCTATATTTGCTATCTTCGTGAAAGGCACCATTATTCATCTAGTAGCCCAAACTAGATTTTCTCATTCGTTGTAAACAGTTATCTTTCTATAACACAGATCTGCTCGGTGATTCTCCATTAGTTAGCTTTTAGAAATCTCAGTCTAACTTGAGCTGCACTTACATTTTCTATGGGAATAAAATTTAAGAACTATCTGCTCCTTGCAATTTTCAATGTATGCAAAGCAAGCATCACAATTTACAACTTACTTTTAGAGTAAACTGGTACAGTAGAAACAGCACTGAACGTGGAATTCATAGACCAGAGTAGAGCCTAAGTCTGCCACTTATAAGCTTTATGATATTGGATGATTCAGATTTTCTCTTAGCCTAATTACTTCACCTGTTCAAAATGGAGATGCCTGCCCTGTCTACCCAAAGGGTTATTATTAGGCTCAAAAGTAAGATAACTCATAAGAAAGCATTATATAAACTGTAAAGAGCTGTGCCAATGCAAAGTACTATTACTTAGGTGAGGTAGCTTAATGAGGATAAAATCATACTCCATAAAGTGCTTTTGATCTTGGAATAAAAACAGCTTAGGATTGGTAACGGATCGTGAAAGTCTTCTGTTCCAACTACATATCATATGTGTCAATCCTTTTTACCTTGATCTCGCTTATACTTCAACGCTACCAGGACAAGAATACTACCTCACCTGGCAGCCTACTACCCTATCTCGGAAAAAGTACTGCCTCATATATAAAATTCTTCATTATATAGTAATTTTCCTCAGCCACAAATTCTCTTGCCTATACACTATCTGCAAAGTTACAGAAAATAAATCTACATCCATGACTATAAACCACCGTCAGTCTTATCTTTTCTAGATAACTCAAGTTCCTTCAAACATTCCTTTAAGATGGATGAGACTCATCATCATCGTTTCTGAGCACACTCCAATTCATCTTAAAGGGTGGTGTATGGAATCACAAGCAATTAACATTCCAATCCTGATAACAACCAATGCAGAGTAAAGGGCATATGCATTATTTCTGGAATGCCCACAACACAATGCTGACTCATATAAAATTTTATGCTGATTAATCCTTGTCTTCTTTACGTACACTGCAACCAAGCCCTGTAACCTCTATCCTGTATCTGTTGTTACTCTTAGTCCCATGAATAAGGCCTTATTTAAAATTTTTAATTCATCTTTTTCCAGCTCTGACCCATTGCTACAGTCTCTATAGACTGGATTCCAAATCTGTCAATCAGCCTCTTCAGTATTTTCAGTTACGTGTAATCTCAAATTTTATAATATACTTTCTTTTCTCAACTACCCACCCATATAATTAACAGTACAATATATACTAACAAAGCAATCTAAGAAAGAAATTAAGTGAAACAATCTAAAAGGCATTTTATGCTGTACTTTTTGTAAAAATATCTACTTTCTTCCTGAGTTCGACAAAGATTTAAAATTTTGAACTTAATTTTAAAGGCAGGAAAATATGAAAGCCAATGTTGTCCTACATACCAGTGAAACTTTACAAAGCTTTTTCTACCAAAAAAGCACCTTTATTCCAATGAATCTTTTGTATCACTTCATCAAAACAAGGATTCAAATATTATCTATTAGAAATGAGCGAAAAGTTACTTTCACAGTTAAGAAGTTTCCCTTTTGAAACATGACCCTTAGTTTCATTAGAGTTTAGGCTAATGGATCATCAGTCTGACTCAATATTGTACTTTCTGTAGTTCCCGAAGTTCAAGGAATAGTACCTATTAAACAAGAAAATGTATTTCTCTAATTTTAAGAAACAAATAGAAAAAACATGTGTTCTGAGGCTGGCCAGCACCAGGTTTAAACCCCAGCTCTGTCACTTGCTGGTATAGTTACCTGAACTTAGGTAAGTTACTTAACATTTTGAGCCTCAGTTTCTTCATTTGTAAGATGCATATAATATCTACCCACAAGGACGTTATAATTAAAAGGATTCACCAAGAGATAGTAGATGCTCAGTAAATGCTACTTCTCTTGCCCTCTTTTGCCTCAATTGACTGTAATATTTACATTTCTACACATAACATCTAAGGATGTAATGCAATGAAGAAGTATAGGAGAGTGTTCAGATGCCCGTTTCACCACTTATTAACAACCAATTTCCTGCCAAGCTGGGCAGAAGAGATCACTCATATGTGTACTATGTTTTTATACAATGTGGCTAAAGAATGAGTATGGACAAAAAACAGTTTAAAAGTGAGGCAAATGTATTTATCCTCTCTCATTCCACCATAATGCCTTCCAGCCAAAAAATTTCAGAGCTTGGCAGATTGTACATATGCAAATGTGATGTGAAATACTAGAAAAGGTTAGGAAATGCTAATCATGCTTTGTTAGTCTGAAATGTGTAAAAAGTCACAAATTAGAATAACCTACAATATGGGTCTCATCAGAGCAAATTAGATAAAGGAGACTGTTCGCTTGACTTTCAGCAGGAATTGTTTTCAAAACAACTTTCAATGTTGTTGTAAAAAAAAAAATCATCACTTAAGATCATCTTCCAGGCTTAAAGAAGAGGAACAATTCAAATCAATATTTCTGAACCAAGGTTTTAGGACTACTAGAGTATTCCCAAGTATTTTAAGGAAAACTCTGACATGTTAAAAATAAAACATTTTATCAATTAAAAAATTTATTTTAAGCAACTCTATTACACAGATTGTTTTGCTGTAATGGCATGTTACAACAATGTAAATTTCCAGGCTGCTGTTTGATATCTCTGAAGAAAATATAAAATCAGTGAAAAAATACTTGGAGTTCAGCAAGAGATCATGTACACCAGTATACTAGGAATAAAAAATGATCTGTGATTGATAAAGTGTCACCTTACACTTAGCAGGACATACCATCAATTATACTGACATTCTCCTACCTAGAAATGAAATGTACATAAGGACATTAGGAGAAAAGGAGTCCTCATAGAAAATAACAGTCTGAAATAACAGGAAGGGAAGAGGAAAAAAAAGGGTTCAGAGCCCTAGTGTATTAATACGGAGACCAAGGTTGTAGGAATAAGCAAGGACCACAGTTTTTTTTTTTTTTTAACCACCCTCAAGTTTCCACAAGTATATCTGCCTTCCAAACTCTCTGATATCAGCAGTGGTTTTCCTGCTCAAAGCTTACGCAATAGGAATTCCATCATGAAGGTGCTGAGTATGAGGCATTAGAAACCTCTCTCAAATTTTGGTTAAGGTACCATCAAATTGTTCAGAATGCAAAGAATCTTCTATGCAATCACATTGAAACAATAAGAAACAAGCATTTTATATTCTTAATAAGGAATGTATATAATCCTTACCAATGTGACAGGATTAAGAATCAGCTCCTCATTTATCCTAAGGAAATATCAGAGATGTGCATAAAGACTTATGTACAGTGATATTCATCATACTCATTATACTGAAAAATAGAAAACAATCTAAATGACCAACAGGGGACTGGTTAAATAAATCATAATACATCTATTCATATGTAGGAATACTATGCAATGATTAAAATCAGGGCCTCAAAGAAAAATTAATGATGCAAAAAATATGCTTGCAATATATTAAATTAAAAAGGATACAGACTATAGAGTATGACCCCAATTTTGCACCCCCCCCAACATGTGTGCATGTAACTGGCAAAACATATATAAAATCTTATCAGTAGTTACCTGGGTCATAGGATGTTCTTCTTTGTACTGTGTTTTCAAAATTATATGCACTTATTATGTATTAGTTTTATAAAGAGAAAAACAATACATGTAATTAGAAAAATCAGTTTATTTCTAGTTAAGGTGCCTACTTTCTAGCTACTAAAGGCCTGTTAGTACCCAATACTGTTCTATTTTCTAGATGAGGGTAAGAATAACCTCTGGTTATATCTACACTTTTAAGTTTAAGAGGACCCTTTTAGAAGCTTTTTTTCTGGTCCTGTGGTTGTGGCCTCAGGAAATAACTAAGTCTTAGGCCTGAATCCATCTCATGTTTTTTGAAGTGTACCCCTAAGGGGAATTTTGCTTATGAAACAAGAGTATGTTGAGATAAGAATAAAGAAATGAAAACACAGTAGCCAAAATTAAATCTGCATTGTGAATAGCAAGTATTAGAATTGACACTGCAGAAAACGGAATCCATGCCACAGAGGACAAACTTGAGTAAATGAAAAAAAAAAAAAAAAAGGAAAGATTAAAAAACTATGGAAGACAGACATAGAAATAATCTATGAATAACAGATGTTCCTAAAGAAAAAAAAAACAGAGCAGTTTAATCAATCAAAAGTATAAGAAAAATTTCCAGTTCTGAAAAAAAATACCTGAGACTGGAGACTGAGAAGGTTCAACAGAGATCATCAACACCAAGACATGTCCTGGCAAATGTTTCTAAATTTCAAGGATAAAGATATAATCCTACAAGCATACAAGCAGAAAAAAATAGGTTATTTCAAAGGAACTAAAATCAGATTGACCTCAGATTTCTCCTCTGCAATAATAAAATGCCAGAAGACAATGAAGTAATGACTTACAGAGAGTTGAAAGGGAAAAGTTATGACCTAAGAATTTTATACCTCATTCTAGTTTTTCATGTACAAAGGTCATGCTTATGCTTAGGTCTGCAAAGGCTTATAAAATTTCACCATCCTGGTAGTATCTTTTTTTAAATAAATTGTTCAAAAGTACATCCTAGACCATCAAAAGAGAATTTAAAAAAAGAGATCAAGAATATTGAGGTAGGAAAGAACTGGTGAAATACACTGACATCAATTTAATATTGAGAAATAACTGAATAATCCCACTAAAGGAAAAAGGGTTAACATTGAAGAATAAATAAGTATATAAACAATATAAAAGAAAAAATACTTTAGAAAGTTAAAGGTAAGATTTATAACCGCAGGCTAAATTAATGTGAACTCAAAAGAGGTAATGGGAGAAGCAAAGATTCTAAATTCTGTCTTTCCTAAAAGGATATTTAAAAACCTCTATTTTTAATAATTATCTAATAAATATAAATTTTGGAATATTTTGAAAAACCATACAATAACCAAGAATAGATGTTTATTACAGTCCAAATCACTAAAGAAGATAATAACAGGCACAGGCTATTGATATTAATAGTACTTTATGCAGGCATCATGTTCAACCCTAAGAACATGAAGCAGGTCTAATTACCCCTATTTTACAGTTAAGGAAACCAAGGCTCAGCAAAGTTAATTAGTGAATGGCAGAAGCAGAATTCAAACCCAGGTCTTTCCAGCTCCGTAATTCTTTCTTCTATATTTCACAACCTCCTCAAACAAAACAATCCATATGGCAGAAGAATAAAAACCCACAAGGAAAGAATAAAAAGTGTAAAATAAGATGACAGAAATCATTCCAAAAGTAATAATGTAAGAAATGTAAAGTTTAAACTGTCTCATCAAAAGGAAGTGACTTACTAGATATTAGATGCTATTATAGAATTATTAAATACTAATGTTTTTATGAGTGATAAGGGTATGGCAGTTACATGTTTTAAAAAGTCTATCTTTTAAAAAATATAAATGCAAATATTTATGTCTGAATTGACGTATCTAGGATTACCTTTGAAACGATCCACCGGATCTGGGGAGGGGAAGAGTGAATGCATGTGTGCTGGGGAGAGGGATGGGAAGAGGAAGCAGAAATGAAACAAGATTGGTCATGAGTTGATAATCCTTGATGCTGGGTTAGGGGAATATGGTGGTTCATTATATTCTTTCCACTCTGGTATGTGTTTGAAATGTTTGACTATAAAAACTTTAAGAATCAGGTTGTATTTTTAAAAAAGTAAACAAACAACTATTTACTGCTTTAAAGAGAAACCCAAACCAAACAGATAAGTATAGAAAAGTATAAAGAAAGCAAGTGTTTGTAACATTGATGCCAAAAATAAAATGTAAGGCAAAAACAGTAAGCTGATTAAAAAGGTCATTTTATTTGGACGAAGATACAATTATTATTGAGTACACATACTAATAATAATCACTATCATTTACTGAGTTCTTACTGCATACCAGGCAAATACTAAGCACTATTAATCATCTTCGATACTTCTAAACAACTTTGTGAGGTATTATCAACAATTAACAAATGAGGAAATTAAGCCAATATGGGTATGTCAATCTTTTTAAGCATTGTATCCCCGGCCCCTAGCAAAATGCTGGTCACACAGTATGGTTCTCAATACATACTTGCTGAATACATGAAAAAGTCTAATATACTGCCTAAAGCTAATAAGTAGAGCCCAAATTCAAACTCAGATATAATTCTAAAACTCCTACTCTTTACCATATAAAAATCTTTTAATAATAATATTTCATAGTAAGAGTACAGATGTTTATTTCCTTCTGTGTATGTTTATTTTTCAGATTTTCTATAATTTGCATGTGTTATTTTTTAAAACAAAAATATCGTTAAAAATAGTAAATGCATAATACTACTGAACATTTAATCACAGACTAAAGTAACCATAAAACACAAAAGCAGATGCTTTGGAGACTATAATGTAAAATAAATCGAAACATAATGGATGGGGAAATTTTAGCACACTAATATCAACTAGCATAATGAACAAAATTAGGACAAAGCATTTGAAATAATTTATATTAGAATGGGTAGATATTGAATTTTATAATGTAAAAAGAATATAGGTTCTTTTCAAGTATCTATGAAAAGTTACAAAAATTGACCATGTTCTAGGCCATAAAGTAAATTAAAAAATGTTTAAAAGCAGGAATCATACAGATAATGTTTTCTGATTATAATAAAAAATTGAATAAGGAAATAAACTAAAGCACTCAAATTAATAGTCTTCTAAATAACTACTGGGTCAAGGAAATAACAACTATCATTTACTCATTGCCTATTTTGTTCAAGCTACAGTGCTAGCTCTGTTACACATATTCTCCCATTTAGTCCCAATTAATCATTAAAAACCATGAGGTATGTTATAATGTAGAGAAAAAGTTAGGCTGAGAATTAATAACTGGTCCAAGATTACAGAATTATTAAGTTTGCAGATGAGACAATTGAACCCAAGTCCGAATCTAAAGCTCCTACTACTTACACAGAAACGCTGTTTTGTTACTGTTAGAAGTCATGTATAGACATCTAGCTATGCCCATTTTTCTCTACCCATAAAATTTTATAATAAAAGTGGAGAAAACTAGAGTTCTTCCTTAGCACAACATGTTCTGAAAGTAGCCATTTGTTAAATAACATTATTCTAAGAAGGTTTATTTTTCTAACATACCATAGATCAGATATAATATTTTGAATTATATAATCTCCTAAAATGGATTCCTTTAAATATATTCATTTTCAATAGGGCAATGAAAAAAGGAAGAAAACATAAAATTAGATAAAGTAGAGAATATAAGGTAAACATGATTTGTCACTAAATTTGTTTCTAAAAACTGGTATGACCTTGGAAAAGTCATTTTTTTCCTGGTATTTATCTGCAATCCATAAGAGTTCTACGGAATTTTGGCCTGCACGGATTTGAAAGTCTACCACCAACTGTGGGCAAGCCCCTAAGCCTGAGTTGTGGTTTCTTCATCCATAACTCTCCCAGTTATGAGAGCTCTCTCAGCTTGAAAATTTTATAATCCTTTATAAAACTTTAAGGATTGAAGTTTTAGGCTAAGGTTATTTAAAATTTTGTGGGGTTTTACACCTCAGGAAATTACTGATTCTATATTTAAAGCTGTTTTTATGTTATTTCTAAATATAATTTCTTCTCTCTCTTCTGCATTCAAAAGTTTTTTCTATATCTAGCAGTGGTACATTTGTTTCCTAGTGTAAACAAAGACAATGTCAAAGAACTGATTGTACAGATGTTGTTACCTAAAAGAAAAATAATAAAAACAGAATGAAATATTGCTTTCTTGTGCAGATTAGGGAATTTAAAGCAATTTTATAATTTCCACAACCCAATCTTACTATTTTTATTTTACTAGTAGAGAAAACTAATAGTGTTAACTTTTTTTTTTTTTTTAAGAGACAGAGCTTGTTCTGTCACTCAGGCTAGAGTACAGTGGTGTGATCATAGTTCACCGCAGCCTCCAACTCCTGGGCCCAAGTGATCCTCCCACCTCAGGCTCTGAAGTAGCTGAGACTACAGGTGTGCCACCATACCCAGATAATTATTTAATTTTTTTGTGAAGATGGGGTCTTGCTATGTTGCCCAGGCTGGTCTTGAACTCCTAGCCTCAAGCTATCCTGCCTTGGACTCCCAAAGTGCTGGGATTACAGGTGTGAGGCACTGTTCCTGGCTGTTAACTTTTAAATAAAAACTTCTGTATCTACTCCTAATCCTATTCCTGCCTCCCCAATACCTCTTAGTACATGATAAGAGTTTGTACTATTTCCCAAACCTGCCTGATGATCAGAATCACCTAAGATTCCTGTTAAAGACATAGTACCTGGCCCTACCCCAGACTGAAACTGAATTAGAATTTCCAGAAATCCCATGCTTCAGTATTTCATTTTTTAAATGAGTACCTTAGAGGTCTCCTGTGATTAGGCAAGTCTGGGAAATCACAGTGTAGTAAAAAGATCATGAGCTTTGGAGTTTGATGTACCAAGTTTCAAAATCTGGCTTTGCCCTTTATTACAGGTGTGACTTCGGGCAAGTGATCTAACATGAACCTCAGTTTTTTAATCTATAAGATTCAGATACTAGCTATACCAAAGGTTGTGGTACTGTGCAGTATGCCCAGCCACACTGGGTGCTCCATAAGTATCAGCTTCTCTTTCCTCATGCTCATTTTGCTAGGGGAAATGGCAAATACTAATATTTGGGGGGATTTTGAGGAGTTCCTAGTCCTAATGAGTCCACTTCTATTTCTAGGGCTAAAAATCTGAGTTCTTGATAATCCTTTAATACATTACTTGGGTTGACTAAGTCAGGAGTCTCAGGAACAAGTCTAATGATTTATTCTGGTTTCCAGAGGCTTAATGAAGCCCTCCTATCCAAAACATATACACCATTATGCTTGGTGCTTGGTGCTTATGCTTCGAAGTCCAAGCTTTTATATGTTGTGACTATGGCAAAATCACCTGAACCTGTTTTCTCATTTGTAAAAAAAAAAAAAAAAAAAGTGATGTTTAAATGTCTACTGAACTGAACCTAATATATATTATTGATAACATAACTGTTAATTAACAATCACTTAAAATAATTAAACTTATACAGTCTTACAAACATCCTTATGTACAAAAAGACAGAATTAATAGCTTTTAAGTAAATGAAACAAGACAGACTTCCTCAAATACACAATAAATCAGAACCTGTTTAACAGACTTCCTGTTTATGTAGTATCAACTATATCTCAAAACAAAGTGTTCTAGACACGTTTTAAGGTGAATTTACTTAGGAAGAAACAATCCAAATTACTCACTCTAATATATACATATATATTTAAAAGTCACCCTAGATATAAATATAATCTAACAGTAAAGCCACCAAGACTTATTTCCGAAAAGATGACCACAAATGTACTTTCTAATTAGAGCTCCACGATTAATTCCAGCTGTGTATTTATTAAGCATAAATAGTATTAATAGGAACATTTTACTAAAAATAGTTTTAACTGTTCACATAAACTATAAAATAATTTAGAGAAATCTAAAGAAATTTTAAAAAACTAAAAATCTGGGAACATCAAGACAAAAGGAAAAGTTATCCTCAATTCTTAAAAAATAATAAGGAAAAAGAAACCTCAAATCCTACTGAAAGTAATTTAAATTACATTAAAGAACCAAAGCTTTTCTCTCATATTTTTTCAAATTATTCTTTAATATAATTCAGTAATTTTCTTCATTTAGGTCCTGTCCTTTCCTTGTTATGTTTATTTCCAGACATTCAATATTCTTATTGCTATTTTTTTTTTTTTTTTTTTTTTGGAGACAGAGTCTTGCTTTGTTGCCTGGGCTAGAGTGCTGTGGTGTCAGCCTAGCTCACAGCAACCTCAAACTCCTGGGCTCAAGCGATCCTTCTGCCTCGGCCTCTGAACTGGGACTACAGGCACGCACCACCACGGCCGGCTAATTTTTTCTATATATTTTTAGTTGTCCAACTAATTTCTTTATATTTTAGTAGAGACGGGGGTCTCACTCTTGCTCAGGCTGGTTTCAAACTCCTGACCGTGAGCTATCCTCCCGCCTTGGCCTCCCAGAGTGCTAGGATTACAGGCGTGAGCCACTGCGCCCGGCCTTTATTGCTACTTTGAATGAGATTTTTTTCCATTATAACTTCTAATTGGTTATGGCTGATCAGTAAGAAAGCTATTTATTGATTTCTGAATATATTTTGTTTACCACTTTACTGGACTATCATTCGGTCTAACAAATCTCTTTAGTCTATTTCCTTAGATTATTTAAGTAGATGATTATATCATATGAATAGTAATATTTTATCCTTCCCTTGAATACTCTTTGATTTTCTTATCTAATTGCATTAGCAAGTTCTTTTAGAATTTAAAATAGAAGTGAAAATACCAGTCATAGTTTTAATGAGAATGCCTATAATATGTCCCCATCAAGCATGATGCTGGCTATTGGCTTGAGATGCGTTTTTAATATTAAGGACACACCCTTCTATTCCTATTAGGAATAAATTTTTAATAGAGAATAGACATTTAATTTTATACACTATTTTTTATTTTTTTCATACTTTGTATTTAGAAATGACATAGGGCCACAGGAAGTTGCAATAATAATACTGATAGGTCCCATACACCCTTCACCCAGTTTACCCCAGTGGTAACATCTTCCATAACTTCCTGTCAAAGCCAGGAGATTGATACTGGTACAATGTACAGATTTTACTTAGATTTCACTGGTTTTATAGGCATTCATTTGTGTGTGTGTGTGTGTGTGTGTGTGTTCTATGCCATTTTATCACATTATGTAGGTCCCTACGTCCACCACCATAGTGAAGATACTAAACAGTTTATCACCATCAGGATCCCTCATGTTGCCCCTTTATGAACACACCTCCCTTTTCCTAATCCCTGACAACCACTAATTTCTTCTCCATTTCTATAATTCTATCATTTTGAGAATGTTATATAAATTAAATCATACAGCATGTAACCTTTTTTCACTCAGCATAATTCCCCAGATATTCATCCAAGTTGCGTATATTGACAATTTATTCCTTTTTAGTTACTGAGTAGAAGTATTCCATGATGTGGACGCACCACGGATTGTTTAAACATTTACCCATTGAAGGACATTTGGTTTCTAAGTTTGGGATATTACAAATAAAGCTGCTATGAACGCTTGTGCACAGACTTTTATGTGGACATAAGTTTTCATTTCTCTGGGGTAAATGCCCAGGAGTACGACTGCTAGATCATATGTTTAGTGTATTCAGAAATGGCCAAACTATTTTCCTGAGGGGCCGTATCATTTCACAACTTCACCAGCAATGTATGAGAGATCATTTGTCTGCATCCTCACCAACATTTGGTCTTGCCACTATTTTTTATTTTGGCTGTTCTAATAGGTGGGTAGTGGTAACTCATCATGGTTTTAATTCTCACTTCCCTGATAACCATGTTGAACATCTTTTCACATCTTTATTTGATATGAATATATTCTCTACGGTGAAGTGTCTATTCTTTTGTCCATTTTCTAATTGGATTGTCTTTGTTACTGTTGAGTTTTGAGAGTTATATATTATAGATACAAGTCGTGTCTCAGATAACTAAGTTTACAAATATTCTCACTCAGGCTGTAGCTTGTCTTTTCATCCCTTTCACAGGGTCTTTTTCACAGAGAAAAAATTTTGAATTTTGATGAAGTCCAATTTATTTATTTTTTCCCTTTTATGGAGTGTTTTTGGTATCAGGTCTAAGAATTCTTCACTTAGCCCACAGTCCCAAAGATTTTCTCCTATGTCTAAATTCTAAAAGTTTTCTAGTTGCACATTTTACATTTAAATCCACCACCCATTTTAAATTAATTTTTGTATAAAGTGTGAGGTTTGGGTTGAGGTTCATTGTTTGACCCATAGATGTGCAAGTGCTCCATGCACCATTGTTGAAAAAGCTATCTATCCATCCTCTATCAAATTGCTTTTGTAACTTTCACAAAAATCAGTTGGCTGTACTTGTGTGGGTCTCTTTCTGGGTTCTCTATTTTGTTCCATTGATCTATGTGTTTACTCCTTTGCCAATACTACAGTATTTTGATTACTGAAGCTATATAGTATCTTAAAATCAGGTGGAATAATTCCTCGCATTTTATTTTTATTTTGTTCTAGCTGTTTTAGTTCCTTTGCCTTTCCATATAACTTTTACAATAAGCTTGTGTTAAACCTATAGATGAATTTGGGGAGAACTAACATCTTTATTATGTTGAGTCTTCCAATCTATGAACATGATACATCTCTCCTCTTAGATCTTAATTTTTGTTGGCATTTTTTTTCAGCATATAAATCCTATATGTGTTTTGTTAGATTTATACCCAAGTATTTTTGAGCAATTATATAATAATTTGTACTGTTTGTTTCCACAAATTTATTGCTAGTATATATACAATTTATTCTTGTATGCTGATCTTGTATCTTACAACCTTGCTGAACTCATTAGTTCCAATTATTTGTAGATTTCATGGGATTTTCATTGGTGACCACATATCACCTGCAGAGGGACAGTTTTATTTCTTCCTTTTTAAATCTGTATGCCTTTATTTCTCTTTCTTATCTATTATACTGGCAAGAACTTCCAGGACTACGTTGAATAGCAGTGGTGAGAGTGGACATCTTTGCCTTGTTCCTGATCTTAAGAAGAAACCATTGTCTTTCACCATTAAGTATGGATGTTAGCTGCAGGTTTTCTGTAAATGTTCTTTGTTGAGTTGAGAAAGTTCCCCTCTAGTCTTACTTTGCTGAGTTTTTATTATGAATGTTTAATTTAGAAAAATGCAATTTCTACATTAATGTGATTTTTCGTCTTTATCCTTTTAATATGTTGGACTACCTTGAATGATTTTTGAATAATGAAACAGCTTTACATGGAATAAACTCAACTTGGTCAGGGTATATAATTCTTCTTATCTGCTGCTAGATTTGTTTTGCTAATATTTTGTTGAGGATTCTGTGTCTATGTTCTTGAGGGATATTGGCCTGTAGTTTTCTGTACTATGTTTGGGTTTTAGTATCAGGGTAATACTGGCCTCATAAAATGAGCTGTGAAGGGTTCCCTCTCCCTTTATTTTCTGGAAGAGACCATGCAGAATTCATAGTATTATTTATTTCTGATGTTCCACGTTTCCTTCTTTTATCATTTCCTTTCTGCTTGAAGAACTACCTTTAGCCGTTCTTTCAGGGTCTGCTACTGACAAATTCTCTCAGTTTTCCTGCATCTGAGACTGCCTTGATGCCACCTTCATTTTGAAGGATAATTTCACTGGGCATGTAGTTCTGGGTTGACAGTTCTTTAGCCACTTGTAAAATGGTGTGCCATATCCTTCTGGCTTCCATAGATTCTGATGGGAAATCTGCTGTCATGTGAATTGCTCCCTATAGGTAATAGTTCATTTCTCTCCAGCTGCTTTAAAGATTCTTTGTCATTAATTTTCAAAAATTTTTTAACGATTTTTAATTGTCATAAGATACACATAAAATTCACTGAACTATTAAGCATACAGTTCAGTAGTGTTGAGTATATTTACATTTTTTGCAACGAACCTTCAAAATTTTGTCTCACAAAATTAAAACTCTATGCCTATTAAACAGTAACTCCCCACTTTCAAAACTTTTATTTTGATTTGTTTGGGAGTGGATGACTTTGGGTTTATCTCATTTGGGATTAAGTCAGCTTCTTGAACCTGTACGATTATGTCTTCTGCAAAATTTCAGGAAATTCCAGCCATTATTTCTTCAGATCTACTTTCTTTCTCCTCTTTCTGGGACTCTGATAAGATAAATGTTAACTCTTGTTAATGTTTCTCAAGCCCTGTTCGTTTTTTTCCCAGTCTATTTTTTCTCTGTTGTTCATATTGGGTCACTTCTATTCCATCTTCAATGATTAGTCTTTCCTGTCATCTCCATTCTTCTTTAGCCTATGTAGTAGGTATTTCAGTTATTATGTCTTTTAGTTCTAAAATTTCTATTTGGTTCTTCTTTATAACTTGCTTTCCTGAGATTAATTTTTCATTTGTTTCAAGTGTGTTTGTCATTTCTCACTGAAACATTTTTAAAATGGCTATTTTAAAATTCTAGTCAGATAATTCCAACATCTGAATTATCACAGCTTTGGTGTCGTGTTGATTGTCTTTTCTCATTTATGTTGTGAGTATTCTGGTATACTCCTGGTATAAGTGATTTTTTACTAATAGACATTTTGGAGATTATAAGACTCTGGATACTATTAAATATTCTTTTTTAGCAGGTAGTCCTCTTGTTGAGGTGTAGTGTGAGGGCAAGCTGAGTGTGTATGTTCAGCTTCCTTCTGGGCCCCACCAATACCACCCAGGCAAAAGTAGATCAATGACTCACACTGTTTTGTTGCAGATAGGTAGGATGGAAGTTCAGCTCCACTCTCAGTCCCAGCAAAAGTAGGGCACCGACCAGCCTCATTGCTTCTGAGTAGGGGTGTAAGCTCAAGCTAGGCCCCTGCTGGGCCCACTGATGACAGGGAGGGGGAAAGCAGAGGGCTGACTCATACTTCTTTATTGCTGCACCATAGAGCCAAAAGCTCAGCTCCCCCAAAGAAGCCAGCTAACGACAGGGGAGTAGAAAGGGGGAAGCAGAGTGCCAACTAGCCCTGACACCCATTACTTTCCAGATGAAGATGAAGGCTCAGTTCTCCAATGGGCCCCACTGACATCAGTGGAGGTAAGCAGTGTTGAGAATCCCACCTCCAAAATCTTGCTCTGCCTTGTTGATGTCAGGTGAAGGTAGAGGCTTAGTGTGGATTAGCTCTGCCTCACACACCTTGTTGAGTCTCATTGCTTCTGGGTTGGGGTGGAGGCTCAACTTGCTGCTAGATTTCACCGACACCACCCCGGTGAGAGCACACCCTCCTTCTGCACAGAGTGCAATAAGGAAAGATCAGCTCCCTGAATGGTCTGCCAAAACCACCCAGCAGGGGGAACCAAAGTGCTGCCTGCTTTTGCTAGGCAGGGAATGGGCAATTAGGTCCCTAATCTCCCCAGCCAACACTACTGGGTTGGGGAGTCAGAGCACTGCTATTGGCTTCTTTGGGGTGGGGTTGGGTTTTCCTGTTGGTGTTTGGCCAGAGTAGGGGGGGTATTGCCAAAAAGGTTTAGTCTTGTTTGGCTACTCATTTGCCAGTTATCTGGTTAAAGAGAACAAGCTTTTCTTGGAGCTCTTTTTGTCTGTGCCTGTTGGTGGTTTCAATTTGGAGGCTTTTATAGCATCCTGCCTAGGACATATGGGAGGCAATAGGAAAACCCAGGGAACTCACTACTTGTGTTATTCTTTGAGTCTCAAGGTCTGCAGGCAGTCTGTCTTCTTTTTCCACCTTTAGAGTGTTCCTGTGCTTGTTTGTTGTGTATGTGTAAGGTGTTTTAGTCATAAGGGAGGACCTAGGAAGAATACGGTTCCCTCATCTTGGTAGAACCAGAAATATCCACCAAGTGATTAATTTTTATGGTGAAAATAACATCTAGTTTTCCACATTATGGTTAAAAATTCACTATGGAGGCCGGGCGCGGTGGCTCACGCCTGTAATCCTAGCACTCTCGGAGGCCGAGGCGGGCGGATTGTTTGAGCTCAGGAGTTCGAGACCAGCCTGAGCAAGAGCAAAACCCCGTCTCTACCAAAAATAGAAAGAAATTAATTGGACAACTAAAAATATATATAGAAAAATTAGCCGGGCATGGTGGCACATGCCTGTAGTCCCAGCTACTCGGGAGGCTGAGGCAGGAGGATCGCTTGAGCCCTGGAGTTTGAGGTTGCTGTGAGCTAGGCTGATGCCACGGCACTCACTCTAACCCGGGCAAAAGAGACTCTGTCTCAAAAAAAAAAAAAAAATTCACTATGGAAAACTGCTCTAAGCTTATAGATCATAATTTCCCCCTAAAAATCCAATTACATCTATTTATATTATTCCTTACTAATTTAGCTTGTTTCATGCTATTAAACTGCCTGTCCACCCCAGTACTTAGACTGTAATATTTCAAAAGGAAAGAATTCCATTTAATTCATTTTAACCTAGTACTATACTATACATACTCAAAAGAGCCAGGAGGAAAAGATTACTTTAAAAGTCATTTATCAGTTCTTCTATTAATCCAAGGCAAATCTTATTTTTTTAACTTGCCTAAGATATTTCCCTGAGTAACCCCCCTTATTGATATTGGCATGTATTGTGATAATTATTCCTCTTGAATTATACTAATAGCCACCAAGAACTTTGTGGAAAGGAGACAAATAGGGTTTTGTTTTTATTTCTTCAAATAAAACACCTGTATACTCCACTTTATTTGAGATGGGGTCTTTAAAAGAATTCATTTATCTGTTGACATTTAATTTCAGAGATTCTAGACCTTCTGTTTTGATTAACCTTCAATTAATTCCTGTACTTTTGCTTTAAATAAGAAACTACAGAATAGCATAACAAGACTGAGGAGACTCTAAGGAAAAACATCACTGCCTCAATCTTTGCTTTCTTTCTGTAACCTTCTATAACTAATATTTAACTACGTATTGTGTTCCTCTAGGAATTCTGCTCTGAGAGAAGGGGTGCCCCAGGTGAGGAGGTATCCAAAGGCACTTTCATAGAACCTAGGACTTTATTAACCCAGTAGGAAAACCACTGTTCTAGGAAAAGCTTTGTATTTATCACATTTAAAAATAAAGAAAATCTTTTAGAAGCACATATTGAAACTAAGTTTTCTGAGAAGTACATATATAACATAAATAAGGAACTTCTGTATCAACATTAGAGCAAAACTCCATTTAAGTCCCCAAATCAATAACAAAATAAGCTCAAGAATTATCTATACAGACAATAAGCACATGAAAGATCCTTAAGATCACTAGTCTTTAGGGAAATGCAAATCAAAACCACAATGAGATACCATGTCAAACCTACCAGGATGGCCATAGTATAAAAGACAATACATGTTGACAAAGATGTAGAGAAACTGGAACTCTTATACACTGCTGGTGGGAATGTAAAATAGTGCAGACCAGTTGGTAAACAGTTTGGTAGTTCCTCAAAATGTTAAGTGTAGACTTACCATGACTCAGCAATTCCACTCCTAGGTATATATCCAAGAGAATTGAAAACATATGTCCATATAAAGACTTAATATATAATAAATGTTCATAGCAGCATTATTCATAATAGCCAAAAAGCACAAACAACCCATATGTCCATCAACTGATAAATGGATAAACAAATGTGGTATACCCATACAGTGGAATATTATTCAGCCATAAAAAAGAATGAAGTATTGATACATGCTATAGCATGGATGAACCATGAAAATATAAAGTGAAAAAAGCCAGACGCAAAGGCCACATGCTGTAGAATTCCATTAACATTAAATGTCCAGAATAGGCAAATCTAGAGACAGAAAGTAGATTAGTGGTTGCCAGGGGAAGGAGGGAATTGGGAGTGACTGCTAATGAGTATAGAATTTCTTTTTGGGGTGATGAAAATGTTCTAGAATTAGATAGTGGTGATGGTTGCACAACTTTGTGAATATATTGAAAAGTGAATTGTATGCTTTACAAGGGTGAATTTTATGGTATGTAAATAGCTCAATTTTAAAAAAGAATTAGGGCTGTTTAACCTAATAGTTTAAAAGTCTAAAGAAAAAACCCAATGATTGTATAACTTTTCTTTTAAATTTCCTTTTCTTATACTATGGCGAGATAATTAACTTTTTTGGGTTGAGCCAGATCCTGTTTTCTGGCACTTTGAGGAAGTGTCAAATAGATTGAGGATGCAAATATAAAGAGGTAATGATTAATAAGCTATAGTCAAAGAACAGAGCACATTCAATCTAGGGGCTTCTGTAAGGACAGCTGTTAAGTAATGTTTAGGCAGCCCTCCTTTTCAAATACTGTACTTTTTGTTTCAAATATAAAAGTTTCATTTGCAAGACAGCTGTCTAAAAATCTCAAATCATTTTCCTATACAATGTTATAAATGCTGTTTCTCAGGCCAGCCCACAAAAGTCTATTTAACCCATTCTGTATCTGGAAAGTACTAACGATTTTACTAATTTTTGTAACTGTGCCTATTGACCGAACATTGCCACTATTATGAACAGCACTCCTAGTTCATGCCAGGATCACATCTTCTCTGTAGGCCCCTTTGGTGAGAGGAGAGCTTCATTTAACACTAAATGTGGGGTGTATATACATACACACATATACATATGTATGAAGGCACCTCTCTCTCTAGGTCACTATCCTCTACATTCCCACAAAAATAGCTACTCATGAAAACCACCTGGATTCTTTCACCCCTGTAGCAGATTTCATCTAGACTGAGTTACTCACTTAGATGTTCTCAATTCAAGCTGGGCAGTCTAATGAAAAGTCAAAGGAATTGCAATCTGGGAGACTTAGGTTTGAATCCTGGCTCCTTCAAGCTACTTACTAGCTGTGCAACCATGAGTATGTTACTTAACCTCTCTAGGCTTCAGCTTCCTCAACTGTAAGCTGAGGATAATTATGTCTACCTTACTCAAGTTGACATACACAGTGTCTAGTCAAAGGGGGCATTCAGTAAATGTGAGTTTCCTTCCATCTTCACTTGGAAAAGAAAAAGCAGAGATCTTTACATACCACAGTCCCATCCCCAACCATTTGTTTGTAGGCAGGACTGTTCTGAATTTGTTTTTGTAAACTAAGGACTGACCGTATTTTCCAGACTTATAAATTAAGGCTAAGGCAAGGCTGTACATTAGTTTAGTTTGGATTTGAGTACTCTGACACAGTACATAAGGAGTTGAAATTAGCAGAAGGTAGAGACAAAGTAATATTTGAAATTATACGCATTGTGGCTCTTTCAGGATTTGTACTTAAGATAGTTTTGATAAAAATTAAAAAGTTATATTAACACATTGTGGATAGCAAAATAAATTTTCATGAAATGAAATGTGCTGCACACCCTAGCTCTGACTTTGTCAGCATATAACCCGGGGCAGGCCTGCCTGAGTAAGTCTCAATTTTCTTTTCTTTTCTAAATTTTTTTTGTAGAGACAGGGTCTCACTATGTTGCCCAGGCTGGTCTTGAACTCCTGGCCTCAAGTGATCCTCCTGCCTTGGCTTCACAAAACACTAGGATTACATAAGTGAGCCACCACGCACAGCCTTTTTTTTTTTTTTTTGAGACAGGGTTCTACTCTGTCGCCTAGGCTGGAGTGTGGTGGGACAATCATAGCTCACTGCAGCCTCAAACTCCTGGCCTCAAGCTATCTTCCCACCTCAGCCTCCCAAAGTGCTGGGATTACAGGCATGAACCACCTTTCCTGGCCTCAATTTCCTTATATAAATAGAATAGAACTAAATTGTTCTCAGCTCTAAAATTCTACACTAAAAAATTTTAAAAACGCTTTCACGTTCCAAGATGTATCAATCCATTTTTC
Source organism: Propithecus coquereli (assembly GCF_000956105.1). Taxonomy (NCBI): domain Eukaryota; kingdom Metazoa; phylum Chordata; class Mammalia; order Primates; family Indriidae; genus Propithecus; species Propithecus coquereli. The sequence goes on from NW_012149308.1 coordinate 2,197,375, forward strand.
CAGTTTTAATTAGCACAACTAAAAAAATTACCATGTGATTTATTCATCCAATAGTATAAAAGATAATTATATATTTTTCTACCCTGAGACATTATTCTTATTGTTTGTATCTCTGTCCATAAGCTCAGCCCACAAGAGGAAGCTTATAATTACATTTTTTGATATTTAAATTTCCCCCAGTGCTTCAGTGTTATCACCTGAAGGAGAAATGTCACTGTAAAACTAGTAAAGTCATAGGAGTAGAATAGTGATTTGAGGGGTATGCCACACCTAGTAGGGTTTATCAAAATCTTCAGGGCAGGAAAGGGACAAAACAAACCTGATTAATAATTTGAAAAATAATATTAAATATATGTTCTTAGAAAAGCTTTAGCCTACTAATTTCAAAATACAAATAATAGAAGGTAGAGTTGAAAAAACACTAGTGTAGAAAAAGGGTTCAATTTGTACTAATCCTATAATCTAGAACTATACTGTCCAAGATGGTATCCAATAGCAATTGGTGACTATTAAATTTAAATTAATTAAAATTAAATAACAAATTCAGTTCCTCAGTCACACTAGCCACATTTCAACAGGCACACGTGGTTAGTGGCTACTGTACTGAACAGTGCTAATCTAGAAATTTTGTTTTTAGAGTAAATCTCTATTATTATTAATATATTATTTTCAGATAGATGCCTCTGTTAAATGTGAAGAACTGAATTAACATTCTACGTAGCTGAGGTTTTACTATAGGTTTTACAGGATTTCTAAAGTGAAGATTTCTCCTAAACCATTGCACTTGAATCTATTAATGTCAAAATGGTCTTTTGCTTTAGGCTATCATTTGACATCTGCTTTTAAAACATATCAAATGACTGAACCAAGTTTCCTATAACAAGCTTTGTGGGCCAAAGAATTAGAGCCGAGCTCGCAGAAATCTAGATGACCAGGACAGATTTGAAGATGAGATCATCATCATAGGTAAGATTGTAAAAATCAATTTATATGGTAGACAAAACATAATTACTTTTTAAGGTATGTAAAAGACTATGGATACATTGGTTAAGATGGGGAAATTCGATTTAACTTATGCTATGGTTGTAATTCTACTTTACCGATAGGCGAGAAGAATGACAAGAAATCTAAAAGTACTTTTAAATTTACACCTAAGTGTAGGAGATCCAATATTTAGGAAACCAGCACTATTTCATGAGAACAAAAAAGTACAATGTGGAAACCTGACTCTGGGTGGGGCAGTAGGCTAGCTTTCCATATTATAGTTGTCCCTTCTTTAGTTCATTCACATTCTACTTTCTAGCTGACATCTTCAAGAGGGGAAGGTAAATACGCAGAGCAGGTAATGCTAGTAATGGAGTCATTCTGTTATGGTATATCAAAACATAAAATCACCATTTATTATTAGGTAATATGCCCAGCAAATACCCCTGATTCTAGAGGTATGTGTACATGATGGGCAGAGACAATAAAAAGGGTGAGGATGCTATTTTACATTATTCAATAAGCTGTAATTTCATCAAAAAAGATGAAGTAAAAGCACTCCCAAGTTAAAAATGGCTGCATCAAAATATTATTAACCTAGCTATCTGCAAATTCTTATTATTAACCTAGTAACTGCAAATTAGAAGCAATTAATTAAAAAAGGAGAATGGGAGAGGCGGGCAGATTAACAGTAGCAATGAAGTGGCATATAATAAGAGAGTTTTTAAAACTATAAATATTAGACATAAGTTACAAAGCAAGTCAATGTAGGGGCCATTTAGTAGGGGCAATTAGCTTCATATTAAGGTAGAATAAGGTCAAGTTTCAGAAAAACGAATCAAAAGAAGTTTAATTTTTAACTTTTATTTAAATTATATTTAAATTTTAGTTCACAAGATGGAAAATGTTTGTACAATTTTGAGAGATTTCAATTCAAAATGAAACAAAAACTCAAGTTTAAATAAAAGGCTTTGATAGCGTAAATTAAATATAACAGCTCATTTCCAGACAATATTGAATCATGCTACTGTAGTTATGAGACTATCCAAAACTGTGTTCTGCAAAGCACCTTGTGTCCTTTGAGACTTCAATAGCTGGTTCATGAAAAAGGGGTTCTCATATCAAGTCTCAAAAGCTGTGGGCTATATCTGTTTTGCAGATTCATCATATACAACATCTTAAAAGTTCTAAGTTATACAGTAAAGACACTGGTTAAATCTAGTTTAACTCCACATTTCCCGAACTTATTATGCCATGCTCTCCCTTTTTTTTTTTGGTTGTTGGATGGGGGATGATTGTTGGGGCACAGATACACCTCTTTTTAACATCACATCTCCAGAGACTTCTTGGTTTGAAAAATACCATATGCCCTATTTAGAGTTCCTTAAGTACTAACACCACATAACAGACAAAATCCAAGGATTACATTTCTAGATAGGAAAACTCCATTATTTAGGGCATATTCAAATAACCAAAGCAAATGTATTTTATAGTAATGGGGAAGGAGGTGTGACATATTAATTTCTTTCCCTAAAAATGAAATTAGAACTGATTGATCCTAAAATATAAAAAGGTGTGCACGTTTTATTTTTATATGTTTTAGAAAGAAAGTTAAAATTTTACCTATTGATGCTACGTATTGACTTTAACCATTTCTTCAGGGAAACAGTACCTTCAAGAGGTTGACATACAGGAGACACTATATTTCATCGATTATAAGATACAATCAAGTCTAAGATACAGTATTATTTTATATATCATTAAAGAAAAAACCCACTGCTAATTAAACTATGACATGCCATGGATTGTGAGATGCCTTCCAATTTGAGCAATGTTAAATGAGAACAAACTTTCCTTTCTTCCATCTTCCACACATATTCTTCACAATGTTCTTTATTTATATTTTCCCTTTGGGGACAATACTGAGGAAGGAACAATACAAAAAGGACAAGATTCAAGAGATTTCTGTTCACCTTACCCTTACAATTATATTCAGATATTACAATGACTCTGTTTAAACAGATCAATCAAATAAATCATTTTTAATTGTTCTGCTGGATTCTAAAAAAATTATCCAGAGGAAAAACAAAGAACTTTCTCGGACAGTTCTTTTAGAGAGATGATTCATTACAATCATTATTTATTAAACATTTAAATCATGTACTGAACCAAGTACTTCACATATATTACCATTTCATTTAATCCTTACCACAATCCTATGAGGTAGATAATTTTTTTCATCTCTAATTTACAGATTAGGATGTTGAAGCATAGAGACATTAAATAACTTACATAAGCTTACAAAGTTATTAAGTGGCAGAGCCAGGATTCAAACACAGGTCTTTATGGTTCCAAAGCTTATGGTAACAATTTGCCATTAATCTCAATTATCCTGCAAAGTTCCTTGTAAATATTAAGGAGAAGCAAAATTGAAATGCTTATTTACTAGTAACTAATGTATTTGCTTAAAATAGGCCAAACGATAGAAAGACAAATATCACATGTTCTTACTCATATGTGGGAGAGCTAAGAAAGTTGATCTCATGGAGGTAGAAAGTAAAAAGATAGATACCAGAAGATAGGAAAGGGGGGATGAAGAGAGGTTGGTTAATGGGTATAAACATAGATAGAAGGAATAAGTTCTAATGTTCAACAGCAGAGTAGGGTGACCACAGTTAGCAACAATGTATTGTATATCTCAAAATAGCTAGAAGAGAGAACCTGATATGTTCCTAACACACAGAAATGATAAATACTCAAGGTGATGAACACCCCCAAATACCCTGACTTGATCATTACACATTTTATGCATGTAACAAAACATCACATGTACTCCACTAATATGTACAAAGATTATGTATCAATAAAAAACTTAAAAAATTTTTTGATGTGTCAAAATTTATCCTTTACAGTTTGCTTAACCTAAGAGATAACCTCCTCCTATGGGTCTGTGCATTAGGGATTAATAAATACTGGCTTTCTAATTGTACGGCTTGATAAAATTGTCAAAAAAAAATAGACCAAATGTATTAAATGATTGTTCTGTGCCACACGTATACACTTTATCCTGAATTTGTTTTATAAAATGTATATAGTATATTTGTGTTTGTTTTGTTAAATTTTGACACATTTACTTAATGATTATGATTTACAATTGTTTTTTGTTTTAATGCTTTTTGGTACTGAATTTATCAACCAGAATATCTGAGATCTGATATTTGTTCTATATTCATGATACAGGTCACCATATTAACTGCAAAAGGACACACTGATGGGGGGGAGACATCTAATGCTAGGTATTAAAGTGGAGGTGCTTGCTTTTTCTATTGTGTCAATTGGGGAATAGGGTATGTAACATATGTATTTGCATAACTGTATTCCAATGCTTTAAATTTGTTATCCACCAAGACACATAAACTGAGCACTATCACACTCATGCATTACCAAGGAGACCACCAACATGTCAGTCATTCATTATAATCTGAACCACTGGGTCTAAAGCATCCATTCTGCACTGGGTGAATTGGCCCACTCTGACCTCACCCATCATTCACAGCCTGGCAGATCACATGTCCCTGAGCATGGAACTGCAGAGCAAATCTTGTTAATTATCACAATGGTATGATTTTTTTAGTGGATGATAAATTTAAAAAAACTTTAGGACAATTCTTCTGCAATTCAGAATTCTAGATAAATGATCTGCTACATTTTTGATCATTCTATAACTTACTGAACATCGAGTCCTTGGTCAGGAGTGCACAGCCCAATTATGCCACCCTTCTTATATAAAAATAGGATACACATATTGCGATTTCCAGAAAAGTACTTAAAGAAAAGGGAAAGTCTGCCTATACTTGTTTCTTTAATTAGAAAAAAGTTTATCTCTTTATCTTGAAATTTAAATGCACCCAGGAAGTTTCACATTTTGGATCTACCTGATCAGTACAGGATCAGGCTGCCAAAATAAAGCAAACTTCCCTAGATTTTAAAAAACTGACATCCTATATCATAATCACTGAAAACAACGAAGTGTTCAGTAATGTGTCACAGTTACTTGACAGTTGACATGTAACAATACCTGTCCTCTCCTCAGATCTCCACTTGAGGGAAAGAAAAAAACCTGAAAGGTGGTAAAAATGAAACAGGAAAAGGAAACTTAATAAAACATTTTTTTCAAAATCAATGATCATATTTTAATAGAACATTTTCCCTATAGATAAAATATAAGAAACCTATGCAATATTGATGTAGTAGAAATACTATAGAATCTATGTACTATAATATATATTATACTATAGAATATTATACAAACTTTGAGGTTAAGAATGGCTGCACAATTCACTAAATTTGATCTCCAACACAAGGGTCTCTTTTTTATAATAAAATATTTATATAGTTAATATTTTTCAATGCATTATGGGTACCTGTTTAAAGGAAGTCAAGGTGGCTATTTTCATACAACACATTGTATAAAACACTGTATACATTATTGTACACAACACATTGTATTGTGACCATTTTTATATAACACATTTCTATAAAGCAAAAATGACCTCGATTTTATTATTTTAAAAATCTAAACTGTTCATATTTAAATTTAGTATCAGTTATATCTACTCAACTGCAACTGAGAAAAAAATGTCACTCTAGGTCAGGGTTATGATCCAGTAAATGCTGTCCCTGACAGCAGTAGCAAGTAATTTGTAGAACAGAAGAGCCACAATTCCTTGCTATCCATCTTCTAAACAGTGAAATATTCAAAAGCATACTATCATCTTTAAATAACTCATTAAAGCGTTCTGAATTCACCCAGACCACTTAGGAAGTTATTTTGTTTTTTATCTTGTACCAACCCTTACTTTGCTTACATAGTACTTCCTTTATAATCCTAAATTTGCTTCTTTAAACATTCAACCTAGTTCTAGCCTATCATGTTCTGACCCACGTTTGAGTTCAACCACAAGGGTTTTTTTGTTTTGAGCACCATGAAACTCGTGTGAGGTCTTAAAGCAGGAAGGTCGGTGTAAAGGAATAATCGAAAAAACTGCCTGTGTTTTTAGTAAGGCACTCAGGTCTTTTAAAATTGTTCTCTTTCCAGTGTAAGATTAAAATGTTAAAAAAGAGATAAGATTCATAATCATCCTATTCCTGACCTTCATGATTCATTCAACAGACATTTATTGAGTCCATAATATGTAAGTGCCAGGCACTGTGTTGAATGCTGCGGATTTAGAGAGAGAGAGGAAAAAAAGTATGTGCTTTCCAGAGTTCACAGTCTACTAGGGATGAGACCGTAAATGTAAAATTCCTATACGGACCAACTCTGAAATCCTTCAGCCTGGAGAAAAAAATTTTGATGTATTTACTCAAGTAAATGACTTTTTAAAATAAAAATATGTTACGCTGGTAAAACATAATTATTATCTGATAGGGGTCTACTGGGCAAGAAATAGCACAATAGTAAGTATCTGTATTAGACCTCTGAATGGAACTTGTCAACCCTTTTCTCATTGGCTTCAATATTGCCAAATTGTATTCAGAAGTAATTTACTTGAAACAGCTGAACAACCAAAGGAAAGGGCCTATCTAAAGGCAATTTGTTAAAATCTAGTTTTAATAAATCTAGGCAACACTGGCTCTGTTTGACATACCTTATGCCAGAATAGCAAGAAAATTCTTTGAAAATGGCAAATTGTGGAAACCTATCTGCCAAGTTCTAGACAACATGATAGCAACTGAAATAACACGGCTTTACCAAATGAGACCTCTTATAATACTCTATTTGTTTCTGAAAAATACATGATCTCTAACTACTGGCTTATTTATTCATACTCTGAATTTTTCCACAAAAGATTTGAAGCAGCTACCGTAATATAAAGCAAAGCACATAAATTGTATCCACCTGGCTTTGAATTATGGCTCTGCCATTTACTATTTATAATCTTTGTGCCCTTAACTTCTGAGATTTGGTTTCCTAATCTGTAACAATGGGGACCATAACCCTACCCTGCTGGGTCATAGGAAGGGTAAAATGAAACAGCATGTGGTACAGGACCTGACACATAGTAGGTGCTAAATAAATACCAGTTTTGTGCCTTCGTTATCCAAATGTATTCTATATAGAAAAAGGATAAGGTGGAATTTTAAATGATATTTTTTCCTACATATTGATACATGCCACGCAGAAAAGTGGACCGATCCTTAGTTGCAATTGTTAATGTTTGTATCTAAAAATCAGGCTCAAAGCAAATTAAATTTCTTTCCACAAGTTCAGCACTTTGAGAACATTTTATTAACCTTTTAGCTATATTATTTAATGCAAAAAAATCTCTGAAGGAAAAAAAATGAAAAGAGCCCCGTTGCATACTGTTTTTCACACTATCCAACCAGAGGATGATTAAACATTCTAAATTTGACTTCCTTATAAAAGATTTATAGTATTAGACGGGATAACAATTTAAAATAAAATTCTTGTGGTTCTGCCAGTCTCAAAAACATGATTTTCTTTTTCTTTCTCCCTTTCTTTAACATATAGCAATGTCTTTTCTATTGAAGAACAGCATTTAATTTCGGTTTTACAAGTATGATCCAAGTCGCAAAATACTAAGCACCAATCGTAAGCACTATTACACCCCTGCTTGTGTTAAGAAGAACAAGTAAACATTTTTATACAACAGTGGAGGTGACTGGGAAAAAATTGAAAAGCGATTTGAACTGATCCCCCTCCCCCTCCATTATACCCGAGAATGCAAGTGTCCCGCATCTCAGATCAAACCGAGCCTCGGCTTTACTGACGTAACCAGTAACCCTATCCACCTCGCACACTGCGGAGGCCGGCAGGGCAGCGGCTGCCGCCAAGTACACCACTCATCAGAGCCTGCCCCATTCCACCCCCGCGTTTCAGTCATGCTTTCCAGAAATGGGGTCACTCACTCAGTAACTATTACACACACGCAGCCCATCATCCTGTAACCCCCCAAAGTCCGCTGCGGGGATAGAAGACAGCAAAAAGTCAAGAAGGAAGAATCACAGACGCGCCACCATCAGGAATTGATTTTCCACTCCGGAGAGGAGCGCTGATACCCTGGAATAGGTCTTGTCTGGATTATTTTCGCAGACCCCGAGTCGGTTCTGGGACAGGGGCGGCTGCGAAAAGCTCGGTGCAGTGATGTGTCCGGGGAAATTCTGTTTTGCCCTGTTTGGGTGTATTGTTTGGGTTTTGGGCACTCGGGTGGGTGTCTCAGGGACGGTCACCACCAGATCCTGGGCGAGAAAAACCAGAAAGCCCTTTACGGCAGCGGCTGATCTCCTTGAATATCACCCTCTCACCTCCATGGACAGGAAACTCAAGTTAAACTCGCAGGGACGGGTCCTCGAGCTCAGCGACCTCAGGAACGAGAGGGTAGGGGGTGAGGGACCTCAGGCTTCCACTTTCTCCTTTGCAGCAGCAGAAACGGCTGCGGCAGGCAGATGAGGGGAGGCAAAACCCTCAGCTGTCCTGCACCCCTTACCCAAAACCCCCACAGGTCACCACCCCTGCCTCCGCGCGCCTATATCCCCGCAGCAACCCCCTCCCTCGGCCGGACTCGAGCGTCCCTGCTCCCGGGCGAAGCCAATCCATACCCCTCCTTTAGCCTCCAAAGTCGCCAAGGTCCGGGGAAGCCCCCGGCAGGGCCAAACTTCCCAACTCCCCGCCGGCCCCCGCTCTGCCTCCCGCTTTCCCCACGCAAAGTTGATTAAATTTGCTTCTTGCAAAGCCCCAGCGCCCACTCCAAACCCCACGCGCCACCACACCGGCAGCCCCCCGAGCGAGGGAGGGAGGTGAGGGTGCGGGTGGGAGGAACAGCCAGACGGGCAAACAGATCAACCCCAATACCCCAAACCAAAATCCTGAACCGGGGGGAGACGCGAGCGGGAGAAAAAGGGGCCCAGTGGCCAGCTCCGGGGAGGAGTGCGAGCCGGCGGGGGCGCGGGGAGGAGGCGCGCCGGCCCCGGCCGTCCTGCTGCACTCACCTCAGCGCTGTCGGACGGGCTCTCCACAGCCATCTTCTGCCACGGGTCCGCCAGCTGCGCCAGCGGCATCTTCCCCCCCGGCCCGCCGCCTTCACCGCCTCCTCCCTCCCCACCCGCCCCGCGGCCGGCCCCGCTCCGTCGCCGCCCGAGCCCCACGGCAGCGGCGGCGGCGGCAGCAGCAGCAGCAGCAGCAGCAGCGGCGACGGCCCGGGAGAAGGCTCGACGCCGACACCGACCGCCTGAACGCCGCGCGCCTAGCCAGAGACACCCGCGCGCTCAGCGAGAGCCTCGCGCCGCCGCCGGGCACCGGGTCTCGCCCCTTTCTTCCTCTCCTCCTTCCGCCGCCCGGACCACGGCTCCGCCCCCACCCCCCCCGCCGGTTCCCGCGCCCGCTCCCAGCAGAACAGCGACCGCCGCGCGCTCCCCCACTTCCGCTCACAACATGGCGCCTAAGCGATACCTGTCTCTCAGAGCGAGGCACGGCCGCCGCCGCCACCGCCGCGCGCACCCAGGGGCTGGGCTAGCGGAAGGCACGCCCCCGGGCCGCCGCGCGCCGCTCCTCCCTCTTCCCACCCGTCTCCTTCTGCGCCCCAGCCTTGGCTGCTGGGCCTCGCCTACTTTCAGGAAGGGCGAGCCCAAGAGATCTGGGGGCGTCGGCGGGAGGCGGGGGAAAGAAATGGGCAAGGCGGGAGGGGCGAAAGTCTGGGAGTCTTTAACTACCAAGGGTCCAAGCAGGTCGGAGGAGGCTCTTTGGGAATGGGAGAACAGTGGTCCCCGCCCAGCTGGGGAGGAAGATGGGCAAGGCGCTGGGGGCGCAGTCCCGTGCCAAGGACCGAGGGAGGGGGCATGGAGTGTCTTTTTGGCCTGTCTCCTCCAGGGATGCATACGGGGCGCGCCTACTCTACGGGCACGTCCCCTAATGGCCCAAGAGTCTCCCTCTCCCGGGTCACACGCTGGGCATTCACCTGCCCCCCTCCTCCCCGACCGGGACATGGGAGGCTTAGTGTCCGGGAGCCCCCTGGGGGATCGGCTACCGGTTTGATTTAGTGCTCTCCCAGTTGACGCTCTTGTGTTAAATTTTTGACATTTGGGATTCATCCGTCTTGCATGAGTTGCCCCCCTCAATTCCCCTCCCCAAGTGCGCAGAGCCCTAGGCCTTCAGCCCCGACCCTCGAAACCCCCCAACCCTACTACCTAACTCTTCAAGAAGGGGAAAACAGGGAGATTTCTTAAGGCCGCCCCTCTCGGCAGAGGTTGGGAGTTATTAAAATATATCTTGTAGGCAGGAGCGCGGGGTTCCTGCTCCTCTGTTGACTTTAAATAAAAGATTAGATTAAAAAATCAGGCTGGCTGTGGGCGGAGGAGGAGGAGGAGGAGGAGGAGGAGGAAGAGGAGGAGGGAGGGGAGGGGTTCTGACTCCTCCTCCTGCCCAATATAGGGAAGCCCTGGCTTAAGGAAACCCAATCCCCCGACGGCGACAGAGCCCTAGAGGACCAGGAGACCTTAGGGGAAAAGGCCTGGGCGTCCGGAGTGAGTCCCAGTAGGACTCGACCCCGCGTACACAGCGCCAGGTGCCGCTGCGCGCTCAGTGCGCCAGGGCAGAAATGTGCAAAAAAGTCGCCGGGCTGAGTGGAAATCTACTGCAGCCCCTGGCTAACCGCCCTGCAAGGGGAAGGAAAAAAGCAAAGGGAAATCTCCGGGCTGGCCTGTCCCTTCAGTCCCTCAGGCCGCGGCCCAGGCATCCAGGTCCTCCCACGCCCGGCGACCACAGCGCGTCCCCCGCTGCGCTCCCAGTGCACGCCTATTAACAGCTTCCTTTCATTATCTCGGGACCCAGACACCTGGAGAGCCCTCACCTGCCTCCCTAACGCAGGTGCGAGGATGAGATTAGAGCCCCACACCCAGCCGGCCAGGTCTGCCGGGGTGGCGCGAGGTTTCTCTCTGGGCCTGCGAGAGGCAGGTGTTGAGCTCTTTCTGCTGCCTTCGTCAGTGCTTCCCTTGGCACCGGCTTGAGGCCGGGAAGCCTCGTGGCCATCTGGGGAAGCTCCAACTGTTTAGGGAGCCTGAGAAGTCGGCCGGAAATCCTTGCTGCTCGCCCTCTCCCGCAGCCTTGGACTCAGGGGGACAGCTCAGGTTGGGCAACATGTGGGCAGGCTCAGCGTGGTCTGGGGGAGGGGGCAGATGAGGCCACTTGGCTCATGCTTTTGTCACTTCCCTCAACATGCTTGATTCAGGTGCTGCAAATCCAACCTGGGCCCAAGCTCAGCTAATCTGGCAGCACCTCCTGTGTAATTCCCGATGATAAAACGTGCTTGCAGAAGTTTGAAAATAAAGAGTTGTGTATTATTTTGAACTTATGTACAAAACGTTTAATTGATCTTTCATTTACATTGCAGAGCCACATTACCACTCCTTATAGCAAAAAGAAGTTCGTCAATTTGGTTGGTTTAAGGTAAATTATGCCCCCCGTGATCAATTATTCTTGTTAATATTCTTGCTTTAGTAAAAATATACATAGTTGAAGAGACAGTTATGTGTCTAACACTGTCCAGCGCTAATTACTCCACGCAAAGGATGAACCAACCTTTTAAAAATGAAACATTGTATGCCATTTTCAGTATCAACTTTTGTTCATTTCTGTTTACCCTGAGAACCAGAGGAATAACTCTGAAAACAAAGTTAACCGATCTGTAAAAGTAATTGTGAGCAGTGATCACATTTCGGGAATTAAGCATTAAATGAACTGTTAATAATGGGTTAAAGTACCACAGATGTCTTGCACATAGGATCGACTTGATAAGTATTTGTGAATTGATTTAGAAAAAGACTATACTTCCTTTTGCCACCAAAAGAAAATGATTTTTGTGGGGTTAACAATATCTTTTTCCTTTTATTTCTTTTGTTAAACCCAAGAGCAATGCAACCACTCTCTTTGGTTGGGTGAATTTGGGAAGATCAAATGAGGCTGGAGGATTTTTCTTGCAGGTGGCAGCAAAAAGAGTTATTTAAACATAGAAGCTGCTATTGCCCGGAGCAGGATTACTTTTTCCCTCTTGTTTAACAAAGGAGAAGTCTAAGTGTAGCTATTCAAAGAATAGTTTCCTCAGATCTCCAGCCCTGCACGGGCTAATATGGTAGCCACTAGCCACATGGCTATTGAGCGCTTAAAATGAGGTTGGCTGCTCCAAATCGAGATGTACTGTCAGTGTAAAGTTCATACCAGATTTCAAATACTTAGTAAAAAAAAAAAAAAAGAATGTAAAGCATCTCATCGATAACTTTTATATTGACTACATGTTGAAATGATATTTTGAATATATTGGGTTAAATAAAATATTTCATTACAATTAATTTCACCTTTTAAAAACTTTTTATGTGGCTACCATAAATGTATATTTACATATGTGGCTTACTTATCAAGACTCACACTATAATTCTACAGGACAGCACTGCTCTAGAACTTTCTTTTAACATTGAGCCTTTTATGTATTCCAACAAATTTTATAATATTAAGTGACATCTTCAGATTCTACTATCTTTTTGACCTCCTCAATGCAAAATCAGCAGAAAGGGCTGATTCAGTTACCTACTGATCTCTCCCCGCCTCCCCAACAAATCTCTGTCAGAAGCAAAATATTGGAACATTATTACTTGAAACTACAGTAGAGGGAAACAGCAAACCTCAGTAGAAAATCTGAACTAGATTTCCAAGAAATCATTCCTAATGTATGACAGGACAACTAGATTTAACCTCCTCTGCCCCCAACAATTTCCTGCTATAATTATAACCTTTGTATACAAGTTTAAATAGGCATTTATTTAACTCAACATTTGTTCAAAAATGGAGTTACATCACTCTGGAAAAGTTGCAAGATGACTAACGATGGCTCATGGTGCAACCTCTACCTCACATACATCCAAAATTCACAGCTCTATACATATAGATCTGTCACTACTATAGAAAACCCATAAAGTGTAATCATCATCACCTCTAGGAAAAAGTTTTTTCCTTTTACGTTATCTAAAGCATATTTATTTTTTACAAAAAAGAAAAAGTGGTCACTAGAGACTATTTAACTATTTCTTTCCAGAGAGAAAGGTAAGATTTAGGCTCAAATTTTATCTCATGTAAGATAATAGTTTAACAAAATACATGGTGACATGTCTTTCATGTGTGAATTTTGTTTTTTCTTTGAAATTTCTCAAAAGTATTAAGAATATTTGCCTGATTGACACATATCTTAAGAAAGGACAGGCATTTTGACATCAATTTCAATATTTTATTTGAGAAAATTCAAATTTCAGAAAATGTAAGGGTCTTCTCTAGGTTTCCCTCCAGATATAAAGTTTAATGATTTTAGAGTTGCATATGATGAAAGACATTAATAAAATCTATAGGGAACTAAGGTGAAGACATTCTATAACACAAATATATGAAATGTTTTCTTTAAACATTCTTTCCAGTAAGGCAGGATGGGGACATGATAAGAACAGAGACAGGACTGTGTGCAAACTCCAGGTTTCTTCATCTCTCTAAGCTTCAACTTTGCATTGAATAGGAACTGGCACATAACTCGTTATTCAACAAATATTTGCAGAATAAGCTTTGCTTTCCTCATCTGAAAATAGGGATAATAATATCCACCTTGTAGGATTGGTGGGAAGATTAAATGGAGATAACGTCTGTAAAGCATTAAGCACAGTGCCTGTCACATGAAGCATTCAATAAATGGAACTAGTTATTGTTATAACTAGTCATCTTTAGAAAGGGAATATCCCTGCATACATAATGTAATTCAAATACCCCACTCTTTTTTTTTTTTTTTGAGACAAAGTCTCACTGTGTTGCCCGGGCTAGAGTGCCGTGGCATCATCCTAGCTCACAACAACCTCAAACTCCTGGGCTCAAGCGATCCTCCTGCCTCGGCCTCCCGAGTAGCTGGGACTACAGGCATGCGCCACCATGCTCAGCTAATTTTTTTCTGTATATTTTTAGTTGTCCAATTAATTTCTTTCTAATTTTAGTAGAGACGGGGTCTCGCTCTTGCTCAGGCGGTTTCGAACTCCTGAGTTCAAACAATCCGCCCGCCTCGGCCTCCCAGAGAGCTAGGATTACAGGCGTGAGCCACCGTGCCCGGCCCAAATACCCCACTCTTGAAAGTTATCTCTTTCCATTTTTTTTTTTTAATCAAAGCCATTTGCTGCCAGGATTATCTCTTTCCATTTGTTGTGTGAGCATTTTATTGTAGTATAATCTATTTCTTTAGGGCACTCATATAACAAAAAAAAAAAAAAAAAGGATACGATGAGTAACTTCCTGTGGAGTTCAAATAAAAGAGCATGTAGAGTAACTTACTGTTCTGTGTTTTGAGCTATATATGTTGAAATGCAAATGATTACAGGTCAGTTGCCTCATAGGCTATGATCAAAACCTTGTTTATATAATGCTGGAAAGAAACTAACAAATGTATGATTCAAAGTTAACATTACCTGACTCATACTTATGTGGGGAGGATGGGAGAAACAGGGAAGTATGGAGAAGAGGCCTGCGTCAGACATGTTTTAATGTTTTCTTCTTTTATAGCTTTCCAAAATGTTTAATCCTTAGAGGTGTCATTTTGTTTCAGAGTCCTTTGAAGGGAAAGAATTATGGGGCTTTGATACTTGACAAGGAACTGAGAAGCCATTCTCGGAGCTTTAATAAGCTACTGTTTTCCTTCAGATTTCATTTTACTAGAACAGAAAAGACCTTCTAAATATTCTTGTTTATAAATACTAACTCATAAGAGGGAGATAATACATTAAAATTTCATTTTCAAACTGATATTAAAAACGGCTGCTTTAGCATTAAGCAAAAATCGCAGTACAAAGTATTCCTTCAGAGGATAAACATTCCTGTTTTATAACTATCAATTTACTTTGGTTGGTTAGAACAGTGGTTCTCAAATTTTTTTCAGTCCACAGACAATTTTGAAGCCAAAACCCAAGGACCACCAGTTCCTACTCATCACCATGAAAAAAAAGAACACCAAAATTTTATGGAACTATTGCTTTAGAACATGGCTGTTATTGTGGTTATGTTTTTTCAAACTTTATATTTGTGCTTTTGAATGTAGATTTGAGTCTGCAGCTAGAAAAGATGCTTTTTAAAAACATTCTGACTTATTTTAGTGACTTGTATTTAAGAGTAGCCCATAGCCAGACCTCAGCTGGAAGTGACTTTGGGGAACACTATTGAATTAAAGGAAACTCTAGTCTTTGGCTACCAAATCTCTATGCTTGGGAAATCTACAGCTTTAATCACACAAATTGTGTGAGTGAGGCAGTGTCAAATCAGGTCTGTTGCTGGGAAGACTGGTTGTGGATTAATAATGCCATATTTGTAAATGAAGTACATTTTCATTGAACAACAGATCAATTATGATTTCAGTATCTTATTTTCAAGTCATGTTTTTGGTAACTAGGAAAATAAAAGTAAATACCTATGGGATTAAGTATTAAGGAATTCTTTTTTAATAAAAGAAATCTGAATTTAAATAATTATAATACCTACTAGATAAGGGATGAATTTTATAGATTAGTTTTATTTAAACTTTTAAGTAACCTCTCCTAATAAAACTATATGCAAATAGTAAGTTCATGTTTAAGCAAGAATAAGCCAATTGGACACTTTACCATCTTAATATAATGATGGTTATGATGATAGTAATAGTTAGACATTTGCTGAATACTTAACTATGTGTCAGGTACTATTATAAGCACTTCACATGTAATTTAATCATAGCAATCCTAAGAATACTAAATATATATTAATGACAGCTAACTGTTAAATGGTTTACATACATTCTCTTGTTTCATTTTAAACAATGTATATTGTTAGCAAAAGTTAGTGTTTAGTTCTGATAAAGAATGGATATTTTCACTGTAATTAATTCTTTCAAAAAATTTCAGGAAAATGCTTGGAAAAATGTATCATAAAATACAATTAAATAAATATTTAAAAGAATATGTTTATTAAATATATCCACATGCCATATTGCTCTCTTATTCTTTATTTCACTTTGGTAGAAACAGATTCTGTGAAATTTCATTTTGAAAAAAAAAATGAAAACAAGTTTCAGCTTCTCCAAAGAGCAATATAAGGCTTTTGAAAGGATGTTAAAGTAGATAATTTTCAAATGAAAACTTTCTTTCCTATAGTTTATCATGGGTCTTTAGACCATTGTTATGGGTTGAATTATGTCCCTCCAAAAAAGATACGTTGAAGTCCTAATACCCAGTACTTTAGAACGTGACCTTATTTGGAAATGGGTCTTTGCAGATGTAATTGGTTAAAGTGAGGTCATACTTGAATAGGGTGGGCCCCAAATCCATTTAACTGGTGTCCTTATAAGAAGACGGTCATGTGAAGACAGAGACACAAGGAGAATGCCATATGAAGACTGAAGATTGGCATGATGCATCTATAAGCCCATGAATGCCAAAGATTGCTGACAAACCACCAGAAGCTAGGAAGTGGCAAGGAGCTAAGAAGAGGCAAGGAAGGATTCTACACAGAGTCTTAGAGGAAGCATCGCCCTGCCAACACTTTGATTTTGGACTTAGAGCCTCTAGAACTCCGAGACAATAAATTTCTGTTGTTTTTTTGTGTGTGTGTGTTTTTTAATTTCAGCATATTATGGGGGTACAGATGTTTAGGTTACGTGTGTTGCCCTTGGTTCCCCCCCCCAAGTCCGTGTTTCAAATATGTCCATCCTTCAGGTAGTGCGCATTGCACTCCTTGTGTATACAAATACCCGTCCCCTCCTCTCTCCTCCCCCCTCCTCCCGCCGCCCTCCCCCTGTTGTTTTAAGCCATCTGGCTTTTGGTACTTTGTTATGGCAGCCCTAGGAAACTAACACAACCACTGGGAAGACTTTTGCTTATACACTTGCAAACCATTTTTCACTTCTGAAAACACTATATCTACTATCAAGGATTTCCTAAAAATAGTGGGTATATCTCTGTAAGTGATAAAGAAAAAATAACAATAGAGAGGAATGTGGAATATGTTTAAAAATGGATTAGGAATAGAGCCTAGAATTTAATTTCTTCAGGTTAAACACTTAATGCTAACAAAATCATCCCTGATTCTTCTTTATAACTCTCAGGAATACAGATGACTCTATATGAGCAGTTTTCCCCTAGTAAGGTATAGTATGCACTCAGTTATTTATTAGACTGAAGTGAAAAAAATTGTACTGTAGTTTCTTAAATCTTTCATTCTGTCTGGGAGGTCCACGTTTGGGCAAATTTAGTTTTTCATTTAGAAACTAACTCCTTTCTACTTCTCTTCCTATATTTCTCAAGATATTTTGTGGCATCGCCATCTATTTAGTTTAACAAATTAGAAATATAGGGTTCATCATATCATCATACCCTAATCCATCTCTTCTTCTTCTCCTGCGCCCCACATTATTTGACAGCTAGATTTTGTTGATTATACTTTCTAATCTGGATTCTGTCGAACTCTCTCCCATTCCACCACTCCTGCCCCAATTTAGGCCATCATCATCTCTGGCCTGAATTATGACAGCTCCCTTCAGAGCCTTCCTGACTTTCACCCTTTCTCCACGCTATAGCCAAAGGGTGCAGAGTAAAATGAAAATCTTATTTTATTTCCCACTTAAAACCCACAATGGGTTTCCATAGCTCAGGATAAAACCCCAGCACCTTTGCCTAGATAAAAGATGCCTGCCTTTTTTGTCAGCCATTAATGGCAATTCAAAAGAAACAATTAAGGATTTATCTTGCCTTTTCTTGTATAAACTGAATTTCAGGCCGACTATGTAACATTAGTTGATGAAAGAATGGTCTTTACAGAAGAATTCTGGCTTATAAATGCAGAAGGAATGATAGACTTAGAAAAGCACCACTTTGAAACCTATACTGATTCAAGCAACAATCATAAATGAATAAAAGCCATTAGGTGAAAGGTGGACGGGGAACTTGAAATTGGAAGGATCAGGCTATCACTAGCTGACTCACTGATCAATCTTAGCAACAATAAAAGTGAGACAACCAGACACTATAAGCCTCTTATGTCATGCAATAAGAAGTGCATAGTACTCCTTCTGAAGTATTATTTCTGAAAACCTGAAGCTGAATTCAATTAAGTCTCTGGAGCTGCACTGTCCAATATGATAGACACTCATCACATGTGGCTATTTAAATTCAAATTAATTAAGATCAAATAAAATTTAAAAATTCAGTTCCTCAGTCACACTAGCCACATTTCAAGTGTCAATTTTCACCTGTGGCTAGTGGCTATGCTATCATAGCCACATAGTGTGTTGTATAATGTCAGTACACATTATAGAACATTTCCACCATGGCAGAGTTCTATTGAATGGTATTTCTCTAGAGCTAACTTCCAATTTTTGGGAAAAAGAGAGCTAGAGAAAGAAGTTAAATGACACACAAGGAAGTAAACAGACAAATACAGAATATGATACATTCTACAGGTTTAGTTGACCTGGTTTCTGCAACAAGTCAATGCAATGAATGAAAAGGAGGAGAGGGTAATTCTTTAAATTAAAAGAGACAACCAGACATAATGTGCGGACCTTGTTTGGATCCTGATTTGAACAAACTAATTGTAAACACATTTTTGAGACAATCATGAAAATCTGATCATGGACAGAATTTTGGTTGTTTTTAAATGTCACCGCAATTTGGTTTCCCATTCAGCTCTTGAGATCTGCCCAATTCCCCAATTTTAACATCTATGGTAGCTTCAAGTGAGAAGGAGATTTCTAGGTCTGACCACAAGACATCCTGAATGTAATCAGTGAGCAAGCAGAGAGCAAGGCAGAACCAGGCAAATGTGGGCATCTGGGATGTCAGAAGGGTTGTCCCTTCCCTAGCAGCAAAAGGACAGCCCCGAGCAAACAAATCCCTGAGTGTGACAGAACTTTAGAACCACTCTGGGCACTTATGCTCCCAGGGACTTCTGCTCTCTGGGAGCGAGATGGGGCTGTGGTTCTGTGAAGGCTTGGAGGCAGACCATATCATTAATAGTGGATAATCAACTTGATGTGAAATGAGACCAGAATTGAGGTCCAGAATCAGGAGATGGGGCTGGCAAAAATGAGAAAAGGAGATGGGTCTGGGTTTGGAATTTCCACCAAGATATTGTCAGCCTGGAAAATAGGAGAAATCATGTGAACTCTTGAATCCTGAGGAGATGAGGGCCGGATGAGAAGATGGCTCTCCTTTTTCCTCCACTGAGGAATGGTGAACTTCTGGAACCCTTTATCTGACCATGGTAGAGAAGAAGACAGAAGAGTAGAGAACCATTTTCAAACCCTGCTTGCTAGATTGGTTTCCATTAATCCACACAGAGAAAATCTTGTTTTCTTTTGTTCTCTTTTTCCTATTCTCCCCAAAATATGGGTTATGTCTAAAGTTCTATCTTTTAAAATATTTTATTTTTAATTGTGGTAACAAATACATGAGAAAAATTGCCATCTTATCCATTTAGAAGTGTACAGTTCAGTAGTATTTTCACAATGTTGCATAATCAATCTCCAGAACTTTTTCATCTTGCAGAACTGAAACTCTGTATCCATTAAACAACTCCCCATTTCCCCCTCCCCTCAGCCCTGGCAACCACCTTTCTACTTTCCATCTCTATGAGTTTGACTATTCTAGATACTTCATGTAAGTAGAATCGTATGGTATTTGTCTTTTTGCGACTGGCTTATTTCATTTAACATAATGTCCTCAAGGTTCATCCATGTTATTGTTGCATGTGACAGGATTTCCTTCCTTTTTAAAGCTGAATAATATTCCATTGCATGTTGTGATATAATCAGAAATATATATTTGGTCTCTGCCCCCAGTTCCTGACAGAGATTCTAAAACCCTTGTAATTTCCTGAGTGATAAGGAGTGTCTTTTGTTCTAATGAGGTGACTCTTGGTGGACTCCTGGATCAGGACTGGTCACCAAAAAGACCAAGCCATGATTAGCCAGGAAATTGGTGCACCGCAACTCTACAGGAACAGAAGCTCCTGTGCTCTGGACCCTTCTGGACCTCACCCTATGTACCTCTTTATCTGACTGTTCATCTGTAGCCTTTGTAACATCCTTTATAATAAACAGGTTGTATATGCCACATTTTGTTTATCCATTCATCTGTCGATGGATACTTGGGTTGCTTCCACCTCTTGGATATTGCAAATAATTCTGCTGTGAACATGGATGTGCAAATCCAAAGTTCTATCCTTGACTATATGGTAGATTGCAAAATAGCCACAATTTATTCCCCTTCGTGTATTCATGCCTCTTTGCAATGTGACTTTGCAGTTTCTCCCATCAAACTATAGAGTTTATTTTTCTACTACATGAATCTGGGACAGCCTGATGACTAGCTTTGGCCAACAGAATGTGATGGAAGCAATGTGGTACTGGTTCTAAGCCTGAGCCTCCAGAGGTCTCGCACAGTTCTGTTTGCTCTCTTGGAATCCATGCGAACAAGCCCTGGTTAGGCTATTAAAGAATGAGAGGGTATATGGAGCAGAGATGAGCCATCTTAGATGAGGCCTGAAAGATGTGAGAGTGCCCAGCCAAGATCAGCAAAGCTGACCTGACAGCTGACTGCAGATGCATGAATGAGCCCACAAGGGAACAGGACAAACGTCCAGCTGAACCCAATTCAAATTGCCAACCTGTGGAATTAGGAGCCAAAGAAGTGGTTGTTGCCTTTAGCATTTGTGATTGCTACATGGCAATAGATAACTAATCCATGTTATTTCTCTTTTAGCTATACATATTCTGCTTTGGAAATCTAATCTAATTTCACAGGGACTTCAGTGATCACTTCTATATTGAATGACTCCAAATCATTCTCCTCAGCCTTGACTCTGACCTTCCATGCAGCTCCATCTTGAATTTGGAATTCCATGTTGGGCACCGCATCTGGATATCATGTTAATATTTCAAACTCAATATTTCCAAAACTGTATTTGTTATCCTATACCCAAGCCTTATGTCCTCCATTAGTGTCTCTACTTCTGTTGGTGGTACGACCATTTTTTCAGCCAACCATACTCAAAACCTCAATGTCATCTCTGTTTCCTCTCTCTTTTTCCCATAGTTAGATGATATCTTTCAAAATATATTTTTTGTCAACTTTCCTTTCTTTGTAGCTGTAGAACTACTGACCTATCAATAGATTCCTTACTGTTTTCTCACCTCTGGCCTCTGCATCCTCAAATTAATCTTATCTACTGATTAAAGACTCATTCTTCTAAGGTACAGAGTGATGAGCAAATGTTCTTTATGTCTACTTATTCCAACATCTGGGTCATCTCCATTGATTCTCTTCATTGATTATCTTTTCTTTTGAGCATGGGTCATGTTTTGCTATTTCTTCATATGTCTAATAATTTTGGATTATATCCTGGATATTGTAAATGACACATTTTAGGGATTCTGGATTCTGTTCTATTCCTTCAAAGGAATATTGGTCTTTTTGTTTGTTTTTACAGGCAGTGAACTTGACTGAGCTCGAATTCCAAACTCTGTCTCCCCTGTGGTAGGCAGCCGCTAAAATCTTAGTCCAAATTTTTTAGCTTTAGCTAGGCTGCTCGGAGTCTGCCCTGTGCATGTGTACTTCTAGGATCAGCCAGAGATTTAGGCAAAGTTTAAACACAGAACTTAAAATATCCCCCTTTGGGCTCTCTTCTTTCAGAAATTTCTACCCCCTCCCCAAACTCTGTCCTCTGGTTCTTTAAGCCAATATGACTGCCAGTTTTAACTATCCTGCTTGGTGAAGACTGGAACTTGCCTTCAGGCAAAGAGTTGTAAAATAAATATGGGAAACTCACAAAGATCTGGCATTTTACTTCAAGTATCGACCTCCTCCAGTATCTGGCTGCTTTTGTTCGTTCTCCAGTGCCTTTGGGTAGGGTTTTTTTTTTTTTTTAATTTTGTCCAATGTTTATAGTTGTTATCCAGAAAAGGGTGGTCACATATAGAAGCTACTCATACATTATCAGAAGCAGAATCACTCCACAAATTAAAAACCTTCCATGATTCTCCATTAAAATCTGTGGACCAAATCTAGGACTTGATATCTATTATGCTCCCTTCCTAAATGGACTGCCCTTGCTTCCCCACTTGTGCTAAGCACTTTCCTGTCTCTGAGCTTTTGCTCACTCTGTTCCTTTCTGTTAAATGCCCTTTCCATCTCTGCCTATCAAAGTATTATCTGTCTTTCAAGTGCCTCAGGTCTTGGTCCTAGGTCTCTGTCACACTCTATCAGTACTTTCTCCCTATTGATCTTATCCAGGACCATGGCTTTAAATGCTATCTGCCAACGATTCGCAAATTTATATCCTCAGCCCTTATGCCTCCTTTGAGTTCGAGTTTTGTATATGTAACTGCCACTCGAATGTCCAACAGGCATCTCAAACCTGACATGGTCAAATTAGAATTCTTGTTTATCTCTTCTCTCAAATACACTCTCTCTGCAGGCTGTCTCAATTCCACTAAATGTCACACCATTTATAGGCCAAAAGCGTAGGAGTCATCTAAATTCCTGAACTTCCCCACAGGCAGTCCATCAGGAAGTCCTTTTGCCTCTAGCTTCACAATAGGTCTCCAATCTATCTACCCCCTCAGCTACCATTAGAATTTAAGTCACTATGATCTTTCACCTGGATTCTTTCAGTAGCTTCCTACCTCCCACTCCTACCTCCCTATAATCAATATATCTAAATGTCATAAAAACATGCCAATGAGTCATGACTAATTCAGCCAGCAGAATTACATGGGTAGATACTATATAATGGATAGATAGCAATTATGGGGTCATACTCATAAAGTTTGAATGGTGAGCTTTATCAAAATCCATTAAAACATAATTCCAGTCCCTAAAAAGGAAAACTTTTCACTTTAATTATACAAATCTCAGACTTGAACCTTAAATAGACTGCTTTTTATGATCTCATCTTTCTTCTCAGCTTTGTTTTGCTTATTCTTTCTAGTTTTCCAGCCCTTACTGCTGAACTATGCTTTTTTTCTGGTACTATTTCAAGCTTCTACTCAGCATCTAAACTTGTTCACCAAACCCATTAATGTCATAACAGTTTCACCTCAGAGAGACATACTTTTTAATATATTTTCATCTAGTAGAACTATTCACAAGTTTTATTGCCACAGTTTGCTGGTCATTTGCAGTTTTTTTACTTGCTTTATTAACTCTTTGTATAACAAGATCAATGTTTTAGATTGTGAATTATTTATTTGAGGCGATTGTCTACTTATTTCCATTTTCTCTGCTTTTGTATTTTTACGTGTATTCTGCTATATTTTGAACAGGTTCAAACTGGAAGATTTCAATAAATTGAAAATAGATTGAAGCATAGCCAACATGGAAAAATAATGATTAAAAACTATGTGACCAAGGGAAATCAAATGCAAAGTTAAGATGTTTCTAATCTTGAACTGCAAAAGACATTGTTCATAAGTGACAGCGTGAAACAAAGTATTAAATAATTCAAGACCATTGATGTCACTGCTATCTGTACAAATACATTTGACTGAAGATGAATAATCTTTTCTCTCTTAAAGTTATTTGATAGAAAAGATTTTCCCCTTCTCATACAAGATTTCAGTTCTATTCATCTTTTTATCTTGGTGATTAAACTTTTAGAGTAGTGTGTGAAAGCTAATGTAAAATGAGGCTGAAGTATTGTCCTTCTGTGTTTATATTAGGGGAGCCATCTCAATTAGGATGTTTTTGACTGCAAAGACCTGAATACCCAACTTAAAGTAACTTAGGGAATAAAGAAAGGCATTTGTTTTCTTATATAACAAGAGGACTAAGGGTAGGGTGATTACAAGGTTAGTTAATTCAGTGGCTTGACGATGTGATTGAGAGCCTGAGATTTTTCCATATGTTTGTCCTGCCATTCCCAGAGAATAGGTTTGGTCCTCTGGCTTGTCCCATATGGTTGCAAGATGTGCACAACAGTTCCAGCTATCATATGTAGACAAAATAGTAGCCTGTGGAAGAGCTGGGGTATTTCTCCTCTTCAGGAGAAAAATCCCTCTTATAAGTCCCACAACCTGCATATTTCCCCTCATGCCCCATTGGCCAGGTTTGGGTTACATGTTCATACACTAGCTGCAAGGGAGCTAGTATTGCTGGGAAAGCAAGTATTTGTCATTTGTAGCCTTCAAGGCCTAGAGCACCGTCAAGGCCCTATATAGTCCTCCTTTTCTGAAGCTTCATCTCCTACCACTCTCTCTCTCCCTTGCTCTCTCTGCTTCAGCCACACTTTCAGCTTTGCTGTTCTTTCAGCAGGTCATGCATACTTCAGGGCCTTTGCACACACTATTCCCAGTGTTTGGACAGCTCTTTCTCCAGATATCTGCATGACTTACTCCCACATTTCCTACAGGTGACATAGGAGCAGAGACCACTCTATCTAAAATAGCAGCCCTCACATCCATCCTCCATTGTTCTCTATCCCCCTTTCCTGATTTAATTTTCTATAGCACTTAACACCAGCCTCTATCTATCTATCTATATCTATCTATCTATCTTTTGAGATTGAGAGAGAGAGTATGTCTTTCTCACTAGATTGTTAGTTCCACTGGAACAAAGTAGCATGTCTCTTTTGTTCATTGCTGTACCTCCAGCACATACAACAGTGCCAGCTACATGGAAGATACTCAACCTATATTTGTTGATGAATGAATTAATGAAGTTGTATTCTGTGGGCAAGAAAGAAGATGGGGACAGGCAATTCCTTGTTGGGTGGACAATGAATAGTGTTGACCACAGGAGCAGATGCCAATAAAAGCACCTATGCTGAACACAGGCCAGCTGATAAGAGAAGGAATATAGAGTGTTTGTGGGGTGAGTAGGGGAGAGAGAGGGTTACAGGGCTATGACCCAGCTCTACCAGATGGCAACCTCCCACCAGCGTCTAGCACAATCTTAGGCACTAAGCAAATTGTTGATACATAGAATCAGTTGATTGTATTTGGTTTTGTGAATGGTCCCTCAGAAGCTCTAGAAAATGATCACATCAGAATGCACTGACCTATCATGGAGACTACTCTATCCTACAGATATATAGACTCAGCAATTCCTGAGAATTCTTTGTACTTGCATGGTGGTTGTATTAGTTTCCTAAGGTTGGCATAACAAAGTACCACAAGCTGAGTGGCTTGAAACAACAGAAATTGATTCTGTCATAGTTCTGTTAACTAGAAGTCCAAACTCAAGTGTCAGCAGGGTTGGTTCCTTCTGAAGGTTCAAAGGAAGAATCTGTTCCATGCCTCTCTCCTAACTTCTGGTGGTTGTTGGCAATCTGTGGCATTCCTTAGCTTGTAGATGCATACCTCCAATTTATGCTTCTGTATTCACTGGTATTCTCCCCGGTGTGTCTCTGTGTCTTTGCATGGCCATCTTAACTAATTACATCTACAAAGACCCTATTTTCAAATAAGGTCACATTCTGAGGTCTGGGTAGACACAAATTGTGAGAGGATACTCTCCAATCAATACAGTGGTTAAATGCTTTCTAGATCTATTTGACCATGGCAATTTAATGGGAAAGTAAAAATAGTTTTAAAGAAAAGTCAATCACCTGTCTGAAGGCAAGTGATATGAAAAACATTGTAATGAACTTCCTTCATTATTAAAAAATTATACTCCCATACATAAATGTTTAACACATTTCTATACATACCATTCTGTTAAACCTACTTTATTTCTGGAGGGTTATGTTTCGATTCTCTGAATGTATTATAAGTATTGAGCA
>NW_012149308.1:2224080-2226776 GCF_000956105.1 Propithecus coquereli
CACCTTTAGTTGAGAACATGGCCACCCAAAATGAATACTACATTTCCCAGTTTTCCTTGCAACTTGGTGTAGCCAGTGGGATATTGGCAGATGATGCTTGGCAGTTTCCAGGAATCTTCCTTAAAAGACAGGTAGTGTATGCCCTTTGCCTGTCTCATTTTCCTTTTCTCCATCATGCTGTCTAAAGCATGGATGTGATGGTGAACTCTAGATACCATATTGGACCATAAGGATGAGGGCCACCCCCTAGGGCTATAAGAAGCTTGGATTTTGGGGGACTTTGTGAAGCAGGGTTGCTATACCAGTCCTGGATTACTTACTTCTCAATTTTTATGTGAGAAAAACAAATTTTTATCTCATTTAAGCCACAGTTATTTTGAGTTTTTATTATTTTCTACCAAATCTAATCCTACTGATAGACAGAAATAAGATTTTAGGGTGTTACAGCTGAAAGATGGCTTAACTGGAGCTTATGTAGTTCACTATTCTCATTTGACAGCTGATGACTAGCAAAGTTAAATCACACATCAAGATCACAAAAGTAGAATGGGGGTAAAGCCAGGTCTAAATACAATTCACTTCATATGTCTCTTTCCTATTCCATGTTGCCTATTTAATGGTATACATCTATCAAAACAGTTTGTAATCTGATTCCTAGTTTTCCATTGACTTTAGTTACAATATTACAGGTATCACCATCACAAATAAATAATCTTACAGTGAGTTGGCTTGAATATTTGGTGAAAAAGGAGATGTTTCTTCCATATTTGTTGATCCCTTAACTGCATGCTTGAAAAATCCCAGAATTTTGTCTCTGTTTATGAAGACATTAAATTGGGCTAATACAGTTGGCTTATAAGACAATGTTTTGCTAATTGATGTAGCCATATACAATATGACCTACTCCAACTTAAATATTCTTTAAGCACAAGTTTAGGTTGATGCAAAATAAATAGCTCTTTATTTTATTAAGTCTGTATGCCAAGTTTATTAATAACACATACTTTTTTAAATTTCAAAGTATTATGGGGTACAAATGTTTTTGGTTACAAGGATCCCTTTTATAATGCTTGAGTCAGCATTATAAGTGTGCCACCATTATCCTAAATAACACATACTTTTTTGTGGACTGCATAATGAAGGCTGAATAAGGAGGTCATGAGAGTTGATGTAGTTTCCAGGAGTTATTACCTTACAAAGAAGCTCAGGAGAAGGTACTGGGAGAAATCTTAACTATCAAATGTATTAATAGTAATCAAGGACAGAGGTAGGGACCTCTGTGGTGAGTTCTGGTTCTCAGTCTGAAATAGTTTATGCTCCATTTCTTACTACTGTAAATCTTGGAACTATCATTGCTAGACATTAATCAAAGCTCACATACACAATGATGATTGACATGATTGGTGCCTCCCATTCCAGTAACTGAATAGTAATGTATAACTAGAAAAACAATTAAATGCTTCCAAAAGATTGACTATAGAATCTGTGTGTCTGGAATGGTAAAGCTGTTAGTTTAGATTTTAATAATTTAGAATTTGTGGTAATTTTACTTGCATTTACCACATGTACAATCCTTAAGAAAATTTAAGTAATAATGTACTATAGAAATATTGAAACTCGGACTTGGGGGGAGGAAGGGCAAGGGCAACATATGTAACCTAAATATCTGTACCCCCATAATATGCTGAAATAAAAAAAAGAAATATTGAGAGGAGTTTATGTTTATCTAATCTAGGGTGGGAGAATGTTTAAGGACATAAACTGCACTAAGGCAGTAGTTTGTAAATATTTTCAAGTCAGAACCCCATGAGAATTCGATGGAATTTGTGGATCTATCCCAAGAAAATACCTACATATGAGGTAGCAGACACATACTGGGATTATCTGCTTAGTACCTTTTTTCTGGGAACTGCCTTTCCATCCACTTGGTTATCTATCATAGAAGCCCCAATGCTGGTACAACATGAGCTCATCCATGGCTGCATCTGATTGGTCAGCTGATGACTACCTTACCCAAGTAAAGCCAATCAGAGTCTGAGCCTAAGACTTTAGAACTGGAAAGGAAAAAGAGAGCCAGTCTCTCTTCAGAAGCTTGAAAAAGTAAGACATAAAGCTCAGAAGCAGTTGTTAGTGTAGAGGATGAAAAATATCTTTTCCTCACCCATTGTCAGATTCATGGCTGAGGCCCCTATAACAAAATACAGATTAACAAGAGAAAAGTATACAAATTTATTTAATATAAGTTTTATGTGAGTTGAGAGCCTTCATAAGGAAATGAAAACCCAAAGAAACAGGTAAACTGGTAAACTTTTTATGCTAGATTTGATGGAGAAATGAATAGTCTTGGCAAATTATGATTAGATTTGAAAAAGTATGATCTAATGGTAATAAACTGGAGGGGAACTTAGCAAGGCCTGTTTGTTCAGATTTGCTATGGTTTGAATGTGTCCCCCAAAGTTCATGTGTTAAAACTTAATCCCCAATGCAACAATGTTGAGAAGTGGGGCCTTTAAGAGGTAACTATTGGGTCTCGAGGGCTCTGCCACCATAAATGGATTGATGTTGCTGTCATGGGAATGGGTTTGTTATCATGAGAGTAGATTTGTTATAAAAGCAAGTTTGGGTCTCTCTTGTTCTCTCTCTCATGCTCTTTTACTTTTCTACCTTCTGCCATGGGATGAGTCAGTAAGAAGGCC
>NW_012149308.1:2227721-2229372 GCF_000956105.1 Propithecus coquereli
AAAAGTTTTAAGTGCTTTTAACATTAGTGTATTGATTTTCCTTTTGAATATAAAATGAGAAAGAAAAGAAATAATAGTGCACCAGTTTATTTCCTCCTGCTCTGGGAAGCAATCAGGTCTTAGCAAACAATAAAATAAAATTTATAGGTGTCCAGTTTGTGAACCAGAATAAAACTTTTATTAATTTACAGAAGAGTGTAGACTCTTATAGTGACTTGAACCACAGTCTTTCTCTCCAAGGTACTTCCTTCCTGGTGTACCTAGAAGCCATTTTATTTATCAGAAGGTCAAGCTGATGAGGATGGAATTACAGAGAGAGGAAATCCAATGATGGTAAGCAATATAGTATCCAGGCTTTGCTAGATCCTAATGAATTACTCTTCTCAAAAACAAAATTGTAGTCAGTGGGAAAGTTCTAGCTATCTTTTGCATTATACCGACAATTTTTTTCTTGTCAGTTGTTCTGCTGGATGGGCCTGGATATCTTCTTGAATTTTATTAATTTTTCTCAGAGACATTGCCTTCTCCCTGACTTTTGCCTGGTTCATGATTCACCTAGTTCCTGGCTTCTACCTTTACCTGCTATAGGCCCAGGAGGTAATTATTACTCCTCAAGTTCAGCAAGTTTGAGTAGGAGAAGGTCCACAGAAAGCTGGCTACTGAGGGCAACTCTACTTCCTATAATAAGAATACATTTAATAAGCAAAAAAAGATGGAACAATTACCTACACAAATCATGGAGTTACAGCCTGAGAATAAGTTTGTAACCTAACTCTGAAAGGAGAGACTGAGCTCCTGGAGGATGGTGTAATTCTTTCTAGCCAAGTCTGCTCCCATTTCATTTACATGAGGCTTTCCCTTTTATAAATAGGTGGATGTAATAGAGTCTTCATGCTGAGAGATATTACCTTTTATTATGTTTGCAATAGAATAGGAGCTACTCACAGTATTTCATCAAAGAAATTCTCTTAAAATCTGGAGGCTCCCCATATTTCCTGCTTTAAAATGTTCATGCTTCCTTCCTTACCGTCCTCTTGATCTCATAAATGCTATTGTGTTTTCCAAAGCGATAACTTATCAGCTTTAGAAATGTACATAGGTTGTGACATTTGTAGCCAGGGTTTGACATTTAGATGGATTCATATTCAAAGCATGTCTTTCAAAATTAGCATAGAAGCCAAGGAAATACAGTCAAAGATAAGTGGCTGTGAACACGCTTCAGGGTTTTACTTCTGGTATTAAGTAGGAATTGGCTTTGGATGTATAAAATCACAAATATCTATGGTAGAGTTCTTATGAGTAAGCCGACTTATAAGTGGATCCCCCAGCCCCTGTCAAGACTTCAGATGGCTGCAGCTCTGGCTGACATCTTGACAGCAACCTCAGGAGAGACCAAGAGCCAGAACCTCCCAACTAAACCACTGAAAAATGCCTAATCTACAGAGACTGTGAGATAATACATGTTTATTGTTATTTTAAGTCACCAACTTTGAGGTAATTTGTTATATACAGCAATAAATAACTAATGAAGCCTATAAGGCACTATGTAATCTTGCCCAAGGCTACTTCTCTGATTGCATCTTCTACCATAGCTCCCATTGCCTACTACCTCCAGCCATGGTTATATCCTTAATATTGAAAAGAAAAATAC
>NW_012149308.1:2230485-2240519 GCF_000956105.1 Propithecus coquereli
GGCAACACAGTGAGACTCTGTCTCAGAAAAACAAACAAACAAACAAATAAACAAAAGAAACATATTATAAGGCCCAGTCAATATGGTAAATAAACAAGAATAGACAAGTAGTTCGATAGAGCAAAATAGTCCAGAAAAAGATTCTAACATATATAAAAAATTAATACATGACAAGTAATTGTGGGAGAGACAGAGAGTTGTGGGAAAGAATGGAGAATTGTAGGACAGAACAGGGTATTGGAGGAGAAACAAGAAAATATTTGAGAGACAGGGAATTTTGAGAAAGCAGAATTATGAGACAGGGAATTGTGGGAGAGAATGGAAGATTGTGTCAGAGAATAGGGAATTGTGAGAAAGACAGAGAACGGTGGGAGAAATAAGGAATTGGGGGGAGAAAATGGAGAATTGTGGGAGAGAGGGAATTGTGGGAGAGAATGGAGGAATTGTAAAAGAGAAGGGAGAAATGTGGAAGAAAGATGGGCTATTAAATACATGGGGCAGGCACAAGTGGCCTGTACATTTTGAAGAAAACAAAATAAGACCTTATACATTGTAGACAAAAATAGATAAATTTAAGATTGATAAAAGGCTTAAATGTGGAAAAAATAATGAACATCCTACTAGAAAATCTAGGAAACCGCATGTAGAAGCTGGGTTGGGTTAGACCTTCTTAACAAGAACTGGGCTCAGGTATATTTGACGTTACAAAAATGTCCACAAAGTTAATGGACAAACAATAAATTTGGAAAAGCATTAGCAACAGCAGAAAAACATAATACCTTTAATAAAAAGAACTTTTTAACAATATAAAAATGGGCAAAAGATTTAAAGAGGCAGTTATTTAAAAACTCACTCTCCAGGATAATTTATTAACCTAATTTTTTGAAGGGACACATGCTTTTACTGGACAACTGAAAACATTTAAAATCTAGATCAGCTTACCCTTTATATGTTTCAACAATGTTCTTTGTAGAATAGGCAATTTGAAGATAAATATAAAAAACATTGCAGTTATATGTCTTAAGCGTGCAACGTTTCTGTTTCATACATATAATTTCTCCGCAAATACAAAAAAGGGCCAAAGAACAAATTCAGAAGGTCAATAACAATGAAAAGATGTTCTTAGCAAAGGGAATTGCAAATTAAAGTAACAATAAGATATTGCCCATGAAACAGGTACAAAATTTAAAAAGATTTACAACACTTATTGCTGGTTGGATGCAGGGAAAAGGGCACTCTCATTCATTGCTGGAGGAAATTTGACCTGCTACAGCTTTTTGCAAGACAATCTGGCAACATCTATCAAACTAAAAATATCCATGCCACCTGACCCAGTCATCCCTTTTCAGAGTATCCAACTCTTAGAAATTAAGAACAACAATTGTGAACACACACATTGCTTGTAGTGGTAGAAGATGGTTACCAAAGTTGATGCCCGTCGATAGGGAATGGTTGAATAAATTATGATATATCCACCCAATGGAATATGGTTCAGTCAGCTGAAACATGAATGAGAGGTACACCAGTGTACTTAAAAACTTCCAAATGACAATTTTGAGTGAGAAAGTCAAGATGCAGAAAACATGTGTAATATAATCCCATCTTTCTAAAACAATGACCAAAATAACCCCTCATTCACGTATGGGCGGATATGTGTATGTGTGTATTATGTATAAAATATACAAGCTTGGAGAATATATGTACGGAAAGAGACTAAATTGCTCTCATGGATTATTTGGAAGAGGGATATGTGTAGGAGAAGGGGGCAAGAGAAGCCAAGTTGTACAGGAAAAGAAGAAAAAAAGACTGTACCAAAAATTCAAATGTGTATAATATGATCACATTTATGCATTTTTGTAAAATTGTATTTGTGTATAGAAATGTAAAAAGGAAAAAATTTTAAATGTGAATGCCATATTTTTAAAAAAAGAAAACTAAGTGTTCTGAGCTCAGGGCATAATTTGAAAACATTTTTATACGGTGAGTTCCTGCCATGAAATTCTTTTCATTTTTCTCCTTGCCTTTTCCTCTTTTACTACAAGCCAAAGACCAAAAAAAGTAGTAATGCAGAAGTTTTGATTGAGTTTTGGTTATCATAAATTTTTCCTAAGGAAAGAGGATTACATTTGCCAATGTGCCCTGAAATTTTCCACAGAGCTGTACTTTAGCAGAGAACAATAGATTCTTTATTTTTTTTTTAATTTAAAAATTGTTTTAGAGACAGGGTCTCACTCTGTCACCCAGGTTGGAGTGCAGTAGTGTGCTCATAGCTCACCGGAGCCTCGAATTCCTGGGCTCAAGGGATCCTCCTGCTTCAGCCTCCCAAGTAGCTGAGACTACAGGTGTGTACCACCATACCCAGTTAATCTAAAAAATATTTTTGTTGAGACAGGGTCTCCATATGTTGCCCAGGCTGATCTGGAACTCCTGGCCTCAAGTGATCCTCCTGCCTTGGCCTCCCAAAGTGCTGGGATTACAGGCATGAGCCACGGCATCCAGTGAGAACAATAAATTCATATTTTGCATTCTGCTCTTTAATATATCCATGTTTGTGATGATATAAAAATATTTAAATTGCTTAGTCAAATTATTTAATGTCCTGTTTGACTCTATATCAGTTAGGGCCTTGCCTGGAAACACATGGTTGGTTCAAACTGGGTAACCGAGAAGGGTTTGCTAGAGGGACTATTTACAAAAGCATCATGAGGGGCTCGGGAAAGTACACTACTCTGGGAAAACTAATGTTGAGAAGCTGTTACCACCTCTAGGCCTGGAAGAGCAAAGGGAGAGAGTGGCTATTGGGACTCAGCTGTCTGGAGAGGGCTGTCTGGCCATAGCTGTGGCCTTCCACAGAGAAATGCAGCCAACCTGTCAGATCCTGTGGAGACAGAGCTGGAGGAATCAATATCTCAACCTCATGTTCCTCCCACCCTGTAATCTCCTGATGATGTCCCCCCGCTCTTCAAACCCAGTCAGAAGCCAGAAGACAACGGAGCCCATTGATGCATTCCATACAGGTCAGCCTCCAGGAGCACAGAACCAGGTAGAGAGGCGTAGAGAGTGGATCTGGAGGGCAAAGATGTTCATCACTCTCTTCCGCAACCAATTTCTTCAGAAAATTTGGTGGTTGATGAAGATGAATCATAATATTAATCCATGGTTTAAATGAACTCAGAGAACCTGGCCTTATCTAATAGGAACCCACATTTAAAAAGCTTAGCATGCCGAGGTGGGTGGATTGTTTGAGCTCAGGAGTTCGAAACCAGCCTGAGCAAGAGCGAGACCCCATCTCTACTAAAAATAGAAAGAAATTAATCAGACAACTAAAAATATGTAGAAAAAAATTAGCCGGGCATGGTGGCGCATGCCTGTAGTCCCAGCTACTCAGGAGGCTGAGGCAGAAGGATCACTTGAGCCCAGGAGTTTGAGGTTGCTGTGAGCTAGGATGATGCCATGGCACTCACTCTAGCCCAGGCAAGAGAGTGAGACTCTGTCTCAAAAAAAAAAAAAAAAAAAAAAAAAGCTTAGCATGATGCCACATGACATTCATTATCATGTGACTTAATTGATTAATTAAATAGTTAGATGCCACCCAAAACACAGAAGAAAAGGTCCTGAGTTTAGGACAAGTAAACTCTGATAAGGGTTGGGAAAGAAAATAGGGAAAGAAGAGCTTAAGTTCTCTCAAGGAAGAAGAAAAAGCTCAAGGCCTAGGGGATGAAGTTCAGAATATAAATCTAATATAACACTTTTGCCTGAAGTTGGTATGTTCAGATGTATGTCCCATACATGTAGACCAAAGATCACTTATCCAGTTAGAATACCTGGGTGCTGGATCCCTGTTATTGCTTAGTTCCTGTGACTTTGGTAAATAAGTCTTCTCTCTGGGTTTGTTTCATCCTCTGTATTAGAAGAGAATAGGACAAATGACCTTCAAGTTTCCATTCAGTTCTACATTGTATGATGTTATTATTTTACCCAATCAGAAATCTTAAGAATGACTTAATGAAAACCTTAAAGCTGAGTTAGAAAACAGTTAAGAACATTCAGAATAAGAGTTTAATTAAAATTATGATTTTCAAACAACTTTTAATTTTCCCCTTAGGGTACCTCACCATAAAATTCAGCAGGCCACTAAAGACAATAAACTTCCTTGTTCAATGAACACCAAGTTGAAAGTACAATATCCTTAAGGAACGCTATCATTGGGTAATGACAACGGAGTACTTTAGGAAGAGGCAGTAAAAAGCAGAGGGTAATCTGGTTTCAGTATATTGTATTCGAGCTGAAAACCATTAAATGATCTACATCCTACTTCTTGTATCACACAGAAATTTCAGAACAAAACTGGTAATGATGTAAGAGGAATGGAACAAATTCCTTCTCTCTCATTCTCTCTCACTTTCACTCATTCATTCTCTCTCACTCTCACGACTGGAGAAAAAGACATTGATACCTACAGAGATATTTTGGTGACAGTACTTGCTACCCATGGTGTCTCTTATTTTTAGAGCAACATTGATTTAGGTCTACTTGATTAATTCCCATCAACAATAAAAAATAGGAGAGGGTCCCCCAAACAGGGAAGAGGTGGAAGCTATTTATAATTTGTCAAGATATGAGTATCTTTATTTTAGATATATGAAGCCTGGAATAGAGAATAATATCTAGAATCCCAGAAAGTCAATATTCCATGATACTTAGTCCATGTCATATGGAGAAAGATGTTCTATGATAGAATATGGCATGGCTCATTACTCAACGTTTTTTCTTCCTTGACTGGTCTCTCATCTGTGATGTTCCATTCATTACCTTCAATAATTCAGATGAACTCTGAAAAAGCACTTTGGGTTATTTTCCTTTTGTCACCTCCCAACACAGAAACCTAAAAGTATCATGAACCCAAAAGCAACGCATTAGCTTGCACTGAACGCCAGTGCCTCCAGGAATATACACAGATACTTGAGAGATCACCATCATTATTCTCCCAGGACTAGCTTCCCTCCCTTGAGTGCAATTTACCTTTTATTTAAAACTTATATATATAAAAAAGTGCTAGTGGATTCCTGTGTGGTTAGAAATGATTCTTTTTCTTTGGCTCTTATTTAAAAATGAGAATTACAAAAGAATCTCCCAGGACTCTTTATTGTTGCTTAATAAAACACATTTAGTGGTATAGCTGTCCCTTGACTTGAGTTCAAACAGCACAAAGTGGAAAGCATGAATTATTACATCATCCTTCGCCCTGCTTGTGCTTTATGACTTAATAATGCTGCTTTACACACAGTGTAAGCGGGCCACCTAAGAAATGACTACAGCCTCACGCTGAAGAGGTGGCACATTCACTTGCTGCTGTTTCTACAAAAGTTGTCTTGTGATCATCGCATTTAATTTTTATTTCAATCCTCTTTCATTATTTCTGTAAACAAGTTTTGGTAGTAAATAAAGGAATACATACATAGATGACATAATAGCTTGTTCTTGCAGAAAATTGAGTGCTAGTAGAGATGTGTTACTTTTGAAAATTCAACTAAAGTGTTTATAACTTATCGTCATTCCTTATTAGAAAGCACAGTGATATTTAACTGTACCAGTTTAGTCTTCCTGACCCACAATGGATTCCTTCAGATAAACAAGCATGTATGTTTGAAAAATACATATTTTAAAATAACAGTAATAGATTTACTAAGAAAGATACATCTAAAGTCAATCTACTGGGATGCTAGAATGTTCTCTATTTAATTTTGTTTATTTTCTACTCATATTTCCATGCAAGAATGTAGAGTAATAATTAAGGCATTTCTAAGGAAATGAACATAATTATTGATTTGCAATGTTATTTATGGAGAAGCCACTAGCAAGATGCATTTATGTCTAGGGTTTATTTTTGTCTTGATTAGGAAATAACCATATGAAATTAGTGCTATCACAAATGGATTATTTACCCCATTTGTTTACTGAAACTCTGGGTTCTTTGTGGACCTGGACCTGAAGGCAATGGACCCTTTTCTCATATTTTTTCTACGTTCAGAGATTTAGTGCCAGTTTTAAAGAGATTTTTTCCCCTCTGTAAGAATTGAGCCTCTGGACTCTGCGCTTCCATTTCTACCCTTGAAAAAGCAGTATGTATATATTATGAGGTAATTTTAGTAATACATTTATTATTTATAATCTTTAAAATATTGTTGTGTTTTCATAAACGTTTATAGTGATTTTTCTCTTGCAACTTGATCCAGACTTTGGGATTCATGCAAAATGGCTCAAATTCTCTATATTTTGAGACAAACAAAAACAGACTGGTAGGACATTTGGAACAAGTAGGGTGCATGTGACATTAAAACTACAGAATTATAATTGTCCCACTGTGACCACTTTGACTTATTTAGGACACTTATTAAAGGTCAGAGAGATGCTGCTTCTAGGTGTCAATGGAACCAATGCACGTTTCAAATTCAAAAGGATATCACATCTTCTCTGCAGTAAATCTGGGTTTCTCTCCCTCCTCCCTACCCTGTAATATTGTAAAAACAATATTGTTACATCTAAGAGTGTTCAGAGAAAAGAAACAAAATTCCTAATACCACTACTATCATTTCTATTTGTTGCCTTCTATTCTTTGCCCGTACACATTTATATTTTTAAACATAGTAATAATGATAGTATATATGCCATATTGTATCTTTTTAAATGTTTATTTTATTTTTTAAATTGACAAAATTGTATATATTTATTATGTCAACATGATGCTTTGAAATCTATATATGTTGTGGAATGGCTAAGTTGAGCTAATTGACATATGCATTACCTCACATAGTTATTATTTTTGTGGTGAGAATACTTAAAATCTATTCTTTGTATTTTTCAAGAATACAATATATCCTTTTGTAATAGATCTCTTGAACTTATTCCATTTCACTGAAATTTGTATTCTGCTTGTTATTCTCAACTCTCTGTTGAAAAGAGATCTGGAATTTTCTATAAGGAGACTGTAAAATAAGACTAAGGAAGCTATGTCACTCTAGTTGGAAAAATAAAAAGAGAGAGAAAAAACATGTGTTGATTGTATGAGTTTCAGGCTTTTCAAAAGTGATGTAACATTTACCTTAGATTTTCTTAACCAGAAATTTGAACCCAACCATCTTGGCTTGGAAAAGGGTACGGAATGTAATTAAACTAAAATTTGTGAATGAAAGTAGAGCAGCATTTTCTTTCTGCCAGATTGCTAATTAAATGCCACGGAAGACTTGTATATTTAATTTTAGTCATGTAAAGAATGTGCAATAGTTGGTAGGGAAGAGTTTGGCTAGGAAAGAAATGATTATATTTTTAGATCATTTCGTTACCCCTGTTAATTTATTATCCTATGATGTAGCTCAAGTGTAGAAATTGAAAAGTTCCTTGATTTGATCCAGAATTAGGGTTTTGCCAGGCAAAAGGGCAAGGTATTTGAGGGTACGGGCAAAAGAATGGTGGAAGTGATGGGCCTAGAGTTCTAGGCAGAAGAGGAAGGGAGATGGAGGCATGTGAAAGTTGATAGATGAAGACAAAGTAGAGGATGTCAAGGGGCCGGAGTTCTCTGTAATAAGAACAGATGGTAGTGGTAAAAATAGAGCAAGAGAACAGGAAAAATGGAGGGTTGTGTTCAGCAGGTTTATTAAAACTGAAATAAAATCTGAAATGTAAGTGATTTGGCCTATTTAAAAAGGGTCTTTTTTTGTTTGTTTTTGTTTTCGGTTTTGGTTTGTTTTTATGTTGTGAAACATTAGGACCAGAAC
Source organism: Propithecus coquereli (assembly GCF_000956105.1). NCBI lineage: Eukaryota > Metazoa > Chordata > Mammalia > Primates > Indriidae > Propithecus > Propithecus coquereli. The sequence goes on from NW_012149308.1 coordinate 2,238,261, forward strand.
AGAGAACAAGGCATGGGAATCAAAATGCATTCATTAAGTCATTCATGCATTAATTCAATAAATACCTTGCTTAGCCCCTCCTATGTACCAGATACTATTTTGGATGCTGGGAATATAGAAGTGAACAAGGCAGAAAAATTTCTGATGGTTTGGAATTTATACTCTAATGGAGGAGTCAGACACTTAACAAATAAATAAAAGATTAAGTTGTAATAAGAAAAAGAAATCTAGCAAGGTTGTAGAGGCAGGAGGGCTAGGGAGCTATTTTAAACACGATGGTCAGAGAAGTGAAGCAGGGAGAGGGGAGGGGGAACATGAAGGAAATGAGGAATAAAGCCAAGCAGAGACCTGTGGAGAGGGCTTCTAGGCAAAAGAACAGCAAGTGTAAAGGCCCTGAGAGGAGAATATGGTGGGCAGGCCTATCCCCACCATGTGGCAAGCCCAGGGCAAGAGTACAAATGGAAATCCATGTACTCTATATCTAAATGTTAAAAATTTATAAAATGTTTTCTGTCATCCTACCTTGACTTAAATGCCTTAATATTGGCCTAGAAGGCCCAGTTCTGATTTAGAACTCTTGGCCTTCTCAGGGTTTTGCACCAGAACCTGGTGGTACAGGGTCAGCTAGCCCCTCACTCCTGGGCCCAGTCAGAGGTCAATCTCCCTTTCTCTTCCCACCCAAGAAGAGAGGTCTTACACAATTAGGTGGACACCCTGCCTGTCCAATCTCTGTCCATACTGCCACAAACAGTTGCCCTTTGATGGCTCCTTGGGACTAGGGATGTGCTCATTCATGACATAGTCTGCTCTTGGGAAGCTAGACCAGGGAAGTGGCCCTTGCTGGTTCTGGAAGCCAGCTCTTGGTCATTTGGGAAGTGTATTCTGGGGTCCTTGTACCCAGAATGTAGTCTAGATGGGGCACAGGCTCTGGATGGTCATAGCCTCTTGACCCGCTGACTCCTGCCCTGTGGGGAAGGGTGTGGCTTGGGGGGCATCAGAGTAGGACCCTTACAACCAGGGAATCAGGGAAGCAGCCCCTTTTGCCAGGACCTGAGGATGGCACTTCTGCTTGTTACCTTTCAGGAGGAACAAGGAGGCTATTCCTATATCCTCAGAATTTGAACTGTGATAATGGAGGAGATATGAAGCTTTCGTTCTGTGGAGGGTCTATAAAAAGTAAAGGAAGGAAGAAAAGGAAACCAGAATGTATGGAGCATCTGCGCTGAGCCTGGCTGTGTGAAATATGCTTTTGCTTGTGTGATCTAATTTAATCTTCCAAATAACCCCGGGAAGTAGGCTTTGTACTCTCCTGTGTAAGGTTAAGAAAATAAACTCAAGGAGGTCTCTTCCTTGCCCAGAGTCACACAGCCAGTGAGCTATGGAGCAGAGGCTCAAACCCAGGGCTCTGGCTATTTCTAAAGCCCAAGTTCTTTCCACTACATCACATCACCTTTGAAAGATATCCTCATAGAAAGACTTCATTTGTAATGCGAGTAAAGAGCAATATAGCAAGTAAAATCTTATACTGTTCAGAGGTGAAAATGGCTGCAGGGATCCTCAATCCAAGACTGGTCCCTGTCCTGAGGTCCCTAGATCTCCTAGGAGCCCATGCAGATAGTACGTGAGTTTACGGGCTTTAGGTATTTCTAAAAATCAAGGTAACATTTATACATAATGTAATGCACAGATCTTAAATGTACAATTCGAAGAGTTTTTTTTCAAATTCGAACACTCGCATAATCACCACCCCAATCAAGATATTTCCTCAAGATATTTTCCTCACTCAAGAAATTTTCCCTGTGCCTCTTTCCAGGCAATCTCCCCACATAATACACAACCACTGCTCTGATATCTATTACTATGGATTTGTTTTGCCTGGTTTAGAACTTCACGCAAATAGAATCACACAATATGTATTCTTTTGTATCTGCCTTCTTTTGCTCAGCTTGTTTCTTGTGATTATCCATATTATTGGATAAAAGGTAATATTTCTTTCTTTATGGCCAAGTAGTATCTCATTGTATGAATACATTACAATTTATTTATCTCTTCACCTATTGATGGGCATTTGGGCTTTTTCCTCTTTTTGGCTATTAGGAATATGGCTGGTATAAACATTCTTATACATGTCTTTTTGTGTATGTATATATTCATTTACCTTGGGCCTACACCTAGGAAGGGAATTGCTGGATCATATGGTAGGTATAGGTTTAACTTTTTAAGAAACTCAAACTTGGCCAGGCGCGGTGGCTCACGCCT
>NW_012149308.1:2244033-2246262 GCF_000956105.1 Propithecus coquereli
TTTTTTTTAAAATACATTTTATTGAGGTATGATTGATATACAAAATACATTCAACCTGCTAAGTTAAAAAGCAAGTGTTAAAGCATGATAGATTGTATTAATGACCTTAGTTCTTCACCTCTTCCTATAGCCATATCCTTTACCGTGTGACCTTGGGATTTCATCTGCTAAAGAGGCAGAGTCTATTTTACCTCCCTTTGACTCTGGGCTGGCCTTGTGACTTGTTTTGGGCAATAGAATGTGGCAGAAGTGATGGTGGGCCAGTTTCAGATGTAGGCCTCAAAACACCTTAAATGTTTTCACTTACTTGCTCTTCTTCTGTGTTTGCTATGAGAATATGCCCAGGTTATCTTGCTGGATGACGGGACATGAGGAGCAGAGTTGTCACCCTGGTCATCCACAGCTGAGGTTATCCTAGATCAGCTGAGCTGCAGCTGACTGTAAAACCTATGAGTGAGTCCAGTTGAAATTAGAAGCACTGCCCATCTGAGCCCAGCCTAAATTGCCAACCTGCAGACTTGTAAACAAAATAAATGCTTATTGTTTAAAAACACTGAGTCTTGGGGTGTTTTATTACAAAGAATTTTGTGGCCACTGGTAACTGATATAGAAAGTGAGAGTTCAGTTGTCCAGAAAATATCCAGGAAGTACCTAAGGACTGGAAGGATTGCAGGAAGTACGAAGCATCAAACTGTGATTTAACAGCAATTTAAAGTCCTTCCAAATCAGCATGGTTATGGATCCCCTACCAATAGTTATGCTGCATGTATGTACTGAGTATATTACTGGCAAGACACTATGCTACATAGAATGCCTAGTGAATGGGAGCCCAGGAAAAGCAAAAGTAAGTGGTGGACCTGATTTAGAGAGGCTGGCCCTGGGAATGAAGGTGGTCATATGGCTGATGACATTTAGGGTGGTGGAGAAGGGTAAATTCAAGGAGCTGGTTATGAGGCCAAGGGTCAAGGAGAAGACCAGTGAAAACAGGATGAAGTTAAAAGCCTAGAGCTAGAGGAAGATACTGACTCCCAGTCACGGAAGAAAATACCTATATGAGATACAGATGTGCTAGGAAATGAACATTTCCGCCCCCAATCTGCCAGCAGCAATCCTCAACCAGTGACCTCTGCTCTCTCGGCTCTTGGGTGGGATAATTTTGGAGCAGGTATTTTATACCTTCACCATCATTTCCCCACAGAATTAAGCTCGTCACCTATTGTGGCGGCTGGCTGAGTAACACACTCTTTATCTGCTGTCTTCACTTTCCCTCTCACTCCAAGTCCACTAGGCTCTTCTCTGTTCCTTAAACAAGCCTAGTTACTTCCTGCCCTAGGGCCTTTGTGGTTTAACTCTCTGCCTGAAATGCTCTTCCCCCTGACATGTGCCTGGCTGGCTTCTTGTCATTCAGGTCTCAGCTTAAATTTCACCTTATTAGAGAAGACTTACCTGGTCACCAAATCTAAAGTAGCTTCATCATCTGATCTTAATTCTCCACATTGTTTTTTTCACTATCAGATGTTTTTCTTATTTATTTGTTTGTTTTCATATGTTGTTGGTGAGAGTGTAAGTTGGCACAACCCCTCTGGCAAGGTTGTTGGGCAGTATCTACTAAAGCCACCTATGACCCAGAAATTTCGTTCCTAAGTATATATCCAAGAGGAATGAGAGCTTATGTCCATCAAAATCCAGGTATAAGAATGTTTACTACAGCTTTATTCATAATAGCCAGAACTGGGACCAAAGCAAATGTCGATTAATAGGAGAATAGATAAATAAATTATAAAATATTCAATGGAATATTCTGCAATGGGACACTATACAGCAATAAAAATAGTGAACTGCTACTACACACAACCACGTGAGTGAATTTCACAAAACTTATTATGAACAAAAGAATCCAGGCACAAAAGAGAATATATTATTCAGTTTATATGACATTCAAGAACAGGCAAAACTGATCTATGGTGCTGGAGTTGGAATAGGTGTTACCTCTGGGCAGGGGGATATTGACTGGGAGGGAGGGTAGGGTGTGGAGATATTCTATGTCTTGATGTGTGTGGTGGTTACATGGGTATATACATATGTAAAAAGCCATTGAACCAAAGAAACTATCATGAGAGCAAACAGACAACCTACAGAATGGGAGAAAATATTCGCATGCTACATATCCGATAAAGGGTTGATAACTAGAATCTATTTAGAACTCAGGAAAATCAGCAGGAAAAAAAA
>NW_012149308.1:2246312-2310615 GCF_000956105.1 Propithecus coquereli
AAATATTTAATTTAAAAATATTTCAAACATAAAAAGAAAGGATAATATTAATAATGGACAGCTCTGTATCTACCACTCGAATTTAACATGTTAACAATTTCCTGTATTTGTGTCAAGTCTTCATAAGTGAGATATCACAGATACACTCGAAGACCATCTCCCCCATGTCCTTCCTTTTCCTCCTCCCTGGAAGTTAGCATCATCCTGAAGTTAGTGTATATCCTTCTGCAACTATTTTTAAATATGCGACATAGTATATGAACCATTTTCAATATTTTACCAAGTGTAACAAAGATGGCATATTTTCCTGTGATAAGTCTGGGCACAGTATTTGAAACAGCAGCCGTCTTAATAGGTAAGTCAATTTTGTCCTTTAAACATTTTTATTTCCTGCTTACTATTGTTATTTATTGATTCTAATATATATTAATTAGGTTGTTTATACCTACAATTAAAAGAAAATGGAGAATGTTAATTTTTATTTTAAAAGGCAGTTTACGTGGCAGATGAAAATCCTCCAAAGCTTAGAATCCTCTCAGGGAAAGTAAGGAGGAAGTTCTTGCGCTGATGGGAACTGTAGAGCTAATACAACCTTCCCAGAGGATGGATAAGGAAACTGAGTCACATACCATTTGTGACTTGTTAGGTTTTTACAGCTAAAGAATGCTGTCTTCTGATGTCCATTCTAGAATTCTCTTGATCACACCATGAAGCTTCCATGCCATTGAAGGCGATCAAAGATGGAGAAGGAAGAAAGGAGAGAAGAAAATGTGATGTGGAGGCGAGAGGAAGGAAAAACTTCATAAAAACAAGACAGCAGAAATGTGGTATTTTAAGGAAGACGTTTGCCCTTCATATGAATGATTCTTGAATTTTGGTGTATATTTTTGGTAGCAGTATGCGGTGAGTCACTAACAAAGAGCTTAAGACAGATGAGTTAACATAAATGGACCAAAATAAGCTGTGGTCTCTAGGCTGAGCAGCTGTTGGACAAACCTGCCAATATTTTATTTCCCAGAGACACTTGCAGTGGATTAAAGTGAGCAGGCGGCAAATGCCTCATTAGAAAATTCCATACCTTTCGGCATTTCCTGCGCCTGAGATGTGGCTATGCAGGGGAAAGGGGAAAACCCCCAGTTACATATCGTAGTTCCACTTTGTGGAAGAGGGCGGGCAGCAGTGCATGCTGGTGGAGGGATAACGTAGCGCGACATGGGAGTTTTCAGCCTGAGTGTGTGACCGAGGGGGACTCTTCTAGCCTTCTCTGTGGCTCTTCTTTGCATCTTCTGAAGGAGGGGCTTGGATTGGATTACCTCCTAGGTCCCTTCCAGTTCAAAAATTTATAGTTTGCATTAATTGAGTGCTTACTTTGTGCCAGGCACCTTGTGAAGTGCTTTTCATATAGATTTTCCCCTCTGCATTAAACCTTTGAGGCTGTTTCAACAGTAGTCCCATTTTTCCGATAAAGAAACTGAGGCTTATGGGATGTTTTGTGGCAACTAAAAAAGAAAAAAGAAAAAGAAAAGAAACCGAGGCTTAAAGGGGATAAAAGGCCTGCCTGAGGTCACATAGTGAGCAGTTGTAGAGCCTTGGCTCGAACCTGAGCTGTCTCAGAAACCTGGCACCTTGATCACCATTCCGTGTTGCCCTTTCTCCCTAAGCAGGTCATTAGGAATGAGTTGCCTTCACATCTCTTTTCCTTTCCTCTCCACAGCTTTATATCTGTTTTAAATCGTTATGCTTTAATTGCACCGTAGTGGATTTGCAGGTCCTAATTGGAGCTCCTCGCTGCGTCTGCACACTACGCTGTGGATGAATGGCATTAAAGATAGTAAATCAAATTCAGGACACATACTTCATGCAAGACAGAAATAGTGTTGCGCGGGGCACAGCAAGGCCATTTGATTCACAGGATCTTCATCGGCTTGAATATTTTGTACATTCTCTCCAGTGGACACTCTGTACCCAATGTTCCCACTGATGTCACTGGCAGAAGTGTCTTATGAGGAGACACTCTGTTGGAAGAGCCGTTTCAGTAACCTCCTCTATCCTGATTTAATATGATATGGCCATGGCAACGGCGGTAACAGTGGCAGCTCCTTTGTTCCCTTTTATAAATGATGAATAATTTAAGCACTTTCTCACACTGCCCCTCTTCCAATGAAGACATTAGACATAGGGAGAATATCCTTCTCTCTGATATAAGAGAAATAAACTCTAAGATCGTGTGTGATGTTATCTAACTTCTGTTCAGGATGGGTCTTTAGTTGGTGACTGACAATCCTGTTTTAAAAGTCTACTGGAGATATTTATGAGTGAAATCATACTTTCCATAGTTCGTTCTTTGCTGTCACATATACAGAAATGGATAACTGGGGCAATATCTAATAATTCAAACCACAAAAGCTGTGTTGCTTATAAGTATTTGGATTTTTTTTTAATTTCAGCATATTACGGGGGTACAAATGTTTAGGTTACGTATATTGCCCTTGTCCCGACCGAGTCAGAGCTTCAAGCATGTCCATCCCCCAGACGGTGCACACTGCACCCATTAGGTGTGAATATACCCATCCCCTCCGCCTCCTCCCACCTGCCCAACACCTGATGAGTGTTATTACTATATATGCACTTAAGTGGTGATCAGTTAATACCAATTTGATGGTGAATGCATGTGGTGCTTGTTGGATTTTTTTGTTTTTGTTTCAGAGCCAGGGTCTTGCTCTGTTGCCCAGGCTGTTGTGCAGTGGCATGATCATAGCTCACTGCAGCCTTGAACTGCTGGGCTCAAGAGATCCTCCAGCTTCAGCCTCGTGAGTAGCTGGGACTACAGGTGTGAGCCACCATGCCCAGCTAATTTTAAAATTTTTTTGTAGAGATGAGGTCTCACTATGTTGCCTAGGCTTGTATAGAACTCCTAGCCTTAGGTGATCCTGCTGCCTTGGCCTCCCAAAGTGTTGGGATTACAGGCGTGAGCCACTGTGCCCGGCCTGGATGTTTTTTGTTTTTTTTTTTTTTTTGTTTTTTTTCAGCCTGGATGTTTTAAGGTACAGAAACTTTTGGCTGAAAAGGGAAGGGAATATATACTCAACCTTTTTTTTTTTTTTTTAAAATACATTTTATTGAGGTATGATTGATATACAAAATACATTCAACCTGCTAAGTTAAAAAGCAAGTGTTAAAGCATGATAGATTGTATTAATGACCTTAGTTCTTCACCTCTTCCTATAGCCATATCCTTTACCGTGTGACCTTGGGATTTCATCTGCTAAAGAGGCAGAGTCTATTTTACCTCCCTTTGACTCTGGGCTGGCCTTGTGACTTGTTTTGGGCAATAGAATGTGGCAGAAGTGATGGTGGGCCAGTTTCAGATGTAGGCCTCAAAACACCTTAAATGTTTTCACTTACTTGCTCTTCTTCTGTGTTTGCTATGAGAATATGCCCAGGTTATCTTGCTGGATGACGGGACATGAGGAGCAGAGTTGTCACCCTGGTCATCCACAGCTGAGGTTATCCTAGATCAGCTGAGCTGCAGCTGACTGTAAAACCTATGAGTGAGTCCAGTTGAAATTAGAAGCACTGCCCATCTGAGCCCAGCCTAAATTGCCAACCTGCAGACTTGTAAACAAAATAAATGCTTATTGTTTAAAAACACTGAGTCTTGGGGTGTTTTATTACAAAGAATTTTGTGGCCACTGGTAACTGATATAGAAAGTGAGAGTTCAGTTGTCCAGAAAATATCCAGGAAGTACCTAAGGACTGGAAGGATTGCAGGAAGTACGAAGCATCAAACTGTGATTTAACAGCAATTTAAAGTCCTTCCAAATCAGCATGGTTATGGATCCCCTACCAATAGTTATGCTGCATGTATGTACTGAGTATATTACTGGCAAGACACTATGCTACATAGAATGCCTAGTGAATGGGAGCCCAGGAAAAGCAAAAGTAAGTGGTGGACCTGATTTAGAGAGGCTGGCCCTGGGAATGAAGGTGGTCATATGGCTGATGACATTTAGGGTGGTGGAGAAGGGTAAATTCAAGGAGCTGGTTATGAGGCCAAGGGTCAAGGAGAAGACCAGTGAAAACAGGATGAAGTTAAAAGCCTAGAGCTAGAGGAAGATACTGACTCCCAGTCACGGAAGAAAATACCTATATGAGATACAGATGTGCTAGGAAATGAACATTTCCGCCCCCAATCTGCCAGCAGCAATCCTCAACCAGTGACCTCTGCTCTCTCGGCTCTTGGGTGGGATAATTTTGGAGCAGGTATTTTATACCTTCACCATCATTTCCCCACAGAATTAAGCTCGTCACCTATTGTGGCGGCTGGCTTAGTAACACACTCTTTATCTGCTGTCTTCACTTTCCCTCTCACTCCAAGTCCACTAGGCTCTTCTCTGTTCCTTAAACAAGCCTAGTTACTTCCTGCCCTAGGGCCTTTGTGGTTTAACTCTCTGCCTGAAATGCTCTTCCCCCTGACATGTGCCTGGCTGGCTTCTTGTCATTCAGGTCTCAGCTTAAATTTCACCTTATTAGAGAAGACTTACCTGGTCACCAAATCTAAAGTAGCTTCATCATCTGATCTTAATTCTCCACATTGTTTTTTTCACTATCAGATGTTTTTCTTATTTATTTGTTTGTTTTCATATGTTGTTGGTGAGAGTGTAAGTTGGCACAACCCCTCTGGCAAGGTTGTTGGGCAGTATCTACTAAAGCCACCTATGACCCAGAAATTTCGTTCCTAAGTATATATCCAAGAGGAATGAGAGCTTATGTCCATCAAAATCCAGGTATAAGAATGTTTACTACAGCTTTATTCATAATAGCCAGAACTGGGACCAAAGCAAATGTCGATTAATAGGAGAATAGATAAATAAATTATAAAATATTCAATGGAATATTCTGCAATGGGACACTATACAGCAATAAAAATAGTGAACTGCTACTACACACAACCACGTGAGTGAATTTCACAAAACTTATTATGAACAAAAGAATCCAGGCACAAAAGAGAATATATTATTCAGTTTATATGACATTCAAGAACAGGCAAAACTGATCTATGGTGCTGGAGTTGGAATAGGTGTTACCTCTGGGCAGGGGGATATTGACTGGGAGGGAGGGTAGGGTGTGGAGATATTCTATGTCTTGATGTGTGTGGTGGTTACATGGGTATATACATATGTAAAAAGCCATTGAACCAAAGAAACTATCATGAGAGCAAACAGACAACCTACAGAATGGGAGAAAATATTCGCATGCTACATATCCGATAAAGGGTTGATAACTAGAATCTATTTAGAACTCAGGAAAATCAGCAGGAAAAAAAATCAAACAACCCTATCAAAAAGTGGGCAAAGGACATGAACAGAAACTTTTCAAAAGAAGACAGAAAAATGGCCAATAAACATATGAAAAAATGCTCAACATCTCTAATCATCAGGGAAATGCAAATCAAAACCACAATGAAATATCACTTATCTCCAGTGAGAATGGCCTTTATCAAAAAGTCCCAAAATAATAAATTTTGGCGTGCATGCAGAGAGATAGGAACACTCATAAACTGCTGGTGGGACTGCAAACTAGTGCAACCTTTGTGGAAAGCAATATGGAGATACCTTAAAGAGATACAAATAGAATTACCACTTGATCCAGCAATCCCATTACTGGGCATCTACCCAAAAGAACAAAAGACATTCTATAAAAAAGACATCTGCACTAGAATGTTTATAGTAACACAATTCACAATTGCAAAGATGTGGAAACAACCCAAGTGTCCATCAATACATGAGTGGATTAATAAAATGTGGTATATGTATACCATGGAGTACTATTCAGCTACAAGAAATAATGGTGATATAACACCTCTTATATTATCCTGGATAGAGCAGGAGCCCATTCTACTAAGTGAAGTATCCCAAGAATGGAAAAATAAGCACCACAAGTACTCACCATCAAATTGGTATTAACTGATTAACACCGAAGTGCATATATAGGAATAACAGGGTGGCAGATGGGAGGAGGGTGGAGGGGTTGGGTATATACACACATAATGAGTGTGGTACGCACCGTCTGGTGGATGGACACACTTGAAGCTCTGACTTGGGGGTGGGGAAAGGGCAATATACGTAACCTAAACATTTGTACCCCCGTAATATGCTGAAAAAAAAAGCCATTGAGGCATACACTTAGGATTTGTGAATACTCTATATATGTCATATATGAATAAAAAGTAAAAATAAAAAATAGATCCCATGAGAACAAGGATGTTTTCTGACATGGGCACTACTGCCTGACACATAGTATGACATCACTAAGGACTTGTTCACTGACCAAATGCATAAATGTGGATTTGCATTTTTTTAAAAAATATGCTCCACGTGCTGTATATTGTAGAGGAATCAAAGGTGAATCAGCCTAACAAGAAATACACAACCAAGTATATAAAATGGTAGCCTGTAATAAATGCTATAAAAACAGATGCTAAACAAAGTGTTAGCAGAGAGAGAGAGAGAGAGAGAGAGAGAGAGATTTCAACTATAGCTTTGGGGAAACGAGATTCGGTCTGACCCTGGAAATATTTCTGCAGGTAGGGCTGGGTTGTAGAGGAGACAAAGAAAGGGGTGGCTTTGAGTTGAGTGGCAGAGAACAAAACCTTTGAGACAGGAAGCCAGGGCACAATGGGGAAATGGAGAAATCCAAAGTGGCTAAAGTCAGGGAGGGAGAGTCATAGGGGAATGAAAGATAATCGTCTGAAAAGCAGGTTGGGGTCTGCTCTGAAAGGGCCTAAGCAACTTTGCAAGGAGTTTGCCTTTCACGCCATGCATAGGGATGAGGTTTTAATGCAGAAAAGTGATTTTGAAGGGTGAATTTTTATCCTTCCTAAATTAATATTTTAAAAAAGTTCATTTACAGAAAAATCTGAAAAGCCAGTATACACAAAGGATGCAAACCTGATATCTCTGCTATCACTTTCATATGTTGACTCTGAGATACTTTTTTTTTTTTTTTTGAGACAGAGTCTTGCTCTGTTGCCCGGGCTAGAGTGAGTGCCGTGGCGTCATCCTAGCTCACAGCAACCTCAAACTCCTGGGCTCAAGCGATCCTCCTGCCTCAGCCTCCCAAGTAGCTGGGACTACAGGCATGCGCCACCATGCTCAGCTAATTTTATATATATATATATATATATTTTTTTTTAGTTGTCCAGCTAATTTCTTTCTATTTTTTAGTAGAGACGGGGGTCTCGCTCTTGCTCAGGCTGGTCTCGAACTCCTGACCTTGAGCGATCCACCCGCCTCAGCCTCCCAGAGTGCTAGGATTATAGGCGTGAGCCACTGCGCCCGGCTTGAGATACTTTTTTTAAAAATTGAGATATAATTCACATGCCATCAGATTGACCATTTTAAAGTGTACAACTCAATGGGTTTTAGTATATTCACAAGATAGTGCAACTATCACCATTAATTCCAGAATATTTTCATCACCTCGAAAAGAGACTCCCTCCCCATTGCTCTGCCTCCCAATCCCTGGCGACCACTAATCCAGTTTATGTCCTATGGGTTTTTTCAGAGATATTTTTCTGTGCATATATGTATAAACACACACACACGCACACATACACTCATATATGTTTCTCTCCTCCCTCCTACAAATGAATGGATTTGCACATACTGCTTAGTAAGCTGTGTTGCCTTCTGAGCAGTATTATCAGATTGGTTTGTGAAAAATGAGTCTGGGTGGCAGGACCAAGGATAGATTTAAAAAAAGAGAGATTGGGGGTAGTGAGACTGCTCAGCAATGCCTGCGGCAGGGGATGTCACGCTGGCTGCAGCCAGAACGCAGGCAGTGCAGCGGATGCTGCGGTGTACTTCCAAGAGCCCTGCTTCAGGACCAAGGCACTCAGTACCCCAGCTGCAGGAAATGGTGGTGGCTGATGGCTCTCAGTGAAGCGTCCTCTGGGACTTGCCTTCATCTGAAGAGATTTCACTAGCCTCAAATCACAGTCTTTCTGTGGGGCAGCCCGCATCTAATAATTGGTCAATGGGGGAAGGGAGTGTTACAAAGGCCCAGGCACTGTCCTCAATTTGGAAAATCACTGAAGAGCCATCCTACCTCCAGAGCTTCCCTTAGGGCCAACTGAGACTCTTGTTTGACTGCATTGTAGCCCGACTCCTCCCTCTGCCCAGTCTTGCTGCCTTCGCTCCTCCACAGGTGTTGCTCCTGAGAGCATCCCTAATCAAATTTCTGCATTCAAATCTCTGTTGCAGACTCTGTTTTCCAGGGGACTTAACCTATGACAAACAAGGGTGGAAAAGAAGCTGGCATATGTAGATGTGTTTTTGGACCAACTGAGTAGACAGAGCTTGGTGATTGATTAAAGATGTGGGGTGGGAAGAGTGGACGAGTTAAAGAGGAGGAACGAAACACATAGAAATAATTCATACATTAAATTACGTATATAATATATATGCACATATACATCGCATACATGTAAATACATCCTTAGGCACTTAGTGTCTACTTTGTGCCAGAAACAGTTCTGGCAGCTGAAAATGCAATATGAATTAGATCCGATTCATTTATTCAAAGAATCCACAGTGTTTTAGTGCAGACAGAGGGTAAACAGCTAATTCTAATACAATTTTTTGAGCACTATAGTAAACAATGGGGGAAAGTAATGAGGAAATATTAGGGGAGTGAAGATACTGCCAGGGTTTTAAGCCGGGTGTCTTGAAAAACAGTAAAGCCATCGTGTGACATGGAGAATGCAGGTGAAAGAGATTGTAATTAGAAAATAGAAATTGAGGTTAATATGTCCACCGAAGAGCTAGAAATATGGGCTTGGAATGCCCAAGAGAGGTCATGAATAGAAATATATATTTAGGTGGTGTCTATATAGATAGAAATGATAGTTAATGCCTCAGGAGTAGGTGAGATTGTTAAGGAAGATCATGGAAAATGGAAACTTGAGAAAGATCTACAACAGGGATGAGTAATATCTGTAATCAGCCCACCCTATGCCAGCACCATAGCAGACATAGCTAATTGACCAAACAGTCGCACAATCCTTCTCAACACATGGCTTCAGGCAGCTATTACCAATAAATCCACTTACCATTTCTGGATTCTTCTCAAAGTCTAGGTGTGGTGACCAGGAGCAATCGCGGGCCTCCAAGGAAGAGTGGGCCGCTTGGATATTAGGTGAAGCGAGAGCACCCAGGAAGGCAGGAGAAGTACTAGGAGAGTGGGAAGCCTAGAAGGAAGAAGAGTGTTTCAAGAAGAAGGAAATAATATTCGTCCAATGACTTAAGTCGAGGGCTTAAGGAGATAATGAGATCTGAAGCAGGGGGCCAGTGGTAACCTAGAGAGAGTGGTTTCACTGGAACGGTTTCGAGAGAAAGTGAAAAGATAGAGGTTTGAGTAGAGAATGAGAGGTATTTCCAAATGCTCGTCTATATATGGACTGCTTGAACCCATCTAGGGGAGCTTGTTGAAAATGCATTTGTAGGACTCACCCCACAGGCATGCCCTCGGGCTATACTTTGGCGTCCAGGGAGCACGTCAATCTGGGGTATCTGGCGGTAGGTGCTCACTGTAGCAAGATGCTCTTAGTGTTCCTTTCACATGCATTCAGTACATACCGCTTGCTTCATACATAAGTGCCTGTCACTCTGCCTGAGGACTGTCTCTCGCTCCTGAAGCATGTTTGTCCCGCTTGCCAGAAATGCCAGAGAGCTAATTTCCCAGGGATCAGCCCTCAACTAATGAAGGACAGGAGTTGGTGGATAAGTATCTCAGCTTCTTCACCTCTTAGGTGGGACAATTTTTTTTATATGGAAGTTTTATCCCAGAAATCTCCATTAGGATTGAGCCTGAGGTGCCCAGAGTATTAACACGCTGTTGGCTTCCTTCCCTTCTCTATCTCACTTCCCTACTCTCCTCTTGGTGTTCCCTGAGATCACCTCTCACCTAAACGATTAGTACCCATACCCTTGTCTCAGCGTCGGCTCTTGGGGAAACCCAAAACTATGATACTTACCATCTCATCTCTTCTTCCTCGGCACATAGGACAACTACGTATTCCAGTCTCTATTTCTATCTGGTTGAGCCCATGTGACTCAGTTCTAACATATGGGCAGAAAGTGATCCACATCACCTCCAGGCCTGGCCACAAAACTCCTGGTGTGATCATCCCTCTCAATCTTTCCTTTTTATGATGATTTCAGAGGCCATGTGTTTAAGATGGCAGCCTCACAAGATAAAGCTGGCTGGATTCCTGAGTCACTAATCGGAAGAGATCTGCTAAGGACAGCTGCCCCACATGTACCAGATTGTGACATGAATGAATGAGAAACAGACCTTTATTATGTTAAATCACTGAGGGTTTTTTTTTTTTGTTACAGCAGCTAACATTAATTATGCTGATTAATACACCTATACACCTGCCTTCTCAGTTTACCCTCACCCAATTCTCCAAAATTACCGCTCTCCATCCTCCTTTAAAAATTTCCATTCCCTCAGCGTGGCTGAAAACGTAGCTGAAAACAGCTACGTGTTTAACTGATTAAAGTGCACTTAATTGTGAACAGTAAGTACCAAATTAGCTTCTGGAAGATAGTCCTGTTTTCAAATGGATTCCTGACTGGTAGGATCTATGAAGGAGATGTTTCCAAACATTGAAGCCTTCCTGGTGTCCTTCCACCATCACTGGTACAGCCCACTTCCAGCTTTATCTGTGTTGTCTAGAAGCGGAAGAAAGAGGGGTCAACACTTACAACTGATTGCTGACCTCTGGCCTCTGGAATAAAGTCCAAACTCCTTAACCTGGCATTTCCAGGCACCCCCAGTTGGTCCCAACCAACATTCCTACCCTGATTATGCCCCCCACCACACCCCACCCCTCACCACAAAACATTTGCATTGTACTTCTCATAGCAGGGTGGGCTTTCTCACCTTGCCACCTTGGCTCTCACTGTACCCTGTACGTGGGGTGCCCTTTCCTCTCTTCTGCCCCCTTCCAGACCCAGCCCCTGATCAAAGGCCTCACTCAAATTCTGTCTCCTCTCGAAAGCTCTGAAATTCCATTCCATCTTCCCTTTTGCCACGACCACTCATTCGGCCTTCAGCATTTGCTGCTTATTGTGATTTCTGTCTTTTTATGTGTTTGCATCCTCTCTTCTGAATTAGAAATGAACTAGTTTTTAAAAAATCATGCCAATTTCTCCCTTTAATCCCTACAGCTTTTAGCATATTGCTGGGGACATTATTACCGAAGATAGGTAGATACAGTTATGACGATTGAACTTGATAAATATCACAAATGCAAAATGTTGTTCAGACATGATTAAAAAAACTTTATTTGGAAATGATTTCAAACTTACAGACGAGTTGTGAGAATAAAAATAGTATAAATAACATCTGTATACATTTTAACTAGATTCACTTACTGTAAACATTTTACCCCATTTCCTTTATATCTATCTATATATCTTCTCTCCACACACTCTCTCTTACACACACACACACACACACACACACACACACATTCACGTTTTTCTGAACCATTTGAGGGTAAGTTACATACATTATGGGCCTTTACCCTTAAATACTTCAGTGTGTATTTCCTAAGAATAGGGACAGTCTCTTACCTAATTACAATAGAGTTATCAGCTTTCATTGGTTTAATATTTTTTTATTTCAAAATATTAAGAGGGCACAAATGTTTTAGGTTACATGGATCATTTTTGTAATGCTTGAGTCTCGCTATATATAGGTGTGCCCATCACCCAAACAGTGTTCATAGTACCCATTAGGTTGGTACCCTCCTCTCCTCCCTCCTCCCGCTGGTTGCTTTCCACTGAGTTTTAATTCCCTCTGTGCACTTTTGTGCCCATCGGTTAGTTCCAATTTATTAGTGAGTACATGTGGTGTTTGTTTTTCCATTCTTGTGATACTTCACTTAGGAGAATCGTCTCCAGTTCCATCGAGATTGTTGCAAGAGGTATTATTTCATCTTTTTTATGGCCGAGTAATACTCCATGATGTCCATATACCCCATTTTATTAATCCACTCATGTATTGATGGGCACTGGTGTTGATTCCACATCTTTGGAATTGTCAATTGTGCTATGGGAAACAGTATGGAAATTCCTCGAAGAACTCAAAGTAGACCTACCATTCGATCCAGCAATCCCACTACTGGATATTTACCCAAAGGAAAAGAAGTCATTTTATCGGTTTAATATTGATATAACATATTTATTTAACCTTTTGTTCTCATTCCAATTTTGTCAATTGACCCAATAATGTCCTTTATGGCCTCTTTCCCCTCCAATATAGGATCTGGTATAGGGTCAGGTATTACATTTGGTTGTCATGTCTCTTTAGCTTCCTTTAATCTGGAACATTTCCACAGCCTTTCTCTGTCTTTCATGACATTGTTATATTTCAAGTTAACCCTCATCCCCCTGCGTTTTAAAAGAAAGTCAGAATTTTTAAAATCTCCTAGGTTTGGCAGCCTATTTTATATATGTACACATGGATGGCTGTGGAGTTTCCGAGTAGTGCCATAATCATTCCCAGAGTAAGACTCCAAGCTTGAACCCCCTTTAATTCTCATTCTGAACTTGTAATCAATGGCAATATTTTTAAAGCTGCTGTACAGGAACCTTTGTTTCATTTTATTTACAATACCTTTCTCCTTAGTTAAGTGGAGTTGGAGTGGAAGAGGAAATCGCAAATCTCTCCTCCAGCTTCTGCTAGGTTTCAGGCTGCATGGGAGGAAAAGTCAATAGAGGAAGTGAGAGAGTAAACTGAGAAGTTGAAATCAAAGTGGTGGGCTGCTGAGTCTCGGCTGTGGTGTATCTCTCTCTGAAGTCAAAGCATTTTTACAGACAGCATTCAACCATAGTTAAATAAAATCCCTATGCTGTAGAAAGGGAAGGCATTAGTAATTTCCGTTGTCTATGAGTGGAAACAGAGACACTGACAGCCTAAATGGCTTTTTTACTTTGAGTCAGAGAGGCAAGGAGGAATAATAGAAAGAGAATTGATAAAGGACTGAATCCATTCAGGAAATTTGAATCTATTTATTACCATTTCTGCCAAGTTGTTAGGTAGCTCAGCAAGCCACATCATCCCTGAGCTTTGGTATCATTATCTATAAAATTTTAGGGTTTGGAGTGGACTAGATTCACTCTAAATTTTCTTCAGATTCTCCAATGCAGTGGGGATGAATTCCAACATACATTCCATGCACATTTATGGAGTGCCCACTAAGTGTTGGACACTGGGCCAGGTGCTGCCCATAGAAAGATGGACAGGGCCTAGCCTTTGTTCTCAAGGAGCTTCCAGCACGGTGGGGAGGAGGAACAGGCATGCAAGCAAAGAATTGTGATTCAAGGCAATAAGGGACAATCTCAAGGTACAATGGTATTACAAAGGAGACAGTAAGAAACTTTCCCTGGGGAGTGGAATGCTTCATAGAGGACAGTAGTTGCTGAAGTGAGTCCTGAAGTGGGGACAGGGCATCCCAGGCAAGAGGTACATGGTTGTTTGTGGACTATACCTACTTTGGGTGTACTAGAACACAATGTGCCAGAAGTAAAGTGAGGGTAATGAGGCTGGAATGGTAGTGAGGCAGGGGCCAAATCTGGGAGGGCCACTTTGCCAGGCAGAGAGGAGTTTGAGGCTGGGAGGGAGGGTTGGGGCTGAGACTCCTGACAAGGAGATCAGTGGGGACCCTATTGCAAAAGATAAGGGATTGGGAGACATTGGAGAGGGGAAACAGCAGAATGATTAGAGAAATGTTGAGGAGAAAGACTTGAGAAGCCTCACCAATTGGCTGTGGGGGTGGGAGGAAATATCACAGGACTTTCATGTTTCTGATTTGCCCAGTGGACTGAATTGTGGTGCTGTTAACTGTAATTGGAAGTCCCCATGGAGGAGCAGCTTTGGGGGACGTATAGTGAATTCAGTCTAGGATATATTGGCCTTGAGATGTGTTTGGGACACCTAAGTGGAGATTTCCAGTAGGCAATTGTACAAATGGATCTGGAACTCAGGAAAGAAGTCTGAGCTGGAGACAGATTTAATGCTTAACATGTTATAGGTGTGAACAATGTCAGAACAATGTCAGGGAGAGTGTAACTTTAGGAGAGGACTGTGACAGAGGGAAGAACATGAGTTCTGTTGTCTTATTAGATCTGGATTCTTATTCGCTGAGATCTCATTAGCTGTATGATATTGGACAAGTAACTTTGAATTTGTTTATTTTTAACAATGACCCAATTTGCAGACTTGTGAGAGTTTGAGATTAAAAAAAATCCAATTGATGGAAATTGTCAGAGGAGCAGAAAGGGCACCCTGGGGAATACGATTAAGCTAGAGTTTTATTCCTCTGCTTTCTAAAGATGTCAAGAGGAGCTGTTTGCTGACTAAGTTCCTTGTCCCCTTACTGCCTTTCTTGCCATATTCATTTGTTACCAGTTGCTTCATCTCTCTGAGCCTTGGCTTCTTCCTCTGTAAAACAGAGACAATAACGACTCTTCTGGTTATCCCAGAGAGTTCTTTTGTAAATCAGTGAGATAAGTTTTGTGTGAACACGGCAAACTGCAAAATGCTTTATAAATGCTAGTTATTATCAATATGAATGGAACAAAACAGACGTGCCCAATTCATCAGCATTTTCTGTGCTGTTACCACTCTGGAGTGTCTGTCAGCACGAACATTAAAGAATGTTCTAACTAGTCAGTGGCAGAACTGAAATGAAACTGGGGGTCTCTGACTGTTGGCCATAGTTATGCTAATCACTGTTTGAGGCTTTTACTGATCCAGGATTTACCTTCCCACAGATTAGTAATCGTGGGCCAGGGGTAAGGGTAGGTGGGCAGAAGGAAGTAGAACTGTGGATTAGAGAATTTGTGAGACCAGCAGGGGGCTGGGGTCTCCTGTGATCAATACTTGTCTACTCTGCTATCCCTACAATGGGACAGTGTAAAGATAACTGTGCCCTTAATGGTGTGATCTCACCTTCTCCTAAAACTTCAAATTCTCATCTCCAGGTAGGGAAAGATTACTCCTACTTCAAAAACAGTAGTATTAACACATAAAGCATGCTAGCACCCAGAAGGCCCTAAATAGATGTTAGCTCACTGGGCAGGCCAGATACTCAGAATGGAAAAAGACAGCAGTATTCACCGGGAGAGGCAACCCCAGGGCCAACCTAGTCCATGATTACAGAGGGACTACAGATTCTGGTCTGGGAGCAAGGGTGGGCCGGATTGACATCTTGAGCTCACATTGAGGTTGCATTTACTTCTGTTTTCTCGTGAAGCAGCTAATGAGGCATGCAAATTATATAGATAAGAACACAGGGATGCAGATGCTAGTTCCCTATCACTTGTCTCACTTTTCTTAGTAATCTTGGCAGCCTGAAAACAATGAGATGTCCCCATATGCCAGAGGAACCCAGAGTCATGGGCCTGTTGCCTTTCAAACTCCAGCCTGTCAGCATCCAGAAACAACTTGTACAACCAAATAAAGCAGGGGTCTGGCCCTCAAGAAGCCCCCTCACTCAGGCCCAAAGCCCAGATCTAGTCCCTGAAATTGTTGCTGGGGCACTAGAGGGCAATTGCCTCTTATCTGTGCCTGCACTGAGGGTCCTAGGAGTTTTTCATTTATGTTTACTTACAAGTTTTCCATAGTAGGCCTGGCCATGACCTACAGCACAGAGTTAAACCCTACCTCTCCTTCATTGCCCCACCCCTTCCTTCTTCCCTTCCTTCTCTCTTTTTTAATAGACTTTCTTTTTAGAATGGTTTTATATTTCCAGAAAATTTGAGTTGATAGTAAAGATAGTTTCTATTTACATCTCACCCCCCACCCCAACCCAGTACATAGTTTGCCCTAGTATTAACATTTTATATTAGTATGTATGCTACATTTATCATGATTAATGAACCAATTCTCATATATTATTATTAACTAAAGCCCATGGTTTATTCAGATTTTCTTAGTTTCTCTAAAGACCTTTTTCTGTTTTGGGATCCCATCCAGGATACATTACATTTAGTCATCACATCTCCTTAGGCTCCTCTTGGCTGTGACAGTTTCTCAGATTTTTCTTGGTTTTGATGAACTTGACAGGTTTGAGGAGTACCAGTCAAGCATTTTGTAGGATGTACTCCTATTGGAATTTGTCTGATGTTTTTCTCATGATTGGACTGGGGTTATGGGTTTTTGGAAGGAAGATTGCAGAGGTAAAGTGCCATCTTCATCACATCCTATCAAGGATATATACATGACCAAGATGATTTATGACTTTTGATGTTAACCTTGATCATTTGGCTGAAATAGTGCTTGTCAGTTTTCTCCACTGTAAAGTGACTCTTTCATTCCTCCTTTCCATCTGTACTCTTTGGAGGGAAGTCATTATGTGCAGCCCATGTTTAAGGAATGGGGAATTCCATAACTCTACTTCCTTTAGGGTAGAGTATCTACAAAATTTATTTGGAATTCTTTTGCATGGGAGATTTGTTTCTACTTCCCCATTTATTAATTCGTTCAAATAATTTACTTATATCAGTATGGACTCATGGATATTTATTTTATACTTTGGGTTATAACCCAACACCACTTTATTGTTCAAACTGTTCCAGATTTGGCCATCGGGAGCTCTATCAGTTGGCTCCTGTGTCACTTTGACATAGTCCTATCAGTGTGTGTGTGTGTGTGTGTGTGTGTGTGTGTGTGTGTGTTGAGCACATCCTTACTTTCTAGCATTACAAGTCTGTTTTTAAAAATAATTATTGCTCATTTATTCACTTAACCAAAATGCAGTGGCAGTTTACTGTATACCAGGCAGAGAGGATTCAAGAATGAACAGGACCTGGCTCCTGCCTTCAGGGGACTCTCAGTGGGGTGGCAGAAGGGAGGAGAGACAAGAAAGAAAAGAGATCACGACAAGACAGCATGGTGAGAACTTTGGCAGAGAGCAGAAACCCGGGGATGCCTGACTCAGCTCCAGATACTCTCCTGCTCTACCTCTCCCAAGCATATCTGGCTGATTCTCTTAGGAGAAGCTTCGGCTCCACAGCCTGGGCTAGTTTCTCTTCTTTCCCTCCGTCTCTGTTTAATTGCTGAACTTTTCAGGCAGGGCGGTATTGTAGAAAGAGCATCGCATCCCCGCCCCCCAAGTAAGCATTAATGATAACCTACATTGATATTTAACATACGCAAGGCAGCTTCTAACTGCAGCAAAGAAGGCCAATGGGAGCCCTTTATTAGCCCTTTGCAGCTTCTGCGGGTATGGGGTAGGTGATGGTTATGGAGAACAGGAAGGGAAAGTGGGTGAGAACTGCAATGGCAGGAATTTGATTTTATTTCCTCCCAACTTGCAGCCTTATTGAAGGTCGGGGTCCCAGGAACCTGCTGTCTCAGCCCCCTACTTCACATTTCAAAAGCCCAGCTCATGGCCAATCTTTGGTTAATCGACATCTGAGCAGTAATTATTTTTAGATTGCCCACTATATGTTCTGCTACTCAGTGTTATGCGATCATGTAATGAAATCCATGCCCTAGTGCATTAACTAATCTTTCGAAAAAAACCTTTCAATAGCATCTTCCCCTGCCTCCTCCTTCACATAGAACTGGCGAAAAGCTCCTGGACTTGAGTGCTAAATGTCGAATCATTAAGGACGCTGGTGAAAGCTATGAAGTCATCGAGTATTGACCTGAGAGAACATTTAGCACCATCTGATTTCTCCATCCTGACATCGACATGAAACGGACCTTACATGCCAATGAATCACTTTCCCTATTTAAGTTCACAGAGTTTGTCTAAAATAGCTCCCCTGGAACAAAATGGAAATTCAGCCCAGGGGTTATAATGGTGAGTGGTAGACTCAAGTTTTATGCTTTCATCACAAGAAAAAGAAGGTTTACTAAAATTAGATTTTTTTTGATGGGGGAGGGATGATAGGGTGGAGGTGCTTTCTTATTCACAGAAGCCATTAGGAAGTTATAAATTCAATCCTACGTGTACCACATATTCTTAATACCCTATGTTCTCCAGCTGTAGTGCAAAGAGCTTGTTCAAAATGCAGATTCCAGCCCCATGCTCAGACATGTTGATTTAGTTGGTGTAGCAGATGATGTTGGGGCCCCACCCACATTTCTTTGGCCCTTACCATTTTAGTGCACACCAGCCTGACCCCCAACTCCCAGCATCTGCACCTTTTTGCCAGAGGGCTGTGATTTTGCAGGTCAGATATGTCTGGGAATTAATGCCACCCAAGTGCAGCTTCAACCAATGACTGAGGGAGTTGATATCCAATCACCTCAACTCCCTTTCCTCTTTAGTGGCATAATTTTGAGATATGTATACTATTGTTTCCAAAGTTCCCAGTGGGGTTAAGCTCCAGTTGCCCACAGTAGTAACCGACTTGAGAGTGTACTTTTTCTTGGATGCCTTCTCTGTCCTGTTTCATTTCCCTATTCCCCTACCAATGTTTTCTGGGTACACCTCCCAAATCAACTGTCTGCAGTGAAATCCTTGTCTGCTCCTGGGAGAACTCAAACTAAGACAGTTGGTCTGGGATTGAGATCAGTAATCTGCATTTTTTATAAGCACCCTATGATGATTCAATGCACATGGCATAACATACAATATTTTGAGAAGGTCTGCTCTGAGACTTTTATGATAATCAAATGTAAGGTTATTAGCATTCTTTTTTGCATTTCCCTCAAGTCTTATGACTATTTCCTCCAGGGTCCATGCTGGGGTGGAGCGGAAAGTCAGATTGTGCTCAGGTAGGTCTCCCTAGAAAGAGCTTATGAAGGGAATTTGGAGATGAATTGAAAGGGACCATCCATGAAAGAGCTGTTCCAAGAAAGCACCATGGGTGGAGAAAGAAAAGCACAGGAATAAAATAGGACTGCCAAGTGTTGGAGCAGTAGTGTGCTCGGGTCACAAACTGGAAGTGTTGAGCCGAAATAAAGTCAAAGAAGTGAAGGAAAAGGCTGAGAGTGTAACGAGAGGGGGTAATGAGATTGAAGGCCTGTTCAGGATTAATCACATGAATGCCAGTGGTTTACTCTGTTTGTCCTTGACATTCTTTACTGGGCTGAGGGCAGACCAGTATAGATGATCCCTAAAATAGACTAAACACGAGATTATAGTACATAGAACACACGCATGCACATGTGCGTGCGCACACACACACACACACACACACAAATACCCAGTTGAAAGAGTTGGATATTAAGAGACAACTTTGAAGAAAACATTATGGGAAAAAGTAGAACTATGCTGGACTTCCTTATATTTGTTTTATGGTTCAGTGTTGTTTTTATCCTGTATTACATGTCTTTTCAGGCTTCAGAGCCTTCAATGATCTTAAACTGGTCCTGGAACACACCCTCCAAATGCTCAGCAGGCAATAGCCACATACCCATCAAACAGCGCTTTGTCCTCAATCCAATCTGTAGTGTCTATTCCAGCCTGTGAGCTGATTTTTGTTTCTGCTACTAAAGTTTCCAAGTGGACACCAACTCATTTGACTAAGAACCTACCCCTGCCAAGCCTTCACTAGGCCTCCTTCCTGGATGGAGACAGACTCAATTCCTTGTGCTTCCAGCTACCGGCTGAGATTGGATACCTCCTAGATCTCGCTGAAATCAAGATGCTACCATTCTTATTGATCTTTTCCAGAGCAATCTTGGGCTTCTGCCCACTAGATTATCAGATAACCTTGACTACTGGAACCAGCTGGACAGGCCCTGGAACACTGTGATATAGATTGCTGGGCATGTTCGTTGGGACCAGCCTTTTGGGCCACTCATAATATTTAGCTAAGACCCATTGAACCCTGCTATGTTGCTCCAAGATCCAGCATGGTTTGCAGCTGAGGCTGCACGGTTAATTGAAAAAATAAAAAAGCTTTAGAAAGTAGCAATTACAAATATAAGCTCCACCAACAGATCTCTATCTGTTTTTTCGTTGGTGTTTCCCAAGCCCTTTGAAGAGTACCTGGCACAGCAGGCATTCAATCAAACTTTGTTGAATAGATGAATGATACGATGTTGACAAGGAAGAAGAGGAATATTGCATGTCACATAGGGAGCTTTTTAATGAGCTCAGATATGTATGTATTGTAAATGGAAGGGGGACCAGACATAACTGTTTAATGAAGAGTCTCAACTCTGTGGGGATAGAAACATGAAAGTGTTTTATTTAGCTTTAGTCTCTGCTTCCAACTGTGCTCTTTCTTATTGCCCATCTTGTTTTCTTAATAACATCTTGGGCACATTCCATAACTTTCTGGTCACTTTTGATTAGTAGAAATGCAATCCAATTTAAAAATCTCAATCTCAATTTTGATCTCAATTTCATTTCCTCTCCTTGCCCAGGCCCAAGTTGAGCTGGGTTGGAGTGGCCTGGTCTAGCTCTAAAATATATCCTACCTCCCTTCCAAGGCCTAGCTCACCAAGTATATTGGCTGTGGGGAGGTGAGAGAAGAAAAGAAACAAATGTCTTTTTAATTAATGGGCCGCTGCTATCACTCTCTCTGTTCGTTGTTGTGGCTTTTTTGGTGTAATGATGGTGTAAAAGCAATGAGGGGTAAAACTACTGGTGCGTTAGCACGAATCAAGGCAGTGGTACCACACTATACTCGTAATCATGGTATTCTTCATTGTCGTGCACTTCTGGCAACAAACCAAACCAAAACAGACTCCAATTTCAATTAAGAGTGTCTTTGATGAAACAGTAAAAATTACTAATTGTAATAAATCACACCTTTTTACTGTTCTGTGTGAGAAAATGGGAAGTATACATAAAGCACTTCTGCTGCATACTGAAGTATGACTGTTGTCTCAAGAAAGATTATGTGTATGATTGTTCGAGTTGTGCGAACTGAACTGGCCACTTATTTTCTTTCTTTTTTTTTTTTTTTTTTGAGACAGAGTCTGGCTCTGTTGCCCGGGCTAGAGTGCCATGGCGTCAGCCTAGCTCACAGCAACCTCAAACTCCCAGGATCAAGAGATCCTCCTGCCTCAGCCTCCCGAGTAGCTGGGACTACAGGCATGTGCCACCATGCCCGGCTAATTTTTTATATATATATATTTTTAGTTGTCCAGCTAATTTCTTTCTATATTTAGTAGAGACAGGGTCTCACTCTTGCTCAGGCTGGCCTTGAACTCCTGAGCTCAAACAATCCGCCCGCCTTGGCCTCCCAGAGTGCTAGGATTACAGGTGTGAGCCACCACACCCAGCCTGGCCACTTATTTTCATGGAACATCATTTTCACTTGAAAACATGGCTGATTGATAAACTGTAGTTATTTAGACTTGAGTATTTGGCAGCCATTTTCTTGCAAGTGTTTGAAGTGAGGCCTGTCACTGCAGGAAAAACAACTGACAGTATTTGTTATTAATGATAAAATTCAAGCTTTCAGGCAAAAATGAAAATTTTGGAACACTTGTCTCCACCACTGTGAACTTGAAAGCTCCCCAGTACTTAAAAAAACTTTACTGGTGAGCTGACTGGTGAGATTGGTGGTGATATTAACAAATGTGAGTTTTTGAAATGGTATAATGAAATGTGTCAACATTTGGAACAACTGCATAACTTGGTGAACGAATATTTTCACATTACCAATGCATGATGTTACAAAATCATGTAAAAGATCCATTCAAAGTGCAAGACAGACCAATGGATTTTAATGTATTAATAACACAGTGTGAAAAATTTGATGTTATGGTTTCGGATTCCTTATTGCAATTAACCTTTAAGAAACTATCTCTTATCAAATTTTTGGTGTAATATCAAAGAATAGTATTTATAATTACCTGAAAAGGCTATTAAAATACTTCTCCCTTTTCTAGCTACATATTTGCGTGAAGCCAGATAGTCTTCATATTCTTCAACAAAGCCCATATATTGCAACAGATTGAATTCAGAAGATGTGCGAATCCAGCTGTATTCTGTTAAATCAGAGATTTGCAAAAATTTAAAACAATGCCACTCACTAATTGGTTTGTTTTTGGAAAATATAGTTATTTTTTCATAAAAATATCTTATTCGTGTTAACATGTAATAAATGGGCTTTGTTATTTTAAATGAATCAATTAATAAATATAAAATTATTAGTTTTAATTTCAAATACAGTAGATATCAATAGCTACAACCCACATAAACAAAACGTCTTTAGGATTCTCAATAATTCTTAAGTGCAAAAGGATCCTGAAACCAAAGAGTTTTAGAACTACTGATTTAGAGAGCTGCTGTTCCGGGTTGGTTGAGATCAGCGGAATATGAATCACTTGAGATCTTGTTAGAAGTGCAGAGCCCCATCCCAGACCCACTGGATCAGACCTGCACTTTAATAAGACCTCCAGGTGAGCCACAGGCATAGTAAAGGTTGAGAAGCACTGCCTCAGAGGGACCTGGGGGCCTCCCACTCTCTAGGTCCCCATGGGGGAGATCTGGCTCAGCCTCTTTTTCCTCCTTCTCCCTCAGCTACCACCATTGGGTGTGTGCCCCAAGCCTCTTGATGCAGGGGTGGGAAAGCCCTCTATCTACTGGGTAGCCCTCTTGAGTGGGGTGCCAGCATGATTGCTCAAGCCCAGATACCTTCTTTCTCAATGTCTCCTTGGCTAGTAGAACATGAACTCCTTCTTGCACTGCCAAACTGTGGTACACAGGCATATCCACTGCCACTCCTCTTCACTGTCATTTTGGGGTGGGCTGTTCCAGCACTCGCCTTTCCCTACCTTGTTCTATACCTCCAGGCAAGAAGTGCCACCAGTTTCCATGTTCACATAAGCCTCCAAACTACCCAACAAGCTGTCACCATGCCCTGATGTTTGCACTAGGATGGGTCTGCACACTCTGCCCCTCAGCAAGCATCTAGCTGGAGAAGGCAGGCCAGTCCGTGCTGCTGCTTCTTTTCCTCCCCTTCCTCCCCTTTCTCCTTCCCCTTCCTCTTCCCCACCTTCTCCCCCTCTTCTTCTTCTTACTCTTTTGCAACAGCTTTATGGAGGTATAATTAGCATACTATACAGTTCACTCATTTAAAGTGTACAATTCAATGGCTTTTAATATATTCATGGATTTTTGCAACCACCCCTGCAATCAATTTTAGAATATTTTCATTACCCAAAAAAGAAACCCTGCTCTTCTTAGCCATCATCCCCCACCTTCCCCTCCAGCCAGCCCTAGGCAACCACTAATCTACTTTCCGTCTCTAAGGATTTTCCTATTTTGAACATTTCATATAAATGGAATCATATTCTGTGTGGTCTTTTGTGTCTGGCTTGTTTCGCTTACCATAATGCTTTCAAGGTTCATCCATCTTGCAGCATGTATCGGTATTTTGTTCCTTTTTATGGCTGAATAATATTCCATGTGTGGCTAGATCACATTTTATTTATGCATTTGTCTATTGATGGATCATTGGGTTGTTTCCACAAGATGGCTATTATGAATAGTGCTGCCGTGAACATTCGTGTATAAGTTTTTGTGTGAACATACGTTTTCAATTCTCTTGGGTATACCTAGGAGTGGAATTGCTGTGTCACATGGTAACTCTTTGTTTAACCTTTTGAGGAACTGCCAGACTGTTTTCCATAGTGGCTGCCCCATTTTACCTCCCACCAGCAGTGTATGAGGGCTCCAATTTCTCTACATCCTTACCAACACTTATCATTGTCTGTCTTTTTTATTATAGCCAGACCGTGTAAAGTGATATTTCATTGTAATTTTGCAGTCCATGCTTTTTGTAGGCACCACTTGACCTTGCCTGAGGATGTGGGAGAGGAGGCACCCTCATCCCTCTTCAATGGGGAGGGAATGATGTACTCCACTTATCACACAATGCTCCCACACGACGATTGATTACCCCAGGACTCTTGCAACTCCTTCCCTAGCATTCAACTGAGAGAGATTGGAGGGACTCATATACCACCCTGCCCCCCACAAAGTGTGATGACTGACAGGAGGGGATCCATTCTATGGAGTGTCTGGTCCCAATAGTTCATGGCTCTCTTTAGAATGTGTGGCTACTTACTACTTCTCTGTCCTCAGCTTTGGGCCCAAAGTCCCATTCAACATTCTATTTTTTAAAAGAACAAATACAAACCTGTAAAACTATTATCAGAACTACATTAACCCCAAACAAATTGAGGTTTGACCAAAAAAGCCAACGTTTTGGGGTAGGTTTTTCAATTTATCCTTTGCTCCTGCAAAATATGGATGAGATTAGGCTGACTGCTTGGGTCTGATGGTGTTGTGGCAGTGGGCAGTGGAGAGAATGCGGAAAGGTCAGAACACATTTGGCTAAGAGGAATCGAAGCCAGAGATAAGTGAGGTGATCATAAGAGAGCCATAAGCTGCTATAAATGGATTTTCATCTTCTGACACAGAAAAATGACAATCGGACAAAATTTAGACAAATGCAGATGAAAATTGCTGAGCCACTGCTGGTAATTCTCAGGAACTATGGGAAAGAGGAGAGCTCAAAGACTGGAAAAGGAAAGTGTCCCAATTTCCCAAAAACTCTAACCTCAAACTGGAAATTGAATTCACTCAAAATTTGAGAATGAATTATTAAGTTGAGTGGTTTATGGGTACTTAGAAAGGGAAGAGGGGTTGGCTAGCAAACAGCTTGGAGTCACTAAGTCATGCTGGGTGAGTCCTATTTCCACATGAATAGAGTTAGTGCCCTGGCAGATTAGGGGCGTGTTCTGGCATCCACACTTTACAACTGGATTTTAGTTGGGTTTGTCACAGTGTTTTTACAAAAATCCATTTCCTGCTAAGATGGAGAATTATAAACTGGATGGAAACCAGTGGGGCATAGTGTGCATCTGGAACTGGTTTAACAACCCTGCCCAGAAAGTGCTAATTTAATGTTAACACAGACAATCTCTTGTAGTAATAGTAATAATAGTGCTAATGGCAATGATAATGATGATGATAATAATAGTAGCTGGTACTTGTTGAGTTCTCACTGTGTGCCAGGCATTGCCAGCAATGTTTTGCAAGTATTAAGCTATTTAACCCTCACAATTATGTACCACATGAGGTAGGGACTATCGTTATGGCTGAGTCTAAAGAAGTGGGAAGTGAGCAATGAAGTTATTTGTCTAAGGTCACACAGTAAATGATGGAGCTGGAACTTGAACCCAGAGCCTGTCTTCTTAACAAGCATGCTCAGTCCTGTGGAGGACACGTGCATATATTGTATCATAGATTCAAGATATGGCTACAGAAACCCCAGCGCCAGGAAGTAATTTTTTATTTCTTCCATAGTAGGTCACCTCTTTTGTGATTCGATAAGGATTGGGGTGTGAGTGGGCAGGTAGACAATTCAGCCACTTCAGGCTCAGGCACCACAGTTTTTTCCTACTCGTCCATCATAGGTCATTCTTGCCTTCCGTGGGAGGCCAAGCCGAAGTGATGGAAAAAACTCTAGCTGTGGAGTCAGAGCAAGCAGCTTCAAGTGTGAATTTAGTCAGTGCCTTTCCTCTCCCAGGAGCCTTCTTTCCTTAAAACTTCTCTCTGATTGAGGAGTGAAATGCTATGACCCTTATTTAAGGGAGGTGAGGTATTTGCCTGCCAGTGGAAGTATTTTGGGGTCTTTCTCAGAGCCCATGAATTCCCTCCAGAAAGGCCCTATTGCACTGGTGCATGTGTGGGAACTATTTTTCTTCAGTCTTTCATATTAGAGCTTCCCAGACTTTAATGTGCATCGGAATCCTTTGGGGACCACGTTAAAATGCAGATTCTGATCCAGCATATCTGGGCAGGGGCCTGAGAGTCTATTTCTAGCAAGCTTCTAGAGAATGCTGATACCTTTGGCCCATGGACCCAACTTCAAGCAGTGAGATTCCACATTGCCCTTCAGAGTACTGAACCTATCAGTAGCTCAGAAATGCTTAGTAACCGACATGTCTCTTCTTTAAGAACATTAGTCGTTAGTTACTCGGCTCTAGAAAGCACTGTGAAATATAAGGCGGACACAGGTGAGTTTGGGGGGAAGGATACTTTATTTACAATTCAAACCAAGATTTGATTGACCTTCTGACTTTAGTCATTTGAGGGTTTGAAGATGAGTTGCCTCATTTGAAGAGTCAAAACATCACTATTACATAGATGATCAGCTTAGGGTTAAACTCTCATGGTAAAGATGGGAAGATAAGCATGGCAGAAATTCACTACCAACACGATGAGTCAGTGGTGAGGAAAACCCACACAGATAACGTCATCGACTATCTCAGTCTATATTTACTACAAAAATCCATAGCTCCTTTCTCCCCAATACCATATTAATCAGCTTCAGCTTGGGAAAGGTTTCAAAAAAAGGAAAAAAGAAAAAGAAAATTTTATCAAGACAGTCCTTTCTTCATTGCCACTCTGATCAAAGATGCCATCATTCTTTCTTTTCAGCTACAAATCTTTATAATATGAGGACTAAGTATGGGTTTTCAGATTTTTTTCTTCAGAAAAGTTGTAAATATTCTCATTTTCTACACTTTGCCCAACAGTCTTCTTAACCCGTGTAAAATGAACCAGTATACCTCTCTACCTGCCAAGAGCAAGAAAAATTGAATGGGCCCTGTAAACATTCTAAAGCTAATGGGAACACACGGGAAATGAAGGCCTGCAAAAATTGATGGAGGAGAAAAGTACACAGACAACACGAAGCACAAGTCCATTCTCCCTTGTTTTTTTAAGTAAACCCATTTTAGGATGAGGGTAGGAGGGGAATTCAGAGTATATCGCCAAAGATTCAGTTTGAAGCTCTTTCTTGTTGAGTTTTACTTTTTTAATTTACGAGATAACTATTGACACATGTCTAGGTTTTCATCGACCGCACTGACTTGCGTTTTCTATCAATGGCCTTAATGAGATCACATCTGAACATTAACTATAACTGTAGGAAGTTAGCAACATAGAAAAACAGCAAAATGCTAGACCTGGATGCAATAGTACACCCCCGACAAGCTCTGTTATTTAATATCCCTTTTGCCTTATGAGACCAATTTCTTCTCTGGTGTCTCTACACCAGACCTTTCTGTAAAAGGTCAGTTCTGATACTGGAAGGGAACATTTAATCAAAAATAGTATATAAAAAGATAATGCAGAGATTACATCAAGTAATAACCTTATTCTCTCTGACAGAAACCAACCATTGCCAAGAATATTGAAATGCAAAGCTATTGTGTGTTGAGTCATATTTAGAGAATTAATGTTAGCTATAAAGTAGCTATTATGCAGAATATTACAGTGCAAAAACATTGTGTTATATTTAGAGAATTAGTATCATCCATGGGAAAACTTTAATATGTATATATATTATTAAAGTTAGCAAACACTCTCGTTTCATTCAAGGCAATGCATCATTTAGTTATTATTCATACGGTTGGTAAAACTATCACTAAATTTTAAAACATATCTCATTTTAAAACATATTTTAGAAGAAGAAACACAAGCACAGTAAAAATTTTGTTTCTAATGATTAGAAACCTCTGGTGATGTTAATGTAAAACCATGCAAAAACTATTTGTATATGTCCACTTTTCAACAATTTATTAGGAAATACAGGATTAATAATCTAGAATGTACACCAAAATTAAAGTAATAATGATTTTAGTAAGAACTAACAGACACCAGTGTTGTGTGTCTTAGGAATTTTGATATTTTGCAGGATGACGGTTGAGTAATGCATACTTGAGTATGTTGTCCTCTTCATGCAAAAGGTAGTCTATGGCAATACATCGCCCCACACTTCCTCCCTGGAGCTGACTGCCCCAAGACCCCTTTCCCAGTCAGCCATTTTTCCTTTGCACATTCACATCTGGTCCTTCCCCACCCAGGTCCAGAGGCCTGCTTGAATCTCTCATTAGCTGTAGTGGTTACCAGTATGCACTTTAGTAGTGGATTATTCTGGGTTCAAATCTCAGCACTACCACCTCCCAGATGTGTGCTTCATACCTGGGATAATAGTACCTCATTGTGAGGGTAATTGTGTGGACCAAATGGCACAAAGTATGTCGAGTGCTTGTGGGTGTATGATATGTCCGCATTCAGCCATACCATTTCATCTATTTTTCTTTTCTCCATTGCTTTTCACTTGTCAGGGTCAAGTATATTGACTCACCATCTGGTACTGGCCCCATCTTCCATCCCCTCTTGTTCTTGCTCCAGAGTTTCCATCAGCGGGTGCAGTGTAATCAAAGCCTTGACATGGCTACTGTAAAATCCTGTAATTAGGCGTGTGGTGGGACATGTGGGTAGTTGCAGGGAATGTGTGTTCTGAAAGCTGGATAGTGAGTTCCACCAGGGAAGGAACCGTGTATTATTCATCCCAACCCAATCCCTGTGCCTGGAACATAGCGGGTACTGAGTAAATGTTGATGGAATAAATCCACTGCTGCCTCCTGTCATCAGGGGCCCAGACTGGGCTGGAAGAGGGAATAGGAAAAGGGCAATTAAATTGTGTAAATAAAGACTTCTAGGGTAATTTATCTCGGGACTCAAAATATTTCACATATTTCGCTTGTGAATCATCTTTACAGTTTACGTTGTGCTTTTACACCCGTTATTTGCTTTGGTATAAGATTTTACTCCAGTCTACCCTCTGCAGAGCCTTCAGAGTAATTTTTCTTAATATGAATCTAATCTTGGCATTTTCCTGCTTGAAATCTTTTAGGGCTGACCGGCTGACTTCAGGATCAAATTAAAACTTCTTCACAGGGCATACCCGGCCCTTCGAGATGCAATCCTTGCTCCCTTCTTTGTCTTCACCTGTCCTCTCTTCTCCTTAGGTCTACAGAACTCTCTAGACATAAAGAACCCGCTGCTATTCTCACATTCACAAATGCATCTCTGCCTTCTGTTCATGCTGTTCCCTCTGCCTAGACACACCCTCATCTATCTGCTTTATGGTTCTCATCCAGCCTTAGGAATTAGCTCAAGGGTTACTTTCTCATGAAGCCATTTGCAGGCTCTCTTAGACTGGATTCCCTCAGTAGCCAGCTCTCTCTGGGGAGATTGTTAATAGTGGCCTCCGATGAATCACATCTGTCTGTGTCCACGCCCCTTTGCAATGACTTTTCCACTTTTCCCACCAAGAAGTAGAGTCTATTTCCCCATCCTTTGAATCTGGGCTGGCCTTGGGACTGCTTTAACCAATGGAATGTGGTGGAAATGACACTGTGGTCCTCCCAAACCTAAGCATTAAGAGGCTTTGTAGCTTCTGCTCTTGCTCTCACAATCCAAATGCCATGTAAAGAAAGTCCAGGTTACCTTGCTGGACGGAGAGGCCATGTAGAAAAAGAGGATGTGGGAGAGAATAGAGATGTCCCAGTCAGCAGCTAGTGCCAAGGCCTCAGACACATAAGTGGATCCTCCAGCTCCAGTTAGGACAATCCAGCTGACACCACTTGGAACCATGATGATCATCTGTTATGGACTAAATATTTGTGTCTTCCTAAAATCCATATGTTAAAATCCTAACCCCTAATGTGATGGTATTTGCAGGTGGGGCCTTTGGGCGGTAATTAGGTCATGAGGGCAGAGCCCTCATAAATGGGATTAGTGCCCTTATAAGAAGAGATCAGAGAGCTAGCTAGCTGTCTTTCCACCATATGAGCACACAGTGAGAAGACAGCTATCTGTAAACCAGAAAAAGGGCCCTCACCAAGAACCTGGCCCTACTGGCACCGTGATCTGAGACTTCTAACTTCCAGAACTGTAAGACATAAATGTTCATTGTTTAAGGCACCTAGTTTATGGCAATTTGTTATAGCAGTCTGAACTCACTAAGACACCATCCCTGCTGAGCCCTCTCTAAATTCCTCACCCCCAGAATCATGAGCAATAAAATGACTGCCTTTGTTGATTAAAAATATTTTTAATTCTGAAGAATTTCAAACATATACAAAGTAGAATAGAATGAACCCCTATACACCCCGCATCCAGCTTAACAATTATTAACTCATGGCCATCTTATTTCAAATTTACCTCTACCCATTCTGCCTCTCCCATAATATTTTGAATGGCTATTATATTGAGCCACTAGATTTGGGGTGATTTGTTACTCAGCAATAGATAACCACATACCCTAAGACAAAGATTTGAGTGTGAGTAGTTTATTTGAGAGGGGATTCCAAAAAGTATTGGCCGAGCAGTGGGGAAATGAAATAATACGGGGTGTGTTTAATGAGCAGGTTACTACTGTGGGAAACTGGTGCTTAGTCCTGCTGGGAATCTGTGGGGGACTATGTAGACCTGGCCTCAGAATTGTCCTTCCCATGGGATGAAGAAGCTGGATCACAAATCCACCAATTCCCACTCGTCTTGTTATTGGGGACATTATTAGCTCCCTGGACTTTCTGGCCCATGTGCAGGCTCAGATAGAGAATCAGAGGTGCTTGCAGTAAGAAGCTACCATTGTATAGGAAGGTAGAGATCTGAGGGGATATGGGTAAATAATTAAATTCTGAGGGGATAGTGTCTACACTGGTTAACACCCAGTGAGGTGCCCTTCTTCTGGGACCCTCATTTGTTTGTTAATATAACACCCCATGCTCGTCACTATTCTAGTATTTGTCATACCAACTATATTCGCTGATTTTCCCTACTGTGTTCTCCAGACTGTGAGCTCCTCTGCAACAGGAGCTGTGTTTTATTAATCTCTGATTCACTGGAGCTCAGCATTGTATACATGGCACAAATCACATGGCAACAAATACTACTGAATGTATATATTTGTTTCCTCATAGCAACCTTGTGATATAGAAAGGTGAAGGCAGCCGCAGGCCCACAATGCCTCATCCATATTTCCAACAATGAAAATATTCTGAAGAACATTTTTTTTCCTGAAAATTGTGCCAAATATCATTTGGTGACAAAACCTACCCCCGACTGTTGCTAGGCTCATTTTAGGCTCACATAATGTGAATATTCATGTTTGTGACAGAAACATTGGGGTGTTTGATTGTTGGGTGCTGCCCAGACCCCACTGGGGGTGGCTGGAGAAGATAGTATGTGTACCATATTACCATACTAAAATCTAAAGAAACATGGAATTTTGAAACAGACCTTGCTGCAAGGAAGCCTGCATTGCTATTTCCACTTTACAAGGGCAGGAACTTTTTTAAGATAATGGTTGGAAGGAGAACTGTTTTGAGAACCCAGGTTTTTTGACTCCTGGGACAATGCTCATTTCATTCTACCATTTTCGAAGTGGTGGGAAAGTGGATGGGTGAAATAAAGTTTCCTCTCTATTGGCCACAGAACCAATATCAAAGGCTTAATTTTGAATAATTTGAAATGATTCTCCAACATGGTGGCCAGCGGAAGCCCAGGCTATGGCCCTGTCTCTGAGAACTGCCCATCATTTCCAACCTCAATCCCTGCTGGTGGGTGGTCCTAGCCTTCATGATAGTACCATGTGACTGCCTCTTTGGCCATATGACCAGGAACAGGCCAATCCAACTGTCTCTTGGGGATTTGAATTGAGACACACAGACCTTAGCTGGTCAGTGTTGGATACTGAAGCTGGGAGGTCATGGAAGCTACACCTGGAATGGCCATTCTCATCACATGTTTCCTAAGGCAGAGATAGCCAACTTCTAGAGAGAGATTGGCAGCAGCATTTGCTCAGAAAAAGGCAAAGTAAGAGCCTATGTGATCTCAGGGAGCAGGAAAGAGCAGCCCTGGAGAGAGCAGACTTCAGGCTTTTCAATTTCTTATTCCAGGTCTCCCTGAGGCTGGGCTGTGCTTGTTGCCATTGAGTTCTGAGAGATACCCTTGGTATCTCTTTTTTCCTTGAGCTAATTTGAGTGTATTTCTGTTTCTTACAACAATGTTTCCCTACCAAGGTAAATGCTAGAGCATTCTGGGTATGCTGGAGGGGATTTGTTGGTAGCATTTCTTTTCCACTACAGGGTGATTCCCCTACTCTGGGCTCCCAGTGGATTGGGCCTAGGCTCAGGGGATAGAAAAGGTATTTGAACTCTAGTGTGTTTCAGAGAGGGAGAGGTTTGTGCAGTTGGAGTGCCATGTGCTTCCCTCTAAATTGGCTTTAGGATAGGGAGTGAAGAGAGAGCTACCTTCCTAAAAAGATGCCTGGACAATAACTAATAGTAGTATGTGAACAAACAATACGAGATTTGTTTTAGGGGCATTCTTAAACTCTAAGATCATTCACTGGCATTGTTCTAAAGAAAATGGTCACACCCACATGTAAATAATGTAACAGGAAGGAAGAGGCTTCTCTAAAATGTGGTTGTTTCTATAAAATCAACAGCTTAACTTACTCAATTTTTCAAAATGAGGTTAAAAAGTTTACAAACTATGAAATGACCTAGAAAGGTACTGAATATATATTTTGCGATTTTTCTCTGAGAAGATCCTGTGTTCTGATCCAAATGTAGAAGTTCATTCATTATTGTAAATGATACACAAGAAATTAATTTAAAAAATTTGTCCACAGTATTAATCTGTATAGTCAAATTCCAAGTAATTTATGGGGCTGTGGAATTGGTGATGGAGGTGTGGAGGCTGAGGATGCAGGGAAGAGATGTGTTTCCAATGGCTGTACACAGGGTATGAGGAAGGCATGGGAATGACTATATATAAGTTCAGTCTAGAAGTTAGTGGTCAATGTGGAAGCAGTTGTTTGAAGCTATGGGAATGTTTTTGAGTAGAACTGTTTCTTCATGCCAAAGGTAATCCCAACCAGAAAGTCAAGTTGGGATGAGGATACACTCGTGCATGTTGTCTTAGTTTGGGTTCCTTCGGAAGCAGATCCAGAGACAAGAATTTGAGTGCAAGTAGCTTATGTGGGAGGTGATCAGGAAGCATTGGTAGGGAAGTAGGAAGTGAGACAGGGAAGGAAAGGAAGCCAATATAGGAGGGATTATTGAGCAGTGTACTGCTGTGGACAATTGGGGCTCAATCCATCTGGCGAACAATGGGAGGCAACGTAGAATATACTTCATATTCTACCAGAGAGGTAGGGGGGCTGGGGAATTTGTCTACTAACTCCCATCAGCCATTGGTTGAGTGCTGTTTCTGGGTGTGTTGGGGGAAGGGGTGTTAGCTACCTACACACAGGTTGTGAGGGCTCACCAGAGAAAACCCCAGGCAGACAGCCACAGGTGCTTGTAGTTGAGAGTCACTGGGTTAGCATGTATAGGAAGGACATATTCCAAGGGGATATAGACAAGGCTCTGATAGCATCTGCTGTACACTTACACATGGTGGTAAGAGATGAGATGGGTAGAACTAAGGGAACACCAATCTCAAAGACATCAGGGCCAAGAAAATTCAGGCAAATGATCAGGAACCACAAGGGTGGTTCCTTATGGAAGATCATGGCCAAGCAAGCAGAGGAATAATTTTCAGAGTTACTGGGTTAGGTGACAGGAGTTCTGGGTCTGAGTCCCCTTTCTATCACTTATCTGCATGCCACTGGCCAAATTACTGGACCCCTCTATATCTCAGTTTCCTCATGAGTAAAATGGAAATAACATCTGCCTTACTTGTTTGCAGATTGTAGAGAGGAACAAGTGAAATAATTTATGGGATGCTCTTGGAACCTGTGCAATATCAGAGAATTGTCAAAAAGGAGGAGATGGTGAGGAACAAATTAGGAAGAAGTTTAATTCTGAAATAATTTTCCTGTGTCCAGCTAAGGGGTTTTGGATAACTTTTATGAAGGCAAATACCAATGTCAGGTGAGCAACCAAGCTTGAACATTGAACATCTGGCTGGGGCAGAGAGTGTGTAGACGGGATCTAGAAGCTTCTTCTGGCAA
Organism: Propithecus coquereli; assembly: GCF_000956105.1. Classification (NCBI taxonomy): domain Eukaryota; kingdom Metazoa; phylum Chordata; class Mammalia; order Primates; family Indriidae; genus Propithecus; species Propithecus coquereli. The sequence goes on from NW_012149308.1 coordinate 2,280,140, forward strand.
CAAGGTACTGACTGCTAGTACTGTTACTGGGATGAGCAAAGCGCATTGCATATGACACTGTTTGACAGATGACATTAGTCACCTGGAGGAAGGGTGCTGGGGTGAAGTGGAATATGAGGATTTCAGATTTTAAAAAATGAAAACTTGAACCTTAAAAGTAGTGAATTTGTAATCCAAACACTAATATGTTTCCCTTAAATTCTCCAAATTAATTACCCCAATTATATTTTTTAAGCCATCAACTAGATATGAGCTTTTCCATGAAGTATAGGTCAGACTTTTTGTTGCCAGAGGAGGTCTGAGGGTAGAGCTAATCAGTCACATTTCCATATAAAATAATTCTCAAAATGGCTCTTGCTGAGTGTAATTGCTCCTAGTGCAAGCGTGAGCTGTCACAAAGGGCAAATAATAGGGTTGTCTCAGCATCTTGGGGTGGCTGCCATTTTCACCAGAATGTCTAAAGTTCTTAGCCTCATGGGATCTTGATAATGGTATAATTTTCTGTAAACACTGTTTAGTGGAAGGCCTTTTGTGAAGGTTTCACAAAATATAAAGGCTTGCCTTGCTGGTTCACCTCATACACTGAAATTTTCCAAACGTGGTGCAATAAAGCTATTGAAAAAACCAATGAATGAACTAATAAGGGGGGATGTTGCCTGTGATAACAGAGAGAATGCAATAACACAGTTTTGTTAGAGTCAAGTAAGATAAAAATATCACATTGGGTCCATCTGGGAAGCCCCTAATTCTGGGAACAGGAAGGCTATAGCTAGTATTTTACAAATAATTTCTTTAAATAGAATTCCCCCCACTTTAGCAGATTCTTCCTTCACCTTATATAAAAGTCTTTTATACCTCACTTTCTATTTACTCATTATTTTTTCCATCATTTATTAATTTGCCTCATTTCTTTCCCAATTGTTAAGTAATCACTGACATTTCTCTTGTTTTCAAACAGACAAGAAGAAGGTACTGGAGTTTGTCAAATGATGATGTAGTAACTCATTGTAATCAAAAGCTGGAACTTCAGTCAACTATGCTGAGTTTATGAGAGATAAGGGCTTCCAAATGACACAATTTTATTTGGCCAAAACCCACCTTTTTCTGTTCTTCAGCACTGCCTCTACTCCTCCTGGAGCACAGAGAAATACATCTTTGTCAATTTAGACAGATTTCCCAAGTTTCTGTCCACCAATTCTAGCTTATTTTAAGCTCTTTCCTCCTCTAGTTTCGCAGTTAGGTACCTATGGGAATGCCTGTGTTTAGCAAACTCACTCAGAACCTCTCCTCCCGGCCCTTCTGTGAATATGTGGAAGGACCCCATGACACCCTTTCGTATCTGGTAGCTTAGTCATTGCCTCACATCACTAGAGCAGTTTTCTTGGAAGTTTCTTTTTCTTCACATGAAATAATTTACCCTTTCCCCAAAGATCTTAGTAACCTAATTCCTTTTCTACTTCTGGGGCTTCTCTCTGAAGATACATCAACTTCTCCAAGACCCCCTTATTAATTTATTTGACTAAGAAATATAATCAGGTGGGATTGCAAACTAGTGCAACCTCTGTGGAAAGCAATATGGAGATATCTTAAAGAGATACAAGTAGAAGTACCATTGGATCCAGCATTCCCATTACTGGGCATCTACCCAAAAGACCAAACGATACTGTATAAGAAAGACACCTGCACCCGAATGTTTATAGCAGCACAATTCACAATTGCAAAGATGTGGAAACAACCCAAGTGTCCATCAATACATGAGTGGATTAATAAAATGTGGTATATGTATACCATGGAGTACTATTCAGCTTTAAGAAACAATGGTGATATAGCACCTCTTGTATACTCCTGGACAGAGCTGGAACGCATTCTGCTAAGTGAGGTATCCCAAGAATGGAAAGACAAGCACCACATGTACTCACCATCAAATTGGTATTAACTGATCAACACATAAGTGCACATATAAGAATAACGTCTATTGGATGTTGGGCAGAGGGGAGGGGGGAGGAGGGAGGAGGGGACAGGTATATGCATACACAAAGAGTGCAATGCGCACCACCCGAAGGATGGACATATTTGAAACTCGGACTTAGGGGGGCAGAGGGGGGGCAAGGGCAACATACGTAACCTAAACATCTGTACCCCCATAATATGCTGAAATTAAAAAAAAGAGAGAGAAAAAAACTATAATATATTATACATGTATGCAAGACCTAATATTACTAAAAAAAAAAAAGAAATATAATCAGTAGCATAGGAGAAAAAGTTACTGTGGATACAATGAGAATATTATGTGCCTCTCTGACTGCACTTTCTGGAGGTTTGACGTTGGAGTTTGCAGTTACTGAAACAAACTCCGTGAGGCCTTGTCCCTTCATCTGGCCTCCGCCTCCCTCTCCAGTCTGATCTATTGCTACAGTCCCCTTTGCTCTCTATTCTCCAGCTTACTGAACTATCTTCAGTGTCCTGAATTCGCCATAGCCTCTGTTTCAGTTCTGTTGTAAACAGTAGAACCCACTTGTACTAGTTAGGGTAATGCTAGCTGCTGTAACATATAAACTCCAATGTCTCCACGGCTTTAACATAATAGAAACCCATATATTGTTCCCACGGAGCCTGTCTTAGTCCATTCGCACTGCTATCATAGAATACCTGAGTCTGGGAAATTTATGAAGAACAGAAATTTATTTCCTCACAGTTCTGGAAGTTGGGAAGTCCAAGATCAAGGTACCAGCATCTGGCGAGGACCTTCTTGCTGTGTCCTCACATGGCAGAAGGTGGAAGGGCAAAAAGGGATTACTGTTGTGTCCTCGCATAGCAGAAGAGCAGAAGGGAGTGAATCCACTCCTGAAAGCCCTTTTTATAATGGCATTAATCCATCCTTGAGGGCAGAGCTCTCATAACTGAAACACCTACTGATAGGCCCCGCCTCCCAACACTATTGCATTGGGGATTAAGTTTCCAACACATGCATTTTGGGGGACACATTCAGACCATAGCAAAGCCCAAAATGGGTGTTCTTGATTCCATAGGTGGCCTTCCAAGTGGTCATTCAGGACCCAGGTTTCTTCCCTGTTGTGGCTTTGTGCTTCAGCATTCTCTGCATTCAGCTAGACGAGGTGAAAGAGGATGCAGGATCATGGCTGAGAGGCATTTATGGGCTGGACCTGGAACCGGTGCATCACTTTCACTCATGCTCATTGCCTAATCTCAGATACAAGGCAACACTCAACTGAAACGGAGACTGGTATATGTAGTCCTGCTCTCTGCCAGGAAGAAGAGATTTGGTGAGTAACTAACCAGGCTCTTACTCTGCCACTCTAGCTAATTTATTATAAAGCTTTTGGTGGCTCAGATAACATTGGGCGGATCAGAGAATCTGCCTTGGAGGCTATATAGCTAGGAACAACACCCAAGTTACACCACTGGACTGCTCCAGTGGAAGTCTTGCTATCTTACTGCTCCCATCACTGGGCATAGTACCATAGTCTCACATGGTGGCCAGGCTGCATGGGATACTATGGCCAGCACTGATCGATGCCTTTCTTTCGTGCTCTGCCATCCTCGCCTGAACGATAATTCTGTGTGATGCCTGCTTTCTTACCCAGCTCTCTTCTGAATCAAAGTCTCATGTGAGTGCATCTGATTCACTTAGCTTAGGACAAACACCTGTGCCCGAGCTGCAAGGGAGGCTGGGAAAGCAACACAGGTTTCTACGTCTGGGGCACGGAAAACTAAGGTAGGAATTCCCCAAATATAAGAGAGGTATTCAAAAGATGTTGGGCAGAGAAAATGCCTACAACTGTCTTATTCCAGGTTTCCTTGAAAGCAGACTCTGAAACAAGGACTCGATAGCTTATGTGGGAGATGATCCCAGGAAGTAAGGAAGAGGGAGTTATGTGAGTGAGACAGGGAAGCAGGAAGAACCAATTAAATGTGCCTATTGAGCTGGTTATCCCTGTGGTCAACTGAGGCTCAATGTCTCTGGGACCCTTCGGAGAACTATGTAGAATGCACCTTAGAAATGTCTCCCCAGTGTTTGGGGGCACAGGAGCATTTATCTACTCCATTCGTTGAGGGTTTTCTCTGGGACAGTAACTGCATCTCCACTCCAGCTGTGCTTCTGGACTGCCCTGCACGAGGAGACAACCTTGGAAAAAGCTTTGGAAAAAGTCCTAAGGCAAAAAAAAAATAAAAATAAAAATAAAAACAAACAAATTTTTTAAAAAAACCCAAAAACAAAAAACAGAGAGACATGGAAGGTTATGAGGTGGGACACTAGTAGGACGCTTGTAGTATGGGGATTTATTCTCTGGGGCAAAGATATTACAAAAAATATGGACATCTTTCTAGGTTCATTTATTTCTAATTTTTATGCTACCAATTTTTGTTTCAAACTAGAATGGAAGGGAAAAATCCACATATCTTCAGAGAGCAGACTGCATTAACTTAATGTCTTAGGATTTCGAGACAGTCAAAGGGCTGTGTCAAAGATATTTAGTTGGTTTTACTCCCATAATTATACTGGTTTTAGCAAGGTGGGTGTGATTTCTTAGGCACTCTATTACAGTTGGGAATATGAAATTGCCTTTCAAAATTGCTAAAAGCACCTCAGTGTATCTGCAGTATGATAATACCAATCCTAGCCTGACATAAATGCTAGTTTTATGGCTGCACACTCCGTAAAAAGTATATTTTAGCCTGAAGAAAATGCCAGTGTTCGGATAGTTTTGACTTTATTTTGTCTCTCTTGGTCTGTAATAATCATGTTTAATTTTGACACATTTAGTTAGACATCTTGAAACCCTAAATGTTCTGTTATAGTAAAAGAACTTGGAGCTGAACTGAAATTTCAGTAATTTGTGAAGAATTTTATAATCTACCAGGAAAAATTTAGTTCTGTACATATTGTAACTTAATTATATCAAAATGCAAAAATCACTGGTCATATTTGTATCAGGTCTTCAGCAGAGGATAAAGTAATAGAATTGGGAAATCTCTGATTTGGTAAAGATTGTTAATATTCATTTTGTGTGTTTCACTGAATTATTATTATTAGCTATTTTGTGGGGAAAAGGTTGGCTCTGAGGTCAAAGAAGTATGGGGAATGCTGCATTCTACATCTCTCTTATGGAGATTCATAATGTATGTTAATACTTTAAAGGCACTGACAAGTCCTGAAGTAAAGAAACCTGTTTATCTTTGTAGCATGCTTCTTAAATTTGACCATGAAACTTGTCTTTTGTTTGTTTATTTTTTTAAGATAAAAACCTGTCGATATATGAGATTCCATGGAATCAAAGATTCCATGCAGTTTGGGATGGATATCTGTGATAGTCACCTATCCCATTCATAATATCCTTGCCGGACATATGGTCATTCAGGCTTTGTTTGATGGTTACCTTGGCAAATTCAAAGGCAGCATTTAAAAAAATGGTACTGGAGTGAGCAACACAGTGACTCTCATCTTTCCACTGGGATCTTTGAAGAGTGAACTCACCTAAACTATTAAGTTCCAAAGTTATAATTTGATGAGTTAAAACCTAAAGTTAGCAGTTTATCAATGTAACTTTCATCAAACCATCTTACAGTCAAACATTATTCTTAGAAAGACTGTCTAGAGAAATTCTTAATTATTGAGCGCTGTCCTCAAAATGTCATCTCGTATTCTTTGGTTTTAACTTTACTTTCTTTTGGTATGACTACTGCACGGCACTTAGTTACAGTTGCCACATATCAGTAATGTGCAGTTTTGTGGTCCTAATGCCAAAATAGAAACTTTCCATACGAATTCGGAGGCATTTTCACAGATTTGTAGCCACAGAGTGATGTTTGCCATCTCTTGTGACGTTTGGGAATGGAAGGCATGGTGTCGATGTATTGTTTTTGCCTTGGAGCCAACCCCTCCTCCTGGTTCTGGGATATGGTTCAGGCCTGGCTAGTCAATGCAGTCCTCCCCCTTGACCACAATGATGGATTTAGGGGTGATCCTGTGACCCAAGGTACATCAATGAAACTCAGTTCTGGAATTCTGCATTAGGAGACAATTCTCCATGGGTCTGTAGCATTTCTGCACGTCTTACAATTGGGGTACAGAATGCTCTCTGTTCTAGACTATCTTTTCAAGTAGGCTATGTATCCAACAACCTGAGAAGATTGTGATACCATCTCCCTCCAGGGCAAAAGACAGGCATGCTTACTGTCCACTATAATAAAGATAATATCTCTCTCTGGACCAAAGGACAGGCATGCTTTCTGCCCATTATATTAATAAAAGATTCAGGTTCATTAAGCTCAAGATTTCTCTCTTGATATGCAATGCACTTCATGTACAGGTGTCACCTGGCTCTCTTTATAGTGCCCTGTGGGAATTGGATCTTGGGAAACCACAACAATACTAGTTAGCTGATACTCTAGCTACTGCTATTGTTGTGAGTAAGAAACTATCCTTCACCTCTGACCTATGAGTCTCATGTCTTCTAACAGCATTCATGAAACAGTGACAAATGTAAAATCTCAGATCCTTCACAGTTCTTGACACTTTGGTTGTAACTCTTAGTTGCCTTTCCGCTGAAGTTTCTGAGGAGATGGGATGTAAACTTGAACTTGCTTGTAGCCATCTTGCCATTACAAGAGGAGAGCTTGTCTGCCTTGGCACGGAACCAACACAGGAAAGTAAAGGAACAGGAAAGTAAAGCATGGACACAGAGGTGGGGGTGGGAGAACCGTTGTTACAACTGCCACTTAACTAATCTCCTATTATGTGCCAGGTAGCGTTAGGCACTTTTCGTACTTTTGTCATTGAATCCTTCTGCAACCTTAGGAACATATTTTATCCCCATTTTACAGGAGAGGCAACTGAGTATAAGCAGTTAGGCTCTTCTTAAATGTGGGCAGTCAAGAGAAAGACAGATATCATTCTCTTTCTTTTTTATTTAGGCCTTTTCTATTAAAATATTAAATAGTATAAACATGAAATAACTTTCCAATAATTATTTTTAAATACGCTAAAGAGTAAGTTTAAAAGAAAAACAAAATCTTAGGTTCAAATAGTACAATTTTTCTTATAGTAAACTGCAAACATTACACACCCCAACTGAACCTATGCTTTTTTTTCCCCTTTAGAACTCTTAGACTCAGAAGTGCAAAGACCTTGGACAATGACTTCACTTTTGTGTGCCTCAGTTGCCTCATCTATAAAATGAGGATAAGAGGGCCCACCTCTTAGGCTTGTGGTGATTAAATGAGTTGCTACATCTAAAGTGTTTAGAACAGTACCCCTTTAGAACACTCACAATCCCTTGGGCTTGGCTTTTTTTCCCTCTCAGCTCTGAACTTTTTTCAGTTACTCTCTTAGGTACAGAGGGCAGGGGCAGGTGGGGGTGAGCAGGGCTGGGGGTGGGAGGGATATTTCTGCTGTTCACTCTCATTGCCTGCTACTCTGCTTCCTGGAAAGATGCTCATTTTGCTCACTTACAAGTGGGACAACAGAGCTCTTACTGGTGCCAGTTTCATTCTACGAGGGATTTGAGATGACTTCCTCCTTAATGCTGCTGCACGCAAGCTGGGAACAATGAAAGAATCTGGGCTGGCACTAGTATTTCTTGTCTAGTGATGAGTATATGTCAAAAACAAGAATAAAAACAAAGATGACCAACGCTATCATTAATACTAATAACAGTTCAGCAGGGCTGACAGTTTTTCATCTCAGAACCCTTTATACTCTTAAAAATAATTGAGGACCCCAAAGAGTTATTGTTTTGTGGGTTATATAACTATGAAAATAGTTTTGACCTCATAGATCCCCTGAAAGCATTTTGGGGACCCTCGTGGATCTCTGAACTCCATGTTGAGAACCACAGACATAGATGAACTTATTTTTAAAGTGAATTCAGGCAGTTAAAAGTCATAGAGGAACTAAAGGATGATAAAGACAAAGACAGATTTTGTACAATTAAAGAGGAAATGATTTTTTTCTTTCTAGGTGACTCTGGGAAATAAGATTTTGAGTAAATGAAGTGTAGAGAAAGCTAGACCACCCCTGTCCAACATAACTTTCTGTTTTGATGGAAATGTTTATATCTGCACTATCCAATATTGTAGCCACTAGCCACATGTGGCTATTGAACACTTGAAATGTGGCCAGTGAGACTGAAGGATGGAATTTTAAATTTTCTTATTTAACTGATTTAAATTTAAACTGAAATAGATACATATGGCTAGTGGCTACCATATTGGACGACACAGTTCTAGATGTTGGAACTGCCTGAAGAAAGCCACTCTATCAAAGGAGCAAAAAATCTTCCCACTGGAAAGAGTTACCCCATGTAGAAAGATGCCTCTATCCCCAAATGATCTCAAGGACAGGGTCTAGGAGATGAAAATGAGGCTACAGATGGATTTTCTGAGTGGCTGCCACCACTCTCAATTTTACAAAGAAGTTGGTGATTGTTAGAATGAAAGGGTAATTTCTCATTGACTATTATTGCACAACATTGTCCTTTCTCAAGGTGCATAGTTCTGCCATAACAGCATGCACAATGTGACTTGTGATGATTTGACTTTATCAGGGACACCAGGGTCAGGGCGTCCCCAGAAGGTGATTGTTTCCATCCTCAGGGTCTTGGTCTTGGTCCAGGTTGGGATGAGGCACCCCTCTTTCCTCGCCCTACTCCCAATGGTCTTGGTGAGATGTGTAAGGGAGATAAAGAGGTAGTATATATGCTAGGCCTGGTACATTATCTTGAACACACTAGGGGCTCAATAAATGTTGGTTTTATTGTTTCTTGGAAACAAGGAGCCTAGAAAGCAGGAACTAGAGTTATTGAACTGGCTGCTGATGAAGTTACTGGGCTCTGAAAGGCCCAAACGTGAGGTCCTCATTCTGGATCCCAGGTCAGGATGCTCCCAGGACCAGGCAGTATGCATTATTCTAAGGCATCTGCCTGTGAATGGGGCCTCAGTTTCCTAATCTTTAAAATAGAAGACTTGGAGGAGATCAGTGACGCACCCCCACCCAGTTCTGAGAGCTATTCCTCTGTCCCTCAGTGCTACCACCCCATAGGAACTGTTGAACTAGGTGATCTCTGTACGTTCTTCTAGAAAATAAATTTAGCATGTGGATTATTGGCTAGAAACTGCAGCAATTCTTTCCCTGTTTAAACCTATGCCATGGACTCCATGTGGCACTTGCAGACAATTAAAATATGTATATTCTTCCTCCCATCCCCTTTACACAAATGCTGGATTTCTATTCCCAGTGTTCTGCACCTTGCTTTCCCCCCACCCCTTATACTATATTTCGGAGGACTTTCCACATACGTACATAAAGAGCATACTCGCTTATTTTTACAGCTGCACAGGATTCCATCGTAGGGAGATACCACAGAATATCCCCTATTCATGGCCATTTAGGTTATTGTCAATCTTTTGTTTCAATCCGACTTTTTAAAACTATTGGACCACATAAAGTTGCCCATATGAGTGTGATTCTCCACAATGTGGATGTTTTACATTATCAGTGGTCAGGTGATCAAGGGGGACATTAACTCATAGGGGGCCATGTTAAAGGTCTGAGGGTCGTGTTACGGGGGAATCTCCCCTTTAGGAAAACATGATTCTGAAATGATATGTAGAAAAAACATAAATTAGGAGGTGATGATTTTTTTAAAAACTTTATTTAATAAGCTTACCAGTGTTCCTTTAGATGGAAATCTGCTCAGTCTTAAAAAACATGATTTAATCTTACGAAAATCTTTGCAGGAATACATCATTGTATTTAAGTTTAGGTATTGTTTTATATTTATCATATACTGTATATGGATTTTTTGAAGTCCATTTAACCATAATATTGTGCTAAAATTTTGTTATAGTGAATGAGCATTGGTTAGGGTTTGGCAATCCCATTGTTAAATAAACATTTTTGTCAAAATGGTACTTATTTTTGTGAAATTCAATCTGGAATGATTCTTTGGGGTCTTGAAAGATGTAATGCACTTCTTAGAACCTGGCTTTGGAAAATATTTTGGTTTGGCATTGTAGATATTTTGTTTTTAATCTGACAAATCTTTTCAATTCTCTTTACCAGTTTTCTCTTTAATTTGTTAGAACCTTTGACTAGAAGAATAATTAATATTTTCTCTAAGAAGAAAGAAGGCATTCTGAAGTTAAAAAATTGATTTCCTAGAAATGAAAATTTTTGTTTTTACTATTGCTGAGGATAGCCTAATTAAATTAGAGCTACTGGTGTCATTTTGAGTAGTTTTCTGAATGTTTCCTTCCCTTTTTGATATATCAGAACTACACAACATAAATTACAATTTCAGGCACAAAACTTGTTGTTTTAGTTCACCTGAAGTAACACTTTGCAGTTAATTTCTACCAATGTTACACCTAAACAGATTGTAAATTTAGAGAAGTGTTACCAATACTGTTTCCACTGAGCAGGGAAGTTGTAAAATGTTAATTGAAAGGAAGAATTTAGTTTTTGCAGATTAGTGGGTCTTCGGTTGTCTCAGAAATTGGGATTTAAAGATCCTTGGCCCTACACATTATCTCCTGAAAATGCAAAATAAAAATAGTAGTTGTTACTGCTTTAGTATATGCAGGTAAACATTAGTTCAGGTAAGATAGGAATGTGTTACCTAAGGCAAGGGAGAGAATGCTTTCATTTCACAGGGAGGAATTTTAACTGAAAGGGCATTTTCTAAATTTCCAGATGAGCCCACAGAAAAGACAGACATTGAAGAGTTACAGACTTTTGTGAACAGAATTTTGTGGCAAAACATGGAAAACAAGGAAAGCATGTCATGTTTTATCCATGTGCTCGGTTGTGCCAATATTGGCTGAATGTTGCACAACAGCACGGTAGCTGCACTTACTGCAGCTGTCGTTTAAGGAATGTGGCAGATTTGCTCGACTTAAAAATTGTTCCAGCAAAAATTCCACTTTTACTTCAGGAATATTTACTTAGGAATTGGGGAGAAGGCTCAGAAAAATGCAGAATTGGATGCTCACTGCTATTTACTTGTCCCGTCCTGGTCCTGTCTGTCTCCCCTGATATTTGGGCTAAGGGTGGGCACAGCTGGGGAGGGGGCACAAAGGGCTGGACAGGTTCAGAGAGGGGGGAAACTATGTTTTCCTCTGGGCGGCAGTGTGTGAAGCTGCTGGGCAAATAACAAGAATGGACTCAGTTGGAGTTGGGGAAGAGGCCGCTCACCCGAAAACAAGGCAAAGTCCAGAAACGAGTGCCTGGTAAGGATTTCTGAAGCCAGTGGCAAGCAAGTGAGCCCGCAGGGAGTTTTTAATGCAGTTTCTTTGGAGGCTCTTGTGGGTGCCGGCGCATCTACATCTACTTTCTCTGCCATTATCCCCAGCTCCCTTCTCCAGTTGACCTGCTGTGGAACTCGGAAAATCTAAGAGCTCACCCATCTGGAATGCTAAGAGGCAGCATCTAGATAAAAGGGGTTTGGATTACACGAGAGAAACGGGGCTGCTTTTTCCTCATCATTTTTTTCCTTCTATCTACCCAGGTTTTTTTTTTAAGTTATAAAATATGCATAACATAAAATTTACCAGTTTAACCATTTTTGGATGTTCAGTTCAATGACATTAAATACATTCACATTAGCGTGCACCTACCCACCACCATCCAGCTCTAGAACTTTTCCATCTTCCCCAGACAGGAACTCTGTGACCATCCAATACCAACTCCCCATTTCCCCCTTCCCCGAGACCCTGGAAACCACCCTTCGACTTTCTGTCTTTATGAATTTGACTATTCTAGGTGCCTCGTGTACGTGGCCTCATCATTTTTCGTGAGCGTAGAAAGCCTTTCTGGCCCTATCTGTTACGCACTTGCTGGCTAAGGGCTTGCATTTGAATGTAGACACCACGGATAGGGGTAGATATGAGGGCGTCTGTCCAGCCGGAGGACGAGCGAAGAGGAAGCTACCGTGTTAGAGCGCAGTTGGCCAGCGAGTGGTCTCTGCGTTGCAGTTATGGGTAGACAGAGGAAGCTGAATTCTAAAAGCTGTTTAATGAGGGAATGGTGAGGGCTGGGCAAACATGATTAGTCACAGAGCTCCAGGCCTAGGTTATTTATTCTCGAAGAAGCCCAGGGCTTGTGAGTGGGATGAATTGCTGACTGGGAAGCTGAGTAAATTTGACCAAGAGGCCTCAACTGAGGGGGAAGCCGGGCTCTTTATGAGCTCTATTGACACTGAATAGAAATGTGGGCTCGGTTCCAATTTGTTTCCTAGCAGAATAAATACATAAATATCAAGGGAACTTCCTTGTTTTCAGAAAGAGGAAAGAGTTGAAGTTATTATAAGTATAAAAGGCAAATGAAAAGGAGATGAGTGGTTTTGAGGATACGATAAAAATATCTTGGTAGGCAGTTACAACGTAAGTGTAAAAGGATACTCTGAAATCTTTCCTGGCTGCAAGGGCGAGAGGGGTGGATTACAGTACCCAGCAAGGTTGTGGGTGTGATTATATTCACGGGTATGCTGGGCTTGGACACTAGACCAAGTAACAGCAGAGACCTTAGAAACAGCGTGTTTGTTTTTGGCAAAATAACAACAAATTCAAACCTCTCTAAAAATGCCAACATTATGTTAAAGTCTAGATCCAAATATGCATGGAAATGTTTATTGAGTGAATGAATGAACAATATAGATAATGAAGAACTATAAAGAGTTGCTACTTTAAATAAATTCTATGCATTTTAAGATACCTAGATAAATTCCCTGTTCCCGATATAGTTTAGTTCTCAGATCTTACCATTGTATTTGCTTCAGTCAGCGATCTTAAGACTAGGATGTGGGCTCCTTCTTGTTAGGAGCTAAACCAACACTTTGCACTTTTTAAGCAGAGGATGGTCTGTCCACAGGCAGTGTCTATCTGTTATTACATATAATAAACCAAACATTTAAAAGTGAACCGAGAATTCAAGATGGGTCCTTTCACACTTTTGGTCTCTTATAGCAGTGTTGATCATTTATTATTAATATTTATTTAACCTTTTCATGTCCCAATAATATATGCTTATTGTAGAAAATTTAGGAAATACAACTATAATGAAAAAATAAAAATCACTGGTAATCTACTATCCAGAGATAAATATGAGTATATTCTAATGTATTTTCTCTAATCCAATATATAAAATGGAGCTGTACAATTTTGCATCTTTTTCATTTAACATTTCTTCATGCACATTTTTCTCAGCCATTAAAGAATTTTCAGGCATAGTTATGATGATGGTTACATCATTTCATCATATGGCTATACCATACTTTAACTGTTATGGTGTCAGACATTTATTAATAGATTCTTTCAAGTTTTGTTATCAGAAATCGCTCTTCAATGAACATTCATTTACAACAATCTTTGACTTTTTCCTCAGGCTGGAATCTCTAGGATTGGGCATGAACAGTTTTTAAAGCTCTTAGAAAATTTTACTACGTTCCTTTTCCTCAAAGTTGTACCAATTGCACTCTCACCAACAGTATATAAGATTCCTGCTAGTATTATCCTTAAAATAAAGTAAGCGCAAGGATTTTTTAAAAAAATTATCTACTTCAATAGGTGTAAAACGATCATCTCAGGGTTGTTTGCATTGCTTTGATTGCAAATTAAGCTAAAAAGTTCAATATGTTAATTGGTTATTTGTGTTTCCCCTGAAAATTGTCTGCTCATGTCTTTTGCTTGTTTTTTTTTTCTATTTATTTGTTTGCCTTTTTCATACTTGATAAGAATTTTTCAACACTAAAAATATAGTCCCCTGTCATCAGTAGTAACCAATATAAAACTCAGTAGGAAAAAAGATGTTTGTAATAAGCACTATAAAGTTTCCAAAAGGATTATATGGAGAAATTTTTCAGACTTTATCGAAGAACCTGACAACTGGAAAGAAGGCTCCTTCTACACTTGGGAAGACGTAATACTCCAGAGATGTAAATTCTCCCTAGGTTAAGTTATAAATTAAGTACAGTTAAAAACAAAATACATCTACAGGATTTTTGGGAACTCAACAGTAAATTGATTCTAAAATTAATGTGAAAAATTTTGAAAAAGAAGAACAAAAGATGGTATAGGGTAGGGGGAAGACCCATCCTACCAGATATGAAGACATATTATAAAATTATAGCAATTTGAAAAGAATGGTATTGATACAGAAATAGACAAATATCCATGAAACAGAATAGAAAGCCCTCCCTAAAAAAGAGCCATTGATATATAACATGGCTTGCTTCACAAACCAACTGAGAAAAGAACAACTATATTCAATAAGTGGTGTTGAGACAATTGGCTCTCTATATGGAAACAAGTTAAAATTAGATCCCTACATCATATCTCAAATAAATTCTGCTAGATTAAAGTCCTAAAGGTTAAAACAACAACATCAACAACAACAGCAATAACAAAACAAGTAATCCTCTAAAAGTGAAGAAAATATGGAAGATCTTGGTGACCTAGTACATGTAGCTATTATCTCTTGCCTGGACACTGCAGTCCCCTTCCAACCAATTTTTCTGTTTTCTCTCATGCTTTCCGCCATGTGTTCTCTGCCCTGCAGAACACAATGACATTTCTAAATTGTAAGTAACATAAGGTCTCTTTTCTGCCTCCCTACAGTGGCCTGAAGATGTCCCTGCCCTGTGTACCTCTCTCGCTTCTTTTCCACCACTTGCCCCTGCTCAATGACTTCCAGCCCCACTAACCTCCTTGTTGATTGCTCCTCAAACACTAGACATCTGTGCCATCCCAGGGCCTCTTCCTTGCCTTTCCCGCTGCCTGGAATGCTCTTGCCTTTGATATGTGCATGGCTTATTCCCTTACTCCATCCAGGTCTCTGCTCAGAGTGGTATCCCCTGACCATCCTTGGTAACGTAGTTCTCTTGTCCTTCTCTATCCAGTCACCCTGGTTTACTTTTCTTCATAGCACCTTCACTCCCTGACAATAAATTATATATGTATGCAAGCTCCACAAGGGCAGGGGCTTTGTCTGTCTTATTTATTTCTATAAATAATAGTAGAACAAAATAGACACTCAATAAACATTTGTTCAATGAATGGATCAATGAATGATCATGGACTTCCTTCCTTCTTTCCTTCCTTCTTTCCCTCGCTCCCTCTCTCCCTTCATGTCTCTCTCTCTTTCTCTTTCTCTCCCTCCTCCCTTCTTTCTTTCAACAAGACATGGAAAGCTCAAAGCATAAAGGAAAAAAATCGATAAATTTGTGTATCAAAATACAAAGTGTCTGGCACATGATATCACAAAAATGTTAAAAGCCATATGATAAGCAGAAGACATTTAAAATACATATAATTGACAAAGATTAGTATCTAGAATATACAAAGAACTCTTAGAAATCAAAAAAGAGAGAATGCAATAGTAATGAATAAAATATATGACTAGGTGATTCACAGAGGAGGAATCTGAATGGCAAATAGACATGTGAAAAGATGTTTAACCTCATTATTTATCAGTAAAATGAAAATTAAAACAACAATGCGATACCATTTTTTCACCCATGTGAATAGCAAAAAATAAGTCAGAAAATATCAAGTGTTTGCAAAGATGGGGAGGGGGGAATGAAACTTTCATACCTTGCTGCTGGGAGTATAAATATGGTATATTAGTTATAGGGAGGCCAGTAACAGAAGACTCACTCAAACTAGCTCACACAATAAGAAAATTTATTATCTTACGTTAGTTCTGAGGCAAGACAGGGTCCAGGACTGGTTCATTTGGTGACTTGATAATGGATAAAATGACTCAAGTTCTTTTAATCTTTCCTTTTTGCCATCCTTAACCTTGATTTCGGTCTCAGGTGATGTATTCATTTTCTAGAGCCGCTATAACAAAATACCACAGATTGGGTGGCTTAAACAACAGAAATGTATTTTATCACAGTTTTGGAGGCTGGAAATCTGAGATCAAGGTGTCGGCAGGGTTGGTTTCCTCTGAGGCCTCTCTTCTCGGCTTACAGATGGCTTCCCTCTCACTGCCTCTCCATATGTTGCCCCTCTGTGCACATGCACCCCTGGTATCGTCTCTCTTTGTGTACTATTCTCCTCTTCTTATAAAGACACCAGTCAGGTTGGAGTAGAGCCCACCCAAATAGCCTCATTTTAACTTAATTACCTCTTTAAAGGTCCTATCTTCAAATCCAGTCACAATCTGAGGTATTAGGATTGGGGCTTCAACATATGAATTTTGAGGGTGTACAATTCAGCTCATAACAGGTGGGTAACAGGGCTGCTGCAGTTCTAGATGTGACATGTGGGCAGTTCAGCACTCGGAGGAATTTGCAATTTGCATTCAGAGGCTATATGTCTCTCCCTTAGAATCCAGGAAATGTTCCCCCAAATCCAATGGGGTCAGATACCTATTCCTGAAATAAGCACTGGCAAGGAGGATGGAATTTCTGTGATGGGCTCAGACTAATGGTATGGGGAGGCGCAGATGCTGGGTAGTCAGACAAAATGTCCACTTTGAAGAGCAATTTACAGCATGCACAAAGTAGAAAATGCACAGGTCTCATGAACTTCTGATTAAATATCCTCTAGCTATTTTTTCACTTTTATGGGGGGAGACATGCACGCTAATATTCATCACAGTATTTTTTGAAGGATCTTTTGAGATATAATTTATAAACAATAAAATGCACCTATTTTAACTGTACATTTTGATGAGTTTTGACAAGTTTATATACCCATGTACCTGCCTCTACAATCAAGATATGTAATGTTTCTATTACTTCAAAAAGTTCGCTTCTGCCCCATCCCAGTCAATCACCCTGTCTCCCAGCCCCCAACACTACCCCCAGGGAACCATTGGTCTGCTCTGTCACTTATTGATTGGGTTTGTCTTTTTCAGAGTTTCACAAAAATGGAATTATACATTATGTGTTTGGTTTCTTTTGCTCAGCATAATGCTATTGAAATTGTCCCTGTTTTTGCATGTGTCAGTAGGTTGTTCCTTTTTATTGATGGGTAATGTTCTATTGTATGGATGTACTACAACTTATTTATCCATTCACTTGTTAATGAGCGTTTGTTTCCAAATTTTGGTGTTATGAATAAAGTTGCTATGAACATTGGTGTATAAGTTTTTGTACAGATAAATGTATTTAATTTTCTTTGGGAAATCCCCAGGAGTGACATTGCTGGGTTATGTGATAAGTAGACTTCAACTTTTAAAAAACTGCAAAACTGTTATCAAAAGTGATTGTACCATTTTTCATTCCCACCAGTGTAAAAGTTCCAGTTGCTCCACATCATTGTCAACACTTGGCATGGTTAGTCTTTTTAATTTTAGCTATTCTAATGGATGTGTAATGGTATATTCTTATAGTTTTGGTTTACATCTCCCTAGTGACTAATGATGTTGAACATCTTTTTGTGTGCTTATTGACACAAATAAGAAATATTTACATATATTCTTTTATAAAGTGTTCAAGTCTTTTTTCCATTTTTAAATTAGATTGTCTTATTTTTATTGAGTTATAAGAGTTCTCTATGTATTCTGGATACAAGGACTTTGATATACGTAAAATTTTCTCCTAATCATGGCTTGTTTTTTCATTTTCTTAATAGTCTCTTTGGAAGAGCAGAAGTTTAAAATTTTTTTAGAACTTTTAAATTTTGATGAAGTTCAGTTTATTAATTTTTTTCTTTTATGGTTCATGCTTTTGTGCCCTAAGAAATTTTTGCCTACCTCAAGGTCTTGTTTTTTCTCAGAAATTTTATAATTTTAGTTTTTATATTTAGGTCTATGATACATTTTGAGTTAAGTTTCGTGAATGATGTGAGGTAAGATCTGAGGTTAATAATTTTTTGAATGGATATCTAGCTGTTCCAGCACTGTTGTTGAAAAGATTCTCTTCCCATATGATTACTTGCCACCTTTATTGAAAATCAATTGTTCATATATGAGTGGGTCTATTTCTGGACTCTCTACTCTGTTCCATTGACCTATAAGTCTATACTTTCACCAATATTATTCTGTCTTGATTACTGTAGTTTTATAATAAGTCTTGAAATCAGGTAGTATAAGTCCTCTAACTTTGTTCTTCTTTTTCAAAATTGTTTTAGCTAGACTAAGTCCTTTGCATTTCCATAAAAATTTTAGAATGAGCTTGTCAATTTCAATTTAAAAATCTTGCTGGGATTTTGATTGTGATGTATAGATCAATGTGGGGAGAATATTATCTTAACAAGATTGAGTCTTCCAATCCATGAGTATGATATATTTTTCCATTTATTTAGGTTATCTTTAATTTCAGTCATCAATGTTTTGTAGTTTTCAGTGTGCATCCTTCACATAAGTTTGTTAAATTTATTCTTAAGTATTTCATATTCTTGATGCTATTGTAAATGGTAATGATTTTTAATTTAAATTGTTAATTGTTAGCATATAGAAATATAATTAATTTTTGCATATTGACCTTGTATCCTATGACCTTACTAAACTTATTTATTAGTTCTAATAGCCTTTTCTGTAGATTCCTTAGGATTTTCTACATATACGGTCATGTCATCTGCAAATAAATCCTGTTTTACTTTTTCCTTGCCATTCTGTTTGCCTTTTATTTCTTTTTCTTGCTTTATCTTACTGGCTAGAACTAGTACAATGTTGAATAGAAGTGGTGAGAGCAGACGTTTTTACCTTGGCCTGGACCTTACAGGGGAAGCCTTCATTCTTTCCCCATGAACTGTGATGTGAAATGTAGGTTTTTCATAGATGTCCTTTATCAGGTTAAGGAAGTTCCCTTCTATTCCTAGATTGCTGAGAGATTTTATCATAAATGGGTGTTGAACTTTGTTAAATGCATTTTCTGCAGCCATTGAGATGAACACACAGGTTTTCACCTTTACTCTTAATTGCAGCATTGTTTTTAATGGTGAAAAATTAGAAAACAACGTAAATGTACCTCAATAAGCAAATCATGTTCATGCAATGAAATTGTATATAGCAGTTAAAAATGATAAACATGTCTTTATTAACATGGATAGATCTTAAATACTAACTGTATAATGAAGAAACAGGATAATACCTGTAGCAGACATTTGTGTTTTTTTGTTGGGGGTACGCAGCCTCCAAACATACCTCCTGTTTTAGGGGAATCCCTTGTATCAACCAGAGAACAGAATGTACACTAGAAATTTTAACAGAGAGAATTTAACTAGGTATTGGAGAACTGAAAGCAAAAAGCAGACACTAAGCAGATACCACTCCTAGGCATGGAAGAACCAAAGGAAAACGTTCAAATTTTTAAAACTTAGAGGCTTGGAGAAGGAGCCCCATGGGGTTGGACTTAGACCTCCAGGGAGGGTGAGGGCTGATTGGCTGGTACTGGTCTCTTTGAGCTCAGAGGGGACATGGGCTGTTTCTGGGAATTTGAGAAAGATTGCAATCTGGAAACTACTTCTAGTACTGGCATGAATCACCGCTGCTGGGGTGAAGAAGCATTACTAGAGTAATGCTGACAGGCATAGGAAGTAAATAGGAAGAAGCGTTGACCTTTCTTTCTTCCCTAGAGTTCCGGTTTTTTTTTAGAGTCCTCTATTGGTGGAGTCAATATAGGGAGCAGTTGGCGAAGGAGACATAAATGTGGTTTACAGAGAGTCTCAGCCTCAGCACCACAAAGGGGTACACAGAAGACTGGGCTTAAAGCCAAGGAAATAGCTTCATAACTGGCACTCCCCTATTTTGTGAGTCTTTTTGGGAGACAGTGTCTTGCCTTTGCAAGGGGGTCAGATATATCATCTCCCCAACCTTTGCAGCTAGAGGGTGGCCTAGGCTGTCTGAATGGACTTGAATCTTAAAAGAGTGATGCCAAGATTCAGGAAGAGTTGAAAAATGACTCATGGCTGAAACAGCCACATTGTAAGCCCAGAAGCAGGGGTATCTGATGTGCAGGGGTGGGGTAGGACCAGTGGTGATACCTAATAAGACTGTTCCTGTGCCATAGCTTGGCTGTGCTTCTTATTGTCTAGCTGTGTTTGCACTTGCTCCTCTTATGAGACCATCTCAAGACTTTCCTTTTATATGCTAATGACCCAATAACCAGTAAATCCTCCTTCTGCTTATAGCATCCAAGCACTCAAACTGAGAAAATATCATTCATGTGAATTTTAGCAAATGACTGGAACCAAATATTATAAAATACTAATTTTGTTAATAAAGTTGTGAATTCTGGGTGATGGGGCTAGAGGAGTTTATGTTTTTCTTTGTATTTTTATATCGTTTAAGTTTCTCAAAAATATTCAAAATTAAAATTTAACACTTGTGTGAAAATTACTTTAAAAAAATCTCATGAAAGGCAGAAATCAGCTAAATACCCATATTTTCTTCTACTTTTCCTATATTTTAAAAAGATTCCCTTAACTCTCAAATATATCTGAAAATTAATTGGTAGATATAGGAAGTGAAGTCTGTATCTGGAATTTATTTTCCAAAGAATCGATTTTCCTAGTATCTAATTTCCTAGTCCCATTTGCCAAGTGGCACCAACTCGAGTTGGTTTTTGAAAGTTGTTCTGCATTTCTGGTGCTTTGTAAGTCTTGAAATAATAGGTTTGGACTAGTTCTAGTAGTACCAGCCAGAGCTACACACCATTTTAAACCTTAAATTCCAACTATTTATTTATATCTCCTATTGCAGGTTGGGATCTCCGGGAAGCAGGCTCTGAGACAGAGTTTAGAGAGCAGGGTGTTTATTAAGTGTGCCCTTGGGGCCAACACCTGTGGAGGGGAGGGGAGGAAAGTAGGAGGGAGAAGTCATTTGTGAAGTGGGCCCCAGAGAGCTTAAGCACAGAGCCAGGGCTCTGTGACTAAAATGGCCCATCAAAGTTGTCCTGTGTTGAGCCTAAATGATCAGGCCTTTATACTCCTGCCTTTCCAGGGGTCTGGGCTGCCCCGGAAAGGGTGAGCTTCTGGGCCCAGGAGTCTTTCCGCAGCTGAGGTGTCCCCAGAGGGGCCCAACAGCTGGAAGCTGCCTGCTGATAGCACTCCCAGCAGCTGGGACAACAAGCCTTCTCTCTGCTGAAGGGGGTTTGGGTGACAAGGCTCCTGTATCCATCACATGCCCTAGCATTCCAGAAGCACGTTCTATGTGTCAGGCCTATGCTGGGACATGTTCACACTTGTTATAACATCACACAATTCTCACAACACTCTGAGTTACATATTGTTTTTTGCATTTTACACATGAGGAAACTTGGCTTGTGTTTGTTTTTCCTGATGAAAACCCAGCATGGGGCAATATTTCACAGGTGGCCAACTCCTTGGAGCAGCCTGCCTGCTTATGTAGGGGAAGAGAGCCAACTCTGTATTGGGGAGTGTCAAAAATCTGGACTCAATGTTCTGCTTTTAACTTCCTCTTGTACTTTAGGGTTATCATTCTTCTCTCCTCACTCATATTCACTCTTTCCTTTTAGCTTATAATTTTTAAAAGATGTAGAAGTTGGAATAATACTTGTGAGAGCTATAAGGAATTCTTATTTCTCTTTTCCTGTTAAGATTTTTGCAATGGGGTGAATTGTCTTATACTGATAAGTATAAGCAGGATTGTGCCAAAAGAATCAATATCTTCTCCTCTGATTTGATGCCCCAGAATTCCTTCCCTGCCTTTCATTGAATTTCTCATTAGTCAGCAACTGATGTCCCAGCCACATGGCACACAGAGGTGACTCAATTTGTTATCTGATGATCCGGAAAGTTAACACCAGCAGGGCAGTGCTTAAGTACCATTAAGAGAAGCAAATGGGCACCTATTAGGACTTTGGAAGACATTTCTGCTAGGGAAGGGGTGAAGACAGCTTTCCCCCATCCAAGTACTAACTAGGCCCATAAACATAGCTTTCTCTTTGAGCAGTTCGAAAGGGAGTCTGAAGAAAGCCAGAGAGCAAGAAAAAGCAAGTGGGAATGAGGCTAGCCCAAGGCCGCACAGAGCAGGAGGAAGAGGACAAGAGTGAATTTCAGGAGAGGCTTGCACATCAACTTGTGAGGCTGAGGCCAGCTCTTTGGACCTCAGTTTCTTTCTCTGCAAAAGTTCCTAAAAGCTTGGTGTTTCTATAGAAAGTCACTTGGAAAGAGAGGCAGAGCAAAAAATTTTTAAAACTGTATAAAAAAGCATAAAAGGACAAAATAAAGGAATTGATTAAATGTACTTTTGTTCTTTAAATCATGTGAAGCTGCTAAGACAGCCAAATTTGTTTCATAGGAAGATTTGATGATCATTTTAACTGATGAGGGGAGGTGTTTCAGAACACGAAAACTTCAAGTCAATAATCTTTGGTGAGTCTTATAAAGTTTAGTCTTGTGGCCATCTTTATACTTGGAAAGGGTAAAACTGACATTTTCACAATGAAAGGAAGATCCTGAAGAACTTGGCCCATTATAGAGAAAATTATAAATTCCTGGATATAGCAGATTATGGCTCATGTTTACTAAAAATGTTTTGTTGGCCCAAATAAAGTGATGAGAGAATAATAATTCAGGTGAGCAGAGGCACAAGAGATGGAATTAATTTTAAAAATATACAAAGATAAAGACTTTGTAGAGACTGTCACAATAATTGAAAGGAAATGGAAGCCTATACTTTTCATTTAGTAAAAGCAATGTCAATGAGCTCAAGGACATTAGTGTGGCACCCTGGCTTCAGATTTACTAGCTCCTAATTTACTAGCTTTATGTCTGGGAAGTCTACTGAAAACCTCTTTGAGCCTTAGTTTCTGCAGCTTCGAAATGGAGATAATGTTAGCACATATCCTTTTGAGGATTAAAAGGGCCTACACAGTGCCTGACACAAAAAAGAAGCTCAAAAATAGAAGAATATAAATCTGAAATAATGCCTTCATTTTTACAAAGCCATTCTGAAAATGATAGCAATTACAGGGCAGATAGAGATGCAAAATGAGTACGTCTGACGAATGTAACTAATGTCATCTACAAACTGAACTGTGCACATTTTAGCACAGAGAAGAGAAGCCAACGCTTGGAATTTCATATTCTAGTCATGATGCCATTTTATACCAGAACTCCAAAGCTTCATTACTATTTCCTGTCACTTTAAATATTGCTGTAATTACTATGGCCTCTGAGAATGAATTAACAAAATTTCATCTAGACCTGTGAGTGTAGAAATTGCCTTATTTTTATAAAGATTTTAAATGGTTACATCATGGGCAGATACACATACAACAGGATATTCACGTAATTGACTCTCTTATCTTAGAAAAAAGGTTAATCAAATGCCCTGTTTGAGGAAGAGATAGAAAACAGCCCTTACTGTTTGTGTTTCTTTAAAAATGCTTTCCTGGCATTATCAGTTGGTTGACTCAAATGCGACCTTATCCTGTGGGCAATGAACCATATTCTTTCTGTCTAACTGAAGACAGAAATATATATATCCTCCCCTTAGGGTCATTTTGCTATTAAACTGTAGCATTCTATGTTGTACCTATTCTGAATTATCCAGAATGGAAAGTTTCTTTTGGCTCCTTCCTTTCTCTTTGTTGCTGAAGCAGTTTTTTGGGGGTGTATAAATATGTATGTGTGACTATGTGTATGAATAAAATATTATAATAACACTTCACCTCAAATGAATGCAGTGATGTAGCAACCTGACCTTTCTCCTTAGTTGAGAACTAATAAGTAAAACACACCTCTGAGTAGCTAATCTAGATATCACTAAATCCTTGCTCAAAAGTTGATGCCCAGGAAAGCTTCCTGGACTCTTATTCAGAGCTCGTTTATTTGTACTTAACACAAAATTCTTATCAACATGGTTATCTGCCCTCACTCCTACCCTCAACAGTCCTCAATAGATTAGAAACAGCAGATTAGAAGTGCTTTGGGAAAGTACATGCGCAGGGGGAGCAACTGCTGAGAGTTTATAGGAAGCGGGGAGAAAGAAAAATTGTAAAGTGGTAACAAAGACTCAAAAACCACAATGATCTGGTACCATTCGGTGGAGGGACAATTTGACTCTGAGGGCATCAGTTTTATACAGAAGAGAATGATCATTAGAATTTGTAATTCTTTTCAAATTCCAAATCAATAAAGAAAGGTAAGATTATGTTTAGATGCAGAAAATTCAAGATAATGTGTAATAAAATTTCAAAAGATTTCCATCTGAACTGATAAAAAAATTAAAGACAGGTTTATTGAGGCATCATTTACACAGGGTGAAATTCATCCTGTTTAGGTGTAGAGCTCTATGACTTTTACACAATTTTTGTTGTGTAACCACAATATGTAGCCCTTTAAGTCTAGCTTCCTTTACCAAGCATAATGCTCGAGATTCATCCACGTGAACTGATTAAAATAAAAAAAAATGTTTTGTGTTTAAAACTGGAAGAACTTGCTCATCACCTAAGTTTCCTGATAACTGAGATCAGCTCTACAGATAATATAAAAATAGTGAGTTCTCTTAAAATAAATCCACTCTGTAGGAAAACAGGCAGCAGTATTCAACTTTCTTACTCTTTTCTAAGTTTTTCCTTCTCCCCTCTTCTTGTCGATTGGACACACCAGAAAACCTATGGTGAGTGCCCAGCATATTGTCTGGCATTCAGTAGGTGTTCAACAAATAGTTGTTCCTTTATTTTCCCTTTTCTATTCTTCTCTGTTTATATCTTGCCTGCCCTCCCCTGCCCCCGCACCATTCAGTACTCTCCCTTCAGGCTGCTTTATAGGTCAGCCAACGTGAGTAATTATGATAAGGATTGCTCATTACTGCCCCAATTTCCTGGGCTTCTAAGGGGTGTCGTGCAAATGTTACTTTCTTTTTTTCTGAGCCTCAGGGACATAGTCACCTGTTGAAGAGTTATCCAAAGAGAAATAGAGCCCACAGTCTTGGCGTTTCATACTGTATTTATTTACACATATGTGTCAGACCCATTTTGAGATGCCAACTGAACTCACTCTTCTTTGAAATTGCCCTTGCTGAAGGGGAGGGCCCAGGCAGCCATGTTTGTATTGTGTAACCCTTGGCCTCAGTTGATTGAGCTGGGTGTGGACACCTGATTCAGGGCAACAAATCATAAGCTGGGTTGGCTTAATCTCTCTTGATCATCTCCCTTGAGAACTGAAACAGAAGAACCCAGAGGGACCCTTCCTGGTGGACTCTTGAATTGAAAACTCATGTAGAGCTGGCTCTTGAAAGTGGTAGCTGAGAGAAATGGGAGTTTGACCCAGACTTGCTAAGATACCTTTGGGGCCCATGAGAACCCCTACATTTAGTTTCTCTTTCTGATATGCCAGTTGCTGTCTCCTTGGTTGTCTGGCAAGACTATACTTCCTCCTTGGATGTCTGCCTGTGGAATTGCCTGTTGTGTCCTCACTGTCATAATTTCTCCTTTGCTCATGCATATGTGAATGAGTTCCAGTTTACTGCAACCAGAAATGTTTATTAGGACAATTTCCTTGCAGTTCAGATTTTTTTTATCTTCTAAGTGTATTTATATATAAAAGAGTCTTCATGGAATGCATAGGTATTTCAAAATGGCAATTTAATAAAGTGTATGAGTTTCTTATTGTTCCTATAACAAATTACCATGAATTTTGTGGCTTAAAACAACATAAATTCATTGTCCCACAGTTCTAGAGTTCAGAAATCCAGAATTAGTGTCACTGGGTTAGAGTCAAGGTGTTGGTAAGGTCGCATTCCTTCTGGAGGCTTCAGGGGAGAATCTGTTTCCTTCCTTCTAGAGGACGAAGGTCATCTACATTCATTGGCTCATGGTCCCTTCCTCACATCATGCTAATCTCTTCCCTTCATTCCAACCTCTTGTTTCTAGTATCCAATATCACAGATCCTATTGTCTTCTTTAACCTTCTTACCTTGCTTTAATAAGGCCCCTTGTGATTACATTTAGGGTCCACTCAGATAACCTAGGATAATCTCACCATTTCAAGATCTTTAATGACATCTGCAAAGTTCCTTTTGCTGTACTGTATAAGGTAACATTCACAGGTTCCATGGATTAATATGTGGATATCTTTAGGGGTCATTAGTCAGTCTACCCAAGTAAGTTTTTTTTTTTTCTTTTTTTGGTTTTATAAGGTCAGAGTATATCAGGATGAAAGATGTATTACTGGGGTGTGTAAAGTTGAGTGAAAAATGGAGGAGGAATTAAGGGATAAGCAGCCAGTGGGCAGGTGTGGAGTCTTACAGATTCTGAGTTCCAAAGGCTAGGAGGGGGAAAATGGAAGTATATTGTTATTAAGTTCTTACTTTATATGTAAAGTGGTATATTACTTGAAGATAGACTGATAAGTTAAAGGGGTATACTGTAAACCCTAAAACAAACACTACAATAACAAAACAAAGAGTTTTAGCTAATAATCAAACAAAAGAGATAGAATGGAATCATTAAAAAAAAACCCCAGTCCAAAAGAAGGCAGAAAAAGAGGGAAAAGGGAATAAAGAACAAATGAGACAAATAGAAGACAACCATGTCAATAACATGATTAAATATAAATGGTCTAAATATCTTAGTTGAAAGGCAGAAATTGTCAGATTGGATTAAAAAAAGAAAGAAAGACTCAACTGTATCAGAAATATGAAGATGCCATGTCAATTGTATTTATTTGATTGATTATTATTTCATTGTTTTCTTTCAAATATGGTGAGCATTCTAGACATAACTTGGAGTGAACATCTTATGTGTGTTTTGTATTGAAATGTTACTCATCAGTTGTAGTATAGATGTATATTTATTATTACAAGATTGTAAAATCTGTTAATTTTAAATACAATAATTATTAAGAATTCTAAAACAGTTAGGTGAAGAAATAAGTGTACAGATGACAGGAATATTAAGAAAATGTATTAGCTCAATAATTATAAGGAGAAACTTGAAACTCATATATAACAGCATTTATGATATATTATCCTCAATCCCTACATAATGAAAAATACAAAGAGCATGAAAATAAGAGGAAATTACATTAGAAAAACATGAGTTACATGAAAATATCTCGCTCTTCTACCAGCATCAAGCTGAACGTGAGCATTTATTGAATATCCCAAATTATTATTCTTATACTATAATGGTGACTTAAAAATTTTGACTACTAAAATCTTTATAATAAGATTGTAATTATAATTAAATTTTGGCTAAAATTCCTGATTTATTCTTGTATTCCAGAAATTCATTCTGTGATGATGAGATTCAGTTTCAGCCAAATATCAATTTTAACACTCAGCCATTTAACATTCATCCAAAACATGTATTCGGTGTGACTATTATGCGTGTCTATGTCCCTATCCTGCTTTTAAAAACTAAATATTATAATTACGAAAATGAAGTGCTCAAAGTCCCTAATATTCTTTTGTAATGTGATTTTAAATAACTGTATAAAATGGAATCATTAGACTATATCATGGTTTAAATTTCTTTATTGTTGGCCATTCAGTTGTTTTCCAGATTTTTGAATGATTATGAATGTGCTGAATGCCTTGCATGATATATCTTTGACTTCATCTCTAAATTTTTTCCTCTCCAGAATTCTTGTGCTAATTTCCATTCCTACATCTAATGTATAAGAATGCCATTTTTCTAAACCCTTGGCAACGCTGACTATTATTAGTTTTATAATTTCTGACTATTTGATAGGCCAAATTGGCATCTTATTTAGTTTGCAGTCTCTTTGGTTACTTGGTCCAATTTCTTCTTTTGTGAAGTTTCTATTTATGTCTGTTCCCTGTTGTCTAATTGGTGTTAGCATTTTCATGTTTATTTATGAGTTCTCTGTTTATATAGTAAGGATATTAACATTTACTCGTTAAAAATGAAAAATGTTAACTTAGAAATGCCTTCCATATTCTCATGCACTAGGTACTTTGATAGGCTCAGATGGAGTGGGTGGAGAGAAAATGCGAGGGTGTTTACTGGGAACGTTATTAGTGGGGAGTGTGTTAGAGTGAGCGGAAATTCAGTTCATCCTCTATACACCTCCAGACTGATTTTCCTAAAATAATACTGCCAACATGCCTTCTTCTGCTCAAAATCTCCCCATTTGTCTTAATCAGCCATCTACCAAAGCATAATTTCATCAGCCAGGCATTAACATTTCTCCATATTTGGGCTCCAAGTATTTATTTTCAAATTGCGTGCAACCCAACCCAAACTAACCCAACTCCATGTAGACTAGTCTAATGTGTTACATGTTGAAGATACAGAGATGACAAGGTTTCTGTCTTCAAAGTGCTTGCAGATGAGGAAGGGGGGGAACAAATAAACAGATTACAATCAGTGATGTAAACCTCATGTTAGGAACATGCAAAAGACATTATGGGGGAAGAGGGGACAGACAGCCTGGCTGGAAGAAAAGAGAGGGCTCAGGGACTCTTACCAGAAAAGACAATGGCTAAAATGCATCTTGCTGAATGGACAGTTGTCAATCAGCCAAAGACAGGTTATAGGGGAGGAGGGATATTCTAGGAAGAGGGAAGATCAGGTGAGGCCCCGTTCAGGTCAAGTGGAGGGATGTGTGAGAAATGGTCAAAGATGAGGTGGTGGGTAGGATTCAGATAGCCTCTTGCATCAAGGGGGTTGCATTTTAACCTTAGAGTAGTGGAGAGTAGTTGAAGATTTGTAAACAGAGGACTGATCTGATCAGGGTTATGCTTTAGGAAAATCACTTTGGCTGCATTCTGGAGAATGAATTGGAGGGAGACTACTTGGGCTTCAGACAGTTTTGATTTACACATGTTGTCCTGGGATTCTGCCCAGTTCAGCATTTGTTCTACGTTTTTCAATTTAAAATCAAGTATTATTATTAATAAGCACTAAAATAAGTTGGGGTGAGTTTGATAGACCTCCGTGTGGTACCTCCAGCTTCTGTCATGGTCTTATCTAGTAGTGAGATGAGTATTCACTGAGCAAAGGTCTTACTTTATCACGCAGTTAAATCTGAAATAAAACCAACGAGCTTGCCTCTCGTTTCCTGACCCTTTCCAGATGCCAAATAGCTAATACCTGCCTTTCAACAAAGGGGAACATGCAGGTTGCTTCATGATGAAACCAGTGGTCTGACATTAGCAGCTGGGGGATTAAAGTCCTTCCTGTCTCTGGTGGTGTTGGGAGAAATATGTGAAGCTACTGTCCCTGCCAGCCTCTTTGTCTACCAGCCAGTTACCGTGACTCATGCCGCAGCCTGAGACATATGTGAAGCTGCATAGGCTCCCTCTTGGCAGCATCAGTGGGACATCATAGGTTAGATGTATGTGGAGTATGTGCAGGAAATAAAGGCCAAGCAATGCTGCTCTGGGGGGTAGACAGAGTCAACTCAATGCTTTTGCCACAGGGTCTTTGTCATTTATTATACAGCACAAAACTCCATCTATTTACTTCTTTACTGTATTCTTAACACAATAACGCTTATTTTTTTTTTGTCTTGTTTTTGCAATAAACCCTTTTGGCAGCAATGAGCTCCAGGGGATGTTAAACAAAAAATGAAGTACTGAATTTTCACCTCTCAAGAATGTTGACGTTGAGCGTACAGTCTGTACAAAGTGTTTGTGGACATTCATCACCTGCCATGGAGGCCATAGAGGTGTCACTGACCACGTGGAAAACAGAAGACACAAAGCTGCTGAAGAAGCATTATAATCTGCTTCAAAAGGTAGTTGTCACCATCACCATGACTGTGAGAAGACTGCCTGGAGATGGTGATTTACCACGTGCAGCTGCAGACCGTGTGTTCTGGCTGCCCCTGGCATTTGTGGGCCTGGGGCAAGAGGACAAATGAAAGCCCACATTCCATTAGGTTTAAATATTTACAAGTTATAAATCAAATGAGCAAGCTGTTAAATAAAATATGTTCTATGCTCCTACCTGAACAAAATACCTTCATTATGATTAAATAAAAAAAATGTAAAGCTATGGTTTTTATGCAGAGTTGGCCAAAACTCAAAGATGACTGAACTTAAATATTGAACATGTCTGAATATTGTCTTGGTGGGTTGGCAAAGATTAGATGAGTAATACAAATAAAGTAATATGTAATTCATGAATTATTATGTACTCATTCCATAAAATTTAGTATTCTTTCCTTCATTTCAGCAAAATCACTAATATTTTCATATTCAAGATTTTCATATAATTTGCATTCTATTAACAGTAAAGATCTTAAGGATTAAAAAATAAAATCTAATTATATCCAAAATGTATAAAATTTGAATATATGTTCATCCAAACTGTACATTAAAGTGAATTCCAAATATTTTTAAAAAGTGGCTTTTCATGTTTTCAAAAATGATATTTTTTCTAAAATATTCAAAATTATCAATTAAAAATAAAAGGCAAGGCCAGGCGCGGTGGCTCACACCTGTAATCCTAGCTCTCTGGGAGGCCGAGGCGAGCGGATTGTTTGAGCTCAGGAGTTCGAAACCAGCCTGAGCAAGAGCGAGACCCCGTCTCTACTAAAAATAGAAAGAAATTAATTGGACAACTAAA